>NC_084621.1:57977404-58330529 GCF_033978795.1 Nerophis ophidion | reverse complement strand
GAAATACTCGAGTTGGTGAATTATACGCCACCCCTCTTAACCATGCCCCCACCCCAACCACGCCCCCAAGCACGCCTCCACCCCACCCCCGACCACGCCCCCCACCTCCCGAAATCGGAGGTCTCAAGGTTGGCAAGTATGAGTTATTGTCCGCCGTGTATGTCGCGGACTCAACGTCTAAGTCCAGAGTATATAAAGTCACCAAAAAAGGAACGGACAATAAAGGAGAAGACAACAGACTGAGGAGTGTCCTGCCCAGATATCTAGATCCCTAAATTGATTGTTGTCAGATTTTCTTTATCACAGTGTTTACTTTTACATGTGAAGAGTTCATACGCAAAAACCGATAAACGCCATTTTGATAAAGTTTAGCCCAGCCTCGGTAATATATAGTCGCCACTTCTATTGTGGTATACCAAAATCAATTTGTTTGCAAATGCGGACAAATGTCGCTTTTAACGTCATTTAGTTCAGCGATTTATTGCAAAGGCCGATAAGCGCCATGGATCATCTACCACAAAAGCCGATATATCCGTTTGCCCAACCAGCGCTGCATTACGGGATCACGTGACAAACAAATGGCGGCGCGCACGGAGTCACTCAGTGTTGTTATCCACGCATGAATAATTTGGAAGCTTCTCCTGTGAACACTGTTAAGCCAGCGAAAAAAACTGACGTGTTGAAGTTATTTGATGTTGGCGCTAGCACGCGTGTCCGTGAGTTTTACACCGCTGCGTTAAACGATGTTGTCGAGCATGGAGCTAATGTCGATAGCGATGATGAGTGAGATGTTATCTGCACAGGAGTGTTTTTGATAGGCAAACCAAGTTGAGCATTTGTGGTTGTTTTATTAATAAAACATTGTCTTCATTGCAACACTGTTTTTTTGTTTTTTTCATTTTGTGCTGAAAAGCACGAGGTAAATATGTGAGGTCACAGTTCCAAAAAAGCATGTCCGGTTAGCAAGTACGAAAAAACAAAGTTCGCAGGGACAGCTAGATTTATACGTACCAAGGGATCGAAACTGTTAAATAATGAAGTAAATAAATGTGAACAGTTGTTACCTTGAAATGTGGCTTTCGATAAATTTCACGTTCTGTTTTTCTCTCTTTATCTTGAATATTATGCGAAATAACGACCGCAAAGAAGACGATTTTGGAGATATCTGTTTTTGCGACATATCATAATTTGGATATATCTGCTTTTGACGTGAATGCGTGGGTTCCCTCCGGGTACTCCGGCTTCCTCCCACTGCCAAAGACATGCACCTGGGGATAAGTTGATTGGCAACACTAAATGGTCCCTAGTGTGTGAATGTGAGTGTGAATGTTGTCTGTGTTGGCCCTGTGATGAGGTGGCGACTTGTCCAGGGTGTACCCCGCCTTCCGCCCGTTGTAGCTGAGATAGGCGCCAGCGCCCCCCGCGACCCCGAAAGGGAATAAGCGGTAGAAAATGGATGGATGGATGCTTTTGACGTAAAACCACATCAAACACTCTTACTTGAAAGCCATTCATTACATCAGCATTTCTTAAAAGTTTAGGCTTTCATGACTTGCTTATGTTGATATTAAATAAACCATTGTATGCTTGTATATGTACCGGCAACACCAGCAGGCAGAAAATCGTTAATATACAGAATCGGTCAAAATGGATTTATCTGCTTTTGCATATGAACTCTTCATGTCCATTACAGATGTGATTAATTTATGATGGCTCAGGTGTGATTCACTACAATAGGGCCCCACAACACACTGGATTCCAGTTAATTGAAATACCACAACACTGGATATTGTTCAAATAAGTTACATTCAATTTAAAAACTTGCACACAAAGCAACCTATGTCGTGAGCATTTTCCGAGAATGCGTACTAGGTTGCATGGAGGGGGGGAGGGGATCTTAAACGACCTTTTTGTGTGTGTGGACAAGGATAAGGTTAGGTGATTTTACCCTGGATAACCTTAGTGTAGAAGGGCCCTTGCTCTACTCTACTCTTTTTTTTTTTTTTTTACAATGTAGTGGTTTTTCTTTAACAGCAGCCAAAGCTTTTGTTCTGAGGAACTGAACTACTCTTCAAGCGTCTGCCTCGGTCGTGCTATCAGGTGCAAATACATGCATCTTGTGCATGTGCTGCTTGTACAGTGGCAGGTGGTCGGGGAGGATTTTTAAACACCCACTCGCCCCCCCACCCAGAAGGTGAAGGTTCACCGTGGTATGCATTGTAAAATGCTACGGGCGACCTGTACAGAAAAAGGGCATGTGCTAACGACACAGAGGCTTCTTCCCTGATTGATTCAGAAGAAGGGGGAGTGCGCCCACACTGGCGTGTGTTGTGCCTGACATTCATACAACAGGGGAAACGTGTTTAATAAAGACTGCTCTCTTATACCAGGAAGTATCAGAATAGTGACTCACACACTGCAAGGAGAGAGAAGGCGCAGAGAGAGGCTCACTGTTCCAACTATGCAATAGTGAGAGTGTCATCATATTCAAGGGCGTGTGCTTCTCTTTGTTTTGTTTTGAGTCATTAAAATTGGAAGGTGTATTAGCTGTAGCTATGCAGGTCAAAAAAGGATTGTAGTATGTACGCGTGGTAGGAAAAAAATGCCATTAAACAAAAAAATGTGCGTGGGTGGGAATTGTAAGTGTTTGCTGATTATATTATATAATACTTACGTATAAAATCCTATCTTGCCGATTGTATTGTACCATATGTCCCGTCTGCGTTCAAAGGACTCCGGCTTATTAGTGATTCCCAAAGCCCAAAAAAAGTCTGCGGGCTATAGAATGTTTTCCGTTCGGGCTCCAGTACTCTGGACAGTTCGAGATGCTATCTCAGTAGAAGCATTTAAGTCTCACTTTAAAACTCATTTGTATACTCTATCCTTTAAATAGGCCTCCTTTTTAGACCAGTTCATCTGCCGGATCTTTTTTTTCTCTCCTCTGTCCCCCCCTCCCTTGTGGAGGGGGTCTGGTCCGATGACCATGGATGAAGTCGGGACCCAGGATGAACCACTCGCCTGTGTATCGGTTGGGGACATCTCTACGCTGCGGATCCGACTCCGCTTGGGATGGTTACCTGTGGACGGGACTCTCGCTGCTGTCTTGGATCCGCTTTGAACTGAAGTCTCGCGGCTGTGTTGGAGCCACTATGGATTGAACTTTCGCAGTATCATGTTAGACCCGCTCGACATCCATTGCTTTCGGTCCCCTAGATGCAATTGAATTTCCACCTTATTTTTTTGATTATGGTAATTTTTCAACACTCGCTGTCTGCCAGTCTGGGCTACGGCGTAGTTGCATATAACTTATTTGAGTGCCTGTGTTTGGAGGTGTAAAAAAAGCAGAAAAACAAGCCCAAATAAGCAACCACACTTTCATAAACAAGCCCCAAAAAATGCAACTTGTGACTCACAAACTTTTTCAAGCAACTTTAGAAAAAATAGTTTCTAATAATACACGGTATATTGATCACGGAAAGCAATGTGAAAGAAAATAACTTTGGTTAAAAGAAACTTTATTGACTCATTATTATCGAGTGAACTTTGACAGGCCTAGTAATAATATACACACATATTTACCTGTATCGGGGTATGTTTAATTCTGCTTTGGGAGCTGCAAAGCATTATTGAAAGGCTGGTCACTGATAAGACATCTGTCTTCAGTCACTGCATGGAAGCAGCAGTCGAAAAAACATGTCTCTCTCACTGCACTCATGCCGAGTCAACAAGCCCTCTGCAAAACAGCCCAAACCCTGTAGAGTGACAGTTGTTACACATGACTGCAGCACGGACACGCTGCAGCAAGCATTTGCCTTATTATGCCTAAAATACTGTGTACGTGCAAATCATATTTGTCCACGTTCCCTTGCTTAGGCCTTTATCATACTACTCTTCCTTGTTTCTCCAGAAATTCCAGTCTTCCCAGACAGTCAGTTTAACCCTTTTCTGCCCAGCACCTATGAGGCTCCAGGCAAACACGACCTAATTAATTCCCTCACTTTGGTTATTTTTAAGTAAGTTATTGTACAAAACGTATATCTCCAAGGGGAACCCTAAGGTAAAGTGCAGAGCTGCAGAAGGCTTTTTGTCCTTATGTAAGACAAAAAGCTGTCAGTTTGATTTGAACACTCTCTAACCCACTCATTTTAAATTAGTATTTTTTATTTTTTTTACAGACATACATTCTACAGTGTCTACATATAAGGAGGAATACAATTTCCCTTGCACAACAATTCTGAAATAAGATTTTCTGCATGTTTTTTTTCTCAATCTGTTCAATGTTATCTGAACTACAAGGAAAGAAGATACAACTCATTGACACTGATACTCCAATATTTGTATACCTAGTCTCATTGTTCTAGATTTACTTGTTTTTAGTTCTACTGTATTAATTATAGGACTGTCAAAAACAACGAGTTAACTAACATTAATAATCACAAAATATTTCTTGACCGTTTAACTTTTATTTACCTCCACATCCCACCTACCCGGATTGTAAATAATCAAATGCAAATAATCAAGTGTATCCATCCACCTTCTACCGCTTATTCCCTTTGAGGTCTTGGGGGGCGCTGGTGCCTATCTCAGCAACAATCGGGTGGAAGGCGGCGTACACCCTGGACAAGTCACCACTCAACGCAGTAATGTAATGTATATACTTATTATGTTTTCTGATCTCACTATGTCCACTACTTGCTGTACATATCCTACGAACTCAGACCTACACTGTTTCAATGTCCATTTCTCAGATGATGCAATTGTTGATGACTGAAGTGCTGATATGAACCAAACCTACCCCCCGCCCCCCTCCTCCACATCCCACCCCCTGATTGTAAATAATGTAAATAATTAAATGTATGTACTCTGATGATTAAATTGTGTGATGCTGATAGTATATATTTGTACCATGAATTGATTAACGTGGACCCCCGACTTAAACAAGTTGAAAAACTTATTCGGGTGTTACCATTTAGTGGTCAATTGTACGGAATGTGTACTGAACTGGGCAATCTACTAATAAAAGTTACAATCAATCAATCAATCAATCAAATAATTAATCAATCAATCAAAAATGGTTAGTGGTTGTTATATGGTCAGTGTTTAAGTGAATCAAATCCAAATAAACTCCCGCTGAACTTAATATGAAACGGACAGTAAGTTTAAAAAAAAAAAAAATCCTAAATGACATTTTGACAACAAAATAATTAAACATTTGGGTATTTTTTAACGTTAATTCATCTCATCCAAGTGATTATGCATGATTAATTCAAATTCAAAAGGGTAATTAATAGGTGTGTGGAAAAAATGGATTCGAATACGAATCGCGATTCTCACGTTTTGCGATTCAGAATCGATTCTAAAAAAAAAAATTTATAGATTTTTTATTTTTATTTTATCAATCCAACAAACCACTACACAGCAATACCATAACAATGCAATCCAATTCCAAAACCAAACCTGACCCAGCAACACTCAGAACTGCAATAAACAGAGCAATTGAGAGGAGACACAAACACGACACAGAACAAACCAAAAGTAGTGAAACAAAAATGAATATTATCAACAACAGTATCAATATTAGTTATAATTTCAGCATAGCAGTGATTAAAAATCCCTCATTGACATTATCATTATACATTAATAAATATAAAAAAAGAACAATAGTGTCACAGTGTCGCGTCTTATAAGCTTGACAACACACTGTGTCCAATATTTTCACAAAGATAAAACAAGTCATATTTTTGGTTTGTTTAATAGTTAAAACAAATTTACATTATTGCAATCAGTTGATAAAACATTGTCCTTTACAATTATAAAAGCTTTAAAAAAAAATCTACTACTCTGCTAGCATGTCAGCAGACTAGGGTAGATCCTGCTGAAATCCTATGTATTGAATGAATACAGAATCATTTTGAATCGGAAAAATATCGTTTTTGAATCGAGAATCGCGTTGAATCAAAAAATCGATGTATAATCGAATCGCGACCCCAAGAATCGATATTGAATCGAATCGTGGGACATTCAAAGATTCGCAACCCTAGTTATTAATCTTGTAAAAAAAAAAAAATCACAACAAAGAGAAAAAAAACTAAAATATTTAATGGGTGTAATGTATTTTTTTTTTCCCCCTTAAATTTAATGGGCGTAATGTAGATCGGATAAGCGGAAGATGATGGATGATGGATGGGCGTAATGTATTTATACAAACTAAATTTGATGAAATTATGAGTTGGTTTACTATTTAGAGTAAATGTGAATTAAATTAAATCAAATATGATATGAATTGATGTACTTAATACTGTCAAGTTTAAGGTCATTATGTATCGTATTGATGATTAGGGATCAAACACGTCATTTTTTTTCTTTCTTTTAATATTACTATTGTTTACTTCTACAAATGAAGTTATTGTATTAGAGGTGCTTAATTGTTTGAATAGTGTAGATGATTTGTTGCGTTTACAGTAAATTGGTCAATTGAATACTCAAGTTTATTGGGACACCACTAATTAATTGTACTTTTTTTATTTTAAGTCTCTTTTTTTTCTGAATTTTTTATTTATTATTTATCCTTAACACTTCAGAAGCTGTATAAAATACTCTTTTTAAAAAGTATATATTTGCCTATCGATATTTCATCGGCAACACAAAATGGTCCCTAGTGTGTGAATGTGAGTGTGAATGTTGTCTGTCTATTTGTGTTGGCCCCGCTTGTCCAGGGTGTACCCCGCCTTCCGCCCGATTGCAGCTGAGATAAGCTCCAGCATCCCCCCACGACCCCAAAATGGACAAGCGGTAGAAATGGATGGATGGATGGGTTTATTTTCCCACTTTCTTTCACACAGCAGGTGAACAACATTTAAATGACAAAATGTAAACAATGTACATCTCTGAGGACAAGCGGTAGGAAATGGATAGATGGAAGTGTCAACATCAGTAATAATAGATATGACGATGAGGGATAGGAATACATTTAGTCTGCTTTTTCCCACATTTTTCCCGACATGTTGAACCATCCATCCATTTCCTACCACTTGTCCCGTTCGGGGTCGCTGGTGCATTCAGGCGGAAGGCGGAGTCCACCCTGGACAAGTCGCCACCTCATCGCAGGGCCAACACCGATAGACAGACAACATTCACACTCACATTCACATACTAGGGACCATTTAGTTATTAGGTAATATTATTGTTACACAGGCAAAAAAAACAACAGTAAAAATAACATAAAAATACAAAAAAAAATGTAATGAGAAAAATTGGAAATGTTGATACTAATAATAACTAATACTAATACACAATTATTTGTAACACAAAGCTGACCTCAAATTGTGTATCTAAATACTGGATATATGTGTAAGAGTTCAGTAAGAAAGATGAAGTGCTGTATTAATGCACATAATTTTCCAGGCTTTCACGGGCCACATACAACAATGTGAGGGGCCAGATCTGGTCCCTGGGCCTTAATTTGGACACCTCTATCTTCAATCAATCAATGTTTATTTATATAGCCCCAAATCACAAATGTCTCAAAGGACTGCACAAATCATTACGACTACAACATCCTCGGAAGAACCCACAAAAGGGCAAGGAAAACTCACACCCAGTGGGCAGGGAGAATTCACATCCAGTGGGACGCCAGTGACAATGCTGACTATGAGAAACCTTGGAGAGGACCTCAGATGTGGGCAACCCCCGCCCTCTAGGGGACCGAAAGCAATGGATGTCGAGCGGGTCTAACATGATACTGTGAAAGTTCAATCCATAGTGGCTCCAAGACAGCAGCGAGAGTCCCGTCCACAGGAAACCATCTCAAGCGGATCAGCAGCGTAGAGATGTCCCCAACCGATACAGGCGAGCGGTCCATCCTGGGTCCCGACGAGCGGTCCATCCTGGGTCTTGGAGGAAAGAATACATCAATGTGTGGACTTTTACGAAACTATTTCATTTAATCTATTTGAAACATAGAATGTACGTTGTTGTATTGTCGGACTCGTCTGATGGCTTCATCTGGCCAGGGTCTTTAGCTCTCACTGGACTGGTTCACTGAATCAGCACCTCCAAGTCCGAGTCCATGGTTCTCGCCTGGAAAAGGGTGGAGTGCCATCTCCGGGTTGGGGAGGAGATCTTGCCCCAAGTGGAGGAGTTCAACTACCTCGGAGTCTTGTTCACGAGTGAGGGAAGAGTGGATCGTGAGATCAACGGGCGGATCGGTGCGGCGTCTTCAGTATCGTGGACGCTGTATCGATCCGTTGTGGTGAAGAAGGATCTGAGCCGGAAGGCAAAGCTCTCAATTTACCGGTCGGTCTACGTTCCCATCCTTACCTATAGCAATGAGCTTTGGGTGATGACCGAGAAGACAAGATCACGGGTTCAAGCCAGCGGCCGAAATGAGTTTCCTCCGCCGGGTGGCGTGGCTCTCCCTTAGAGATAGGGGGAGAAGCTCTGTCATCCGGGAGCAGCTCATAGTAAAGCCGCTGATCCTCCACATGGAGAGGAGCCAGATGAGGTGGTCCGGGCATCTGGTCAGGATGCCACCCGAACGCCTCCCTAGGGAGGTGTTTAGGGCACGTCCAACCGGTAGGAGGCCACGGGGAAGACCCAGGACACGTTGGGAAGACTATGTCTCCCGGCTAGCCTGGGAACGCCTCGGGATCCCCCGGGAGGAGCTGGACCAAGTGGCTGGGGAGAGGGAAGGCTAGGCTTCCCTGCTTAGGCTGCTGCCCCCGCGACATGACCTCGGTTAAGCGAAAGAAGATGGATGGATGGATGAAAGAAAGGAATCTATATGTGTTAAAGGCCTACTGAAATGAGATTTTCTTATTTAAACGGGGATAGCAGGTCCATTATATGTGTCATACTTGATCATTTCGTGATATTGCCATATTTTTGCTGAAAGGATTTGGTTGAGAACATCCATGATAAAGTTCGCAACTTTCGATGCTAAAAGAAATGCCCTGCCATTACCGGAAGTCGCAGACGATGACGTCACCTGTGTGATGGCTCCTCACATATTCACATTGTTTTTAATGGGAGCCTCCAACAAAAAGTGCTATTCGGACCGAGAAAACAACAATTTCCCCATTAATTTGAGCGAGGATGTAATATTCGTGTTTGAGGATTTTGATAGCGACGGACTAGAAAAAAAAAAAAAAAGTTTAAAAAAAAAACGCGATTGCATTGGGACGGATTCCGATGTTTTTAGACACATTTACTGGGATAATTCTGGGAAATCCCTTATCTTTCTATTGTGTTGCTAGTGTTTTAGTGAGTTAAATAGTACCTGATAGTCGGAAGGGTGTCTCCACGGGTGTCTTGACGCGCAATGTCTCAGGGGAGTCGACGGCAGCTATGGACGGCACAAGCTCAGCTTTTCTCCGGTAAGAACTGACTTTTTAACCACAATTTTCTCACCGAAACCTGCTGGTTGACAAGTGGTCGGGATCCATGTTCTCTTGACCGCGTTCTGATCCATAGGAAAGTTTCCCCTCCAGGAATTTTAAACAAGGAATCACCGTGTGTTTGTGCGGCTAAAGGCTCAAGCTTCCCAACTCCATCTTTCTACTGTGACTTCTCCAAAATTAATTGAACAAATTGCAAAAGACTCAGCAACACAGATGTCCAAAAAACTGTATAATTATGCCGTTAAAGCGGACGACATTTAGCTGTGTATGCGCAGCGCTCATATTTCCTAAAAACCAATGACGTCTTGCGTACACGTCATCATTACACGACGTTTGGAAGACAAATTTAAAATTGTAATTTAGTAAACTAAAAAGGCCGTATTGGCATGTGTTGCAATGTTAATATTTCATCATTGATATATAAACTATCAGACTGCGTGGTCTGTAGTAGTGGGTTTCAGTAGGCCTTTAAACACACTTGTATTATCATCAAACACCTTTAACTTGTTAACAAAAACGTCTATATCATAAATAAATAAATATGATATATATGAATGAGGTAGATCGCCCTCGACTTGGTCAATTGAAAAGTAGCTGGCCTGCAGAAAAAAGTGTGGGGGACCCCTGCTCTAAAGAGTACACATACAGTTCTTTGGACTAGATGTGTGTTGTTTTTGGCTAAGTCTCCTTGCAAACTCATCTACATGCAGCGTGTGTGTGCTTGTGTGCGTGTGATCGTGTGCGTGGGGCGGAAACATGTGGCCATGAAGGAGTAAAGGGAAGGGGGGGTCGATGGCGTGTTTTTGTCCATTGAACTTTTTTTTTTTGTTACCCAAATTATATTTCCCCCTGCATCCCATTGAATGTTTGCCTGCTGCGTTGTCAAGCACGTCCATAACGTTTTCTCTTTGACATATGTGGTAGTTTTTAAATAAGGAAGTGGGGATTTTCGCCACATTCGCAAAAGTCGATTGTTCACGTAAGACCCTCTTAATGGTGCCGCTCAACAGGCAAACTGGGTAATCCCGCTGGGGATGAAATTGAAACAAAAACACACAAAAAAATGCAGCAGTCAGCAACCACTTAGGCTTAATGAATAAACTTTATGATTTGTGTTTCGTTTTGTAGCTGTAATACATTTCGAACTTGTCCTCGATGTTTCGCGCAGTGCTTTCTTTTTTTTATTCGTGATACGTTCACGGACAAACTCCAAGCTCCGACATTAAGTTGCGTGCGGCATTCATGACAAGTTTCACGCGTCCGGCTCTGAGTTACAGTGCGTTCTCCTACGTGCTGAAAGTAGCCACACCGTGTTTCGATTGAAAAAAAAAAAAATCATAATAAACGGCATCGCAGCTCAACGTGTGGTTGTTTTTGCACCGTTCTGTAACCCGCGTGAGATTATATTTTCCGCCGAAAGTATTCGATGGTGGAATAAAGTGTGAAGTTTTCGTAGCGCCTGTGAAGGCAGCACTAACGAAACGACAGAGACAAGAGAAACCCACGGAGAGTGGAGAGAGAGAGAGGAACCTGTACTCTTCCACAGCGTAAGGAGAGAGGAATCCTCATCACATTATAATCACTCGCTCATTTTTTTTATTTTTTTTTTTACAAAGTGAGCAAGTAATGGCCTCTTTGGGAGACACATGATAATATATCTTCGCTAGATCTGGACTCTGTTTTTTTTTTTGTTTTTTTTAAAGGTGCACCTTTCTTTTTTTGCGTTTTGGAGCTCAACGGTATTTCAACTGGTAAGGAAGTGACTAGATCATTATCACTGTTTATTTGTTTCAGGGTGTGTTTACAGCGTCGTGGTCATTAATATACCTCTTTTTCTTCCTTTTAACTATCATCACGTCCTTCAAGAATAGTCAACATAAGTGAATTAGCGAGAGTAAAGATGGTTTTAAGAGCAATAGTCCAGTGGTTCTCAAATGGAGGTACGCGTACCCCTGGGGGTACTTGAAGGTATGCCAAGGAGTACGTGACATTTTTTTTTTAATATTCTAAAAATAGCAACAATTGAAGTAACCTTTATAAATATATTTATTGAACAATACTTCAAAAAATATGAAGGTAAGTTCATAAACTGTGAAAACAAAAGCAACAATGCAATATTCAGTGTTGACAGTTAGATTTTTTTGTGGACATGTTCCATAAATATTGATGTTAAAGATTTATTTTTTTGTGAAGAAATGTTTGGTATTAAAGGCCTACTGAAATTAGATTTTCTTATTTAAACGGGGATAGCAGGTCCATTCTATGTGTCATACTTGACCATTTCGTGATATTGCCATAGTTTTGCTGAAAGGATTAAGTAGAGAACATCCACGATAAAGTTCGCAACTTTCGGTGCCAAGAGAAAAGCCCTGCCTCTACCGGAAGTCGCAGACGATGACGTCACACGTGTGGAGGCTCCTCACATATTCACATTGATTTTAATGGAAGCCTCCAACAAAAAGTGTTATTCGGACCAAGAAAACGACAATTTCCCCATTAATTTAAGCGAGGATGAAAGATTTGTGTTTGAGGATATTCATAGCGACAGACTAGAAAAAAAATAAAATAAAAAAAATAACCCGATTGCATTGATTCCGATGTATTTAGAGACATTTACTAAGATAATTCTGGGAAATCCCTTATCTTTCTATTGTGTTGCGAGTGTTTTAGTGAGTTAAATAGTACTTAATAGTCGGAAGGGTGTCTCCACGGGTGTCTTGAAGCGCAGTGTCTCAAGGGAGTCAACGGCAGCTATGGACGGCACAAGCTCAGCTGATATCCGGTAAGAACTGACTTTTTAACCACAATTTTCTCACCGGAACCTGCTGGTTGACATTTGGTAGGGATCCATGTTGGCTCTGATCCATAGGAAAGTTTCACCTTCAGGAATTTTAAACAAGGAATCACCGTGTGTTTGTGTGGCTAAAGGCTAAAGCTTCCTAACTCCATCTTTCTACTGTGACTTCTCCAATATTAATTGAACAAATTGCAAAAGATTCAGCAACACATATCTCCAAAGTAATGTGTAATTATGCCGTTAAAGCAGACGACTTTTAGCTGTGTGTGTGTGCAGCGCTCATATTCCTAACAGCCCGTGACGTCTTGCGTACACGTCATCATTACACAACGTTTTCAAGATGAAACTCCTGGGAAATTAAAATGGTAATTTAGTAAACTAAAAAGGCCGTATTGGCATGTGTTGCAATGTTAATATTTCATTATTGATATGTAAACTATCAGACTGCGTGGTGGGTAGTAGTGGGTTTCAGTAGGCCTTTAAGTTCATGAATCCAGATGGATCTCTATTACAATCCCCAAAGAGGGCACTTTAAGTTGATGATTTCTTATGTGTAGAAATCTTTATTTATAATTGAATCACTTGTTTATTTTTCAACACGCTTTTAGTTATTTTATATATCTTTTTTTCCAAAGAGTTCAAGAAAGACCACTACAAATGAGCAATATTTTGCACTGTTACACACTTAAAAAAATCAGAAACTGATGACATAGTGCTGTATTTTACTTCTTTATCTCTTTTTTCAACCAAAAATGCTTTGCTCTGATTAGGGGGTACTTGAATTAAAAAAAATGTTCACAGGGGGTACATCACTGAAAAAATGTTGAGAACCACTGCAATAGAGGATGTAATTGTGTTATATGTTAACATTGTTATATGGTTACCAGTGAGCAGACTGTTAAGGCTCAAATGAATTAAGGCTTAATGGTAGTTATTATATGGACAATCTTTGCATAGTCATTCTCCCTCAGGGACAAGATTATCATAGGAGCTAGTTATGTAAAACATTTTTTTTAGGAGAGAGAGAGAGAGAGAGCAAGTTTATGCACAAAATAGTCTCATTGGATGTTGTTTTATAGTTGATCCAACAGGAATGATCAATAATCCCGGGTTGTCCTAATTCCATGTTGATGTTCTTGTTTACAAGTAGCCTTTAATTATGACACACACAATATAATGATGGTTTTATTAAAAGTTTATTTTAAGTACATATTTGTCTGTAACATGATTAAAGGGGAACTGCATTTTTTTGGAGTTTTGCCTACGAGTCACAATCCTTATTTGAGACAACACTTACAGTCGTGGTCAAAAGTTTACATACACTTGTAAAGAACATAATGTCATGGCTGTCTTGAGTTTCCAATAATCTCTACAACTTTTGTTTTTTTTTTGTGATAGAGTGATTAGAACTCATACTTGTTTGTCAGAAAAAATCATTCATGAAGTTTGTTTCTTTTATGAACTTATGAAAATGTGACCAAATCTGCTGGGTCAAAAGTGTTATGATCTGCTGCCCGGATCATATTTTGATTAGATTTTTGAGTCTTTTGTGTTTTCTGTTGTTTTTGGATTCCTTCGGTTCCTGTTTGTGCGCTTCTCAGTTGGTTACCATAGTTACGTATTATTTTCACCTGCCGCTTGTTCCGGATGCACACCTGTTTTTGTAATCACTGACATTATTTAAGCCTGCCTTCTCCCGTCAGTCAGTCTGGCTTCCTAGTTTGGCGCAGTGGGGGAGTGGCCGTGCACAACCCGAAGGGTCCCTGGTTTAATCCCCACCTAGTACCAACCTCGTCACTTCTGTTGTGTTCTTGAGCAAGACACTTCAACCTTGCTCCTGATGGGTGCTGGTTAGCGCCTTGCATGGCAGCTCCCTCCATCAGTGTGTGAATGTGTGTGTGAATGGGTAAATGTGGAAGAAGTGTAAAAGCGCTTTGAGTACCTTGAAGGTAGAAAAGCTCTATACAAGTACAACCCATTTATCATTATTTATTAAACAAGTAATGACGTTCTGTTTCCTGCTTGCTACCTGCTAGCTTCCACGCTAGGCTCTTTATTTTTTAGCTCCCATGCTAGCTCTCCTAGTTGTTTGCCTTAAGTGCTGTGAGCACCTTTTTCTTTGTTCTATCTTATTTATTTCTTAAATAAATATTTTTTCCTACCTGCACGCTGTGTCCGAAACCCGTCTGCATTCCTGGGAGAACAAAATCCGCATCACCATGCGCCCGGGTCGTTACAAAAAGTATACATACAGCAATGTTAATATTTGGTTACATGTCCTTTGGCAAGTTTCACTGCAACAAGGCGCTTTTGGTAGCCATTCACAAGCTTTCTGTTTAATTTTTTACCACTCCTCTTAACAAAATTGGTGCAGTTTAGCTAAATTTGTTGGTTTTCTGACATGGACTTATTTCTTCAGCAGTGTCTATTCATTTAAGTTAGGACTTTGGGAAGGCCTTTCTAAAACCTTGATTCTAGCCTGATTTAGCCATTCCTTTACCACTTTTGATGTGTCTTTTGGGGTCATTGTCCTTTTGGAACACCCAACTGCACCCAAGACCCAACTTCCAGGCTGATGATTTTAGGTTGTCCTGAAGAATTTGGAGGTAATCCTCCTTTTTCATTGTCCCATTTAAAGCACAAGTTCCATTGGCCGCAAAACAGGCCCAGAGCATAACACTAACACGAGCATGCTTGACAGTAGGTATGGTGTTCCTTGTATTAAAGGCCTCACCTTTTCCCTTCCAAACATATTGCTGGGTATTGTGGCCAAAAAGCTAATTTTTTGTTTCATCTGACACCACATGTACAAAGACAAGACCAACAATACTCCATGTACATGCGGTGAACTGCATATTAACTAAGTATTAGCGACATTGGTATAAGTGTTAACGCTTTAGGAACTATTTTTAGTAACACAGCAACCTTGATCACAAAAATAACACAGCTACCGTAGTTATTGACATTTTGAGTCGATGATCTGCTGCATTGCCTCTTGAGTTAATAAAGTTTCATGCTAGATTATACATCATGCCTCACATTTCTATAGTAGAAGGTTGTGGTCATAAACTGAGAAGTTGGTCAAATTTGAAATTCAACTTAGACCCGAAGACATCACTAGGACATCACCAGATGCTTGTTTACCACCCAGTATTTTTTACCTGAGGAGTGAGGATTATGATTAATTCACCATCTAAATGGGGTACACAAGTATAGTACTGAAAGATATAAACATCCCATAAGTCAGCATCCCAGTGAGAAATAACATTGTACAGTAAGTAGGGGTGTAATGGTAGAGTAGATACCGCTGTATTGCGGTTTGAAAGTCTCCACAAAAATGCAGTGATGACTGATGGTATCAAACCAAAACAAAATGTGGAATTTTTTTTCCTGGCGATTTAGCATTGGCCAGGTCTGAAAAAAAAATATATCTCCCAGAATTCTCTGCGCAGCGTGGGGCTGAGAAGGTGGGGGCTTGGAACTCCGTAAACAGGAAGTGACGTTTGTTCGTAGGAGATGAGAGGAATTTTATATTTTTGGATATTTCCTGAAAATATCATCAAAATCTATCCATAACTGTTTGAGTTATGTTGCTTACAAACACACGAACAAACAAACAAACCTTGGCGAAAACTTACCTCTTTGGCAGAGGTAAGAAAGTCTGCGTTCTGCAAAGCAAAGCGTACCACTTTCGTCTCGATCGTTTCCAAGGCGTCACAGCTAGCTAGTCACGTCGCAGCACATGGAGGGAAAAAAGTGTATATCAGGGTAAATACGAGTAAACTGGAAAGCTACTTGATAAGTCCTCAATCCATTCCAACATGTTGTACCGCAAAGATATTTGGAGCCAGTGAGGCTAAAAATCAGTGTGTGAGGTAATTACATGATTCAAAGTTATGTAGTTAGTTGATTTTTTCTGATAAACAGCATTTTCAAAATGATAAAAAATTTCCACAGTGAAGGACACTGCTTGTCAGAAAGAAAAAGTTAGAAGACACTAAAGTGAACATTATTGTTTTACACTGGATGTTTACATTGTCACTTTAAAGCTGGATTTACTCTCTATTTTATGCTGCAGCTGTCACATATACTGTAATATCGTACATGGTAATTGTTATATATTGTATATATGATATAGACATAATATAATATAATATATATATATATATATATATATATATATATATATATATGTATATGTATATATTATATACTGTACATATATCATGTAAATATTACGCATCCATCCATCCATTTTCTACCTATCTCAGCTGCATTCGGGCGGAAGGCGGCGTACACCCTGGACAAGCCGCTATCTCATCACAGGGCCAACACAGATAGACAGACAATGTTATTTTTTATATTGCTATATTTAGTCCATTTATACCTGCATTGTCTTTTCCATCCTTAGACTTTCCATCATTGTAACTGAGCTACAGTGTGGAACAATTTCCCTTGTGGATCATTAAAGTTTGTCTAAATGTAAGTCTAAAAACACTCAACTGTAAGATTATTTAAAAGTTTTCCTGAAAAAATGGATGTTCCAGCCCCTAAAATATATGTTTGTAGTAATAAATATGATCAGAACATTTCGGCAAAATGTTAAATTCCGGCAAGTGTGTTTATCCTCAACATTCCTGCCATTTCATTTTACACACTATAGAATTTTTAAGTCTTTTTTTTTTTGGTTGATGTATCGTACCAAAATATTTTGATACCGTTACATCCTAACAGTAAGTGATAGTATTACGTTCGTAGTTTGTATTTCTCGTTTAGCACTTAACAATATTGCTACATGATGCTTAGTGTTTCACTAGAGCTGCATGTGCTTATTACTGAGCTTGTAAAACTTCCAGCTCATTCTCCATATATTTAGGCTCCAAAAAGAAAGATTCTGAATTATGTTTGTCCTAAGGTAGTCATCGTTGGCTTTACCGTGATTGCAATGCGTTCTGTGAAATGAGCTGTAAAATATAAATATAAAATATAAAATAATAAAATATAAAACACTGTAAATATTACATGGTATTATGAATGTGCGTGCCTCGTCATGAAGGTTTTTGGAGATTTTTTTTAGAGGGTTTGATGGGTGGATCAGATCAAATCCCCATTGGCAGCTTTGTTAGCCGTATCTTGCTAGTGTATTTTTATTTATTTAGAATGCACATAAAAAGAGAAAGACGTGTTGTCTCACACACGGATTGTGAATGATAGGCAAAATAAAATGAAAAAAACTGGGAAAAAAACTGCACATGCATGTTTATCTTCTTTGCACACTTGCTGTGAGAAGAGGTATTTATTTCCTTCACTGCCAGGTCATATCGAGGAAGAGAAAGAAGGGAGGGAACAAGAGGAAGGAGGACAGAGTGTTGTTTTGCAGGCAGGATTACATTGTCTCCCTCCATGTACTGTCGATCTCAGACACTATTTGATGTTATGTTTTTTTTTTTTCTTCCCTCCCATCTACTGCCAGCTGCTCTCAATGCATGATCACATAACAACCAGCAACAGCAGTAATTTATGATGTATCTTAGGCAAGGTGACTGAGTCAATGACAGTCAGCTATTCTTTCATGGTGATGTTTAGTCACCAAACGTTTGTGGAACATGTGAATACGCATGAGGATCTGGCTATTTAAAAAAAAAAAAAAACGAAGAAAAAAAAAACAATAGACTTGTAGGCAGTTATTCTGAAGTGTGGGAGTATTTTCCTAGGTGTTTCTAGAACAGAGTGGTTGAGCTTTGTGGACAGAAAGTCACCCATGTTTGACTGAATCTTTTTGTGGTTACAAGCAGACAGATGATTAAAATGCAAAACCGCAGTTGCTCTTTGGATAGAATAACTTAACTTTTTTTTTTTTTTTTACAACTCAACCTTGCTTAAAAAAGTTCCAAATAACTTGAGTGAAGCATGTTACTTTGCTTTAGTCAGTGGGTCTGTTTGCCTTTTGTATGCACTCTTGTGTGCTTTACATCCCTGTGCTTATCTTGATCATACTTTCAACTTTACCATGACTTTTTATCTTTTCCAAAGACCTGACTTTTGTAGGGTAACCCCAAACCCCCACAGCAACCTTCCCCCACTCACCCACACATCTGTAGACATTACTTTATCCTTTATACGGACACATTTAAAATTACATTAATTTTTTTTGTTTACTGTCAGCAAAATGCCCAAGAAAGCGTTATATCGATGTGTCAAGACACAATAAGAACAAGGCCATGCTTTGTGATGTTAGAAATCCATGTTTAACCCATGTGAATGAATGGAGCCTCACATTCCACAGCGACAGGGCCTTTACTGAATGGCAGTACTAACGCGGCTGTTTTCATTACTCATTACTGACTTGTGCCTTTTTCAACATGGACATAATCATCTACCTTCACCACAGCGAAGGATGGATGTTGTCATCAACACCAGTGTGATTATCATATTACCCATTCACATACTGCACTTACACTACAACCTTGACTCTTTTGTGTCACTCAAAGTTCAAGTTTTTGTTTGCCTCATCACCCCCACCAACTTGACATCACATGCCGCCCACCTATTTCCATGACTTGCATGATGTGTTTAAAAACAACCTGATTAATCTTACTTAATCACAATTAATAGCAGGATATAACTTGCTTGCATAGTTTAAATTTCTTTAAAAAAGATCCCAGAATGTGATGTTTTACTCGAATATACATCATTTATCTGCGCAAAACTTGATAACAGTATTATCTAAAGTCCCGTTGGGGCGTATTTTGAGACACAATTTGACACCGAGCACTGATTTATTCATTGACCTGATCACTGACCGTATTGCAGCCATTCAAGTTTCCAGCCACACATGGTCAAAATAAATTATGTGTTTAATCTGGTGATTAATATGACTATTTTTTGTAATTAATAGCATGTGTTAACATTGACATCCGTGATATAAAAAGCACTTAAAAAGGCATTTCTTAATACTATGCTGAGTTATATTTACAGTATAACAAACCGTAGGCTGTTTCTACACGTGTATTTGTACAACTGGGGCTGCAACGATTAATTAATTAAACTTACTCATTCGAGTAGAAAAATTCTCTCTCTCGCTAAATATATATATATATAAAACTGTTTTATATATATATATATATATATATATATATATATATATATATATATAAAACGTATATATAACGGTTAATTAATTAAACTGACTCATTCGAGTAGAAAAATTCAATATATATTATGTTACTTTGATAATCGTTTAAACGAGTGTAAGGTTGTACGGTATACCGGTATTGGTATAGTAATGCGATAATAATAAATCATATTCGGTACGATACTGCCTCTGAAAAGTACCGGTTCTGCCACCCCCCCGTTCCCCTGTCCTCGTCACGTCGTGTCATTGCTGGTTTTATGAGCAGAGGAGCATGTTCGGTAGCGCACAATCACGGAGTACTTACTATAATACTGAAACGACCTCAGGAAGAGGTGCTTTAAGACATGGCTAGCTAGTTAGCGACGAACGTCCATCCGCCGTCGGCAGTGTTTTAGCTACTTCTAAATCACTAATCCTCGCCTACATGGCGACAAATAAAGTACGTTTCTTACAAGTATCATCCCTGCAGGATGAGGAAAAGCTAAACTTGTTTCACTACAGACCGTAGCTCAGCGGCGTCAAAATTTGTGATATCATCCAAAACTAATGTAAAGCATCCAAATAACAGAAGAATACATGATTTTAACAGAAGTGTCATGTTAAAAGAGAAAGTAAGCAGATAATAACAGATAATAACAGTAAATGAACACATAGATTAATAATTCATTTTCTACCACTTTTCCTACTCAGTGGCTTAGTGGTTAGAGTGTCTGCCCTGAGATCGGTGGGTTGGGAGTTCAAATCCGCTGAATCATACCAAAGACTATAAAAAAAATGGGACCCTTCGCCTCCCTGCTTGGCACTCAGCATTAAGGGTTGGAATTGGGGGTTAAATCACCATAAATGATTCCCGGGCGCGGCACCGCTGCTGCCCACTGCTCCCCTCACTTCCCAGGGGGTGATCAAGGGAATGGGTCAAATGCAGAGGACACATTTCACTACACCTAGTGTGTTTGTGACAATCATTGATACTTTAACTTTAACTTTAAAGCAACTTTATGGATTATTACACTATCTTAATTTTTCACTTTTTTGAGAAATTGGCCTGTGGATTAATGGATTGCCCGGAGATCGGTTGAAAAAATGCGGTCGTGACTCGTCATCTGTGAGGTGCGTTTACTTCAAACTGACACAGCGTGCGTGACTTTGAGGAACTTTTGAGGAGGAAATTTTGTGTTACAAACTTTTGTGTGGTGTTGCTTCCTTATTTTTCACTATTCAAAGCTGATTTTAATGTGTAACAATGGCAGCTGAACTGAATCTGACAGTGTGTCATAATTACGTCGGTCAGCTGAAAGAAAAAATACCCATAGCAGTATCGTTAGGTTAGAATCTTCACGGTCCTCATGGACCGACCTAATTAGGAACCGGTGCCAAAAAATACCGGTACTTGGTATACGTCTCTAGCAATAACACATTTAGGCATCTGAAAAAACAATTTGTGCCACACATGTATTTTTCACTATGGCTTTGGTGTCCTTATCTTGCTGTTCTTATTCTCATTTTCTTCTAATGACCCGTTTATAGTATAGTTTGAAATTAATGCGCTACACTGAAGAAAATTATTATTTTGTGAAAGAATACAAGCAAATAAATAAATATATATATATATATATATATATATATATATATTTTTCCCACACCTACATATTGCGCTCTACCACGGTATCGAGCACTATTCTCCGGATAATCCAATCAAGACATATTCCGCTCCAAATTCACATTTGTTGAGCACTGTACGACGATCCGAAATGGAAAGAGATGAAGTAGTCTTGTGATTTTTTTCCCACACCTACATATATATATATATATATATATATATATATATATATATATATATACATAGGCATCCATCCATCCATCTTCTTCCACTTATCCTAAGTCGGGTCGCGGGGGCAGCATCCTAATTATACACACACATATATATATATATATATATATATATATATATATATATATATATATATATATATAATGTAGCGATCAAAAATGTACATAAACTTGTAAAGAACATAATGTCATGGCTGTCTTAAGTTTCCAATAATTTCTACAACTCTTCTTTTTTTGTTCACAGAAAACATTCATGAAGTTTGGTTCGTTTATGAATTATTATGGGTCTACTGAAAATGTGACTAAATCTGCTTGGTCAAAAGTATACATACAGCAATGTTAATATTTGGTTACATGTCCCTTGGCAAGTTTCACTGTAATAATGCCCTTTTGGTAGTCATTCACGACCTTCTGTTGGATTTTTGACCACTTCTCTTAACAAAACTGGTGTAGTACAGCTAAATTTGTTGGTTTTCTGACATTGACTTGTTTCTTCAGCATTGTCCACACGTTTAAGTCAGGACTTTGGGAATGCCATTCTAATGGCTACCAAAAGTGCTTTACAGCAGTGAAACTTGCCGAGGGACATGTAACCAAAAATTAACATTGCTGTATGTATACTTTTCACCCAGCAGATTTTGTCACATTTTCAGTAGACCCATAATAAATTCATTAAAAAAACTAACTTCATGAATGTTTTTTGTGACCGAACAAGTGTGTGCTCCAATCACTCTATCACAAACAAATAGGAGTTGTAGAAAGTATTGGAAACTCAAGACAGCCATGACATTATGTTCTTTGCACGTCTATGTAAAGTTTTGTTCGCGACTGTATATGTATATATATATATATATATATATATATATATATATGTATATATATATATATATATATATATATATATACATATATACATATACATATACATATATACATATACATATATATACATATATATATATATATACATACATATACATATACATATATACATATACATATATATGCATATACATATATATATATATATTACACAGCTCTCACTAGTACTACACAGTCTTGGGTTTGCTGTCTATTCAGTAGTGACAACATTGATTCTGTGCTGCATGGTGGGGGTTTCCACTCCTAAAGGGCAATCTCTCTGTGTTAGCCTCGAAACACCAAGCCCTTGGATTAAATTATAAATGAGCCCTCTATGGGAAACATTGCATTCTGCCATGGAATCTAAACTTGATGCAGCTACCAACTGTAGACTATTTTTTTACTAGGGCATCCTTGGTTGACACATTTCTTGAAGCTTTACTAACAGGTGGGTATATATTCTCTTTATTTAGGTCACATCTGCACACCTCCCTTCCCGTAAGGATCAATAGAGACTATGCTAAGCAAATCAGGTAGTCAGGTAATATACACTATCAAGCCCAGATAGCTATCCAAATTAAGAGTCCAAGAAATGATTTAGTAATCAGAAGCTTAAGATAGCAGAAGGGCTGGAGCTGGTGGGGGGTAGGGAAGGTGCTGCTGTGGGGATTTAGGCACAGGCACAATTTAGTATATACTCTTGCTGGCAGCGAGCTGAGGGAGGAATGTGTTGCGTTGTGCTCAACTTGAGAATATCACTATTGTTTAGTCAAAGCTGACAAAAGTTTAAACATTTGTGGTAGAAATCCACAAAGATGAATCATAAACAAATGGGGAATAAGACATGGCTTATTTAGTCACGCGGAGGGAGGAACAAAGTGGACATTTTATTTTGTCATATTCTCGTCACATAGTGGCTTGTTATATTTATCAGCAAAAGCAGTATAACATGTAGAAGCTAGGGGCATACTTACTAAAATAGGGCGTGCTTTTCTCTCCCTTTCCTGACCCCCGCTGCAGGCCTGCACTCACACTGAGCATTCTTGCTTTAGTCCGTTTGCTGATGCCATCATTCCTACTGCTGTATCACTGCAATATCCCTGACTATGTGAATTATTTTCAGTTTTATTTGAAGTCGTTGTATTTATTTCTATTGTGTCAGGTGGCAGCTGTCATTACTTGCATGTGCGAAGAATAGGGCTCTGTAAAATTATCTGGTTGATTGATTGTGGATTGATTTATCTTAATTTCTACTAATTCGCAAGGCGTAACACCAATTATTATCAATTGCTGTGCATAACATCCAGTCTGACTGTGCTAACAAAATAAGAGACCCAGAATACTTACATACACTATTATTTTGAACTTTTGAAAAAAAACAATACCTTATTGTAATTTGCATTGATGGAATGTTGCAATACAATTAAAATTTCACATGCAATTAATTTCTTATTTCAAAATTGCATTTTTGAGACTTTGGCAGAACTGTCAAAAGTTTTTTTTTAATGGTGAAAAGGAAAAAACAGGTTGAGGGATTGCAATCACATGACCTAGAGGCGTTGGTCTAGAGCAGTGTTTCTCAACCTTTTTTCAGTGATGTACCCCCTGTGAACATTTTTTATATTCAAGTAACCCAGGGGTCGGGAACCTTTTTGGCTGAGAGAGCCATGAAAGCTAAATATTTTAAAATGTATTTCCGTGAGAGCCAAATCATATTTTTTAACACAGAATACAACTAAATGCGTGCATTTTTTAAGTAAAACCAACATTTTTAGAGAATAACAAGTCTCTAATTCTTTTTAATAACATTGTTATTTCTTGAACAGGTGCGGTAGAGAACGGATGGATGGATTAAAATGCATGTATTTTGAATGTTATTTTTAAGATTTTGATTACCAGCGGAATTATTCATTACTTATCGTGTTGAGTAATGTCAGCTAAGATTTATCTGAGAGCCAGATGCAGTCATGAAAAGAGCCACATCTGGCTCTAGAGCCATAGGTTCCCTACCCCTGAAGTAACCCCTAATCAGAGCAAAGCATTTTTGGTTGAAAAAAAGAGATAAAGAAGTAAATTATAGCATTATGTCATCAGTTTCTGATTTATTAAATTGTATAACAGTGCAAATTATTGCTCATTTGTAGTGGTCTTTCTTGAACTATTAGGAAAAAAAGACATAAAAATAACTAAAAACTTGTTGAAAAATAAACAAGTCATTCAATCATAAATAAAGATTTCTACAAATGGAAGTAATCATCAATTTAAAGTGCCTTCTTTGGGGATTGTAATGGAGATCCATATGTATTCATGAACTTACTTCTAAAAATTTCTTTACAAAAAAATAAATCTTTAACATCAATATTTATGGAACATGTCCACAAAAAAATCCAGCTGTCAACACTGAATATTGCATTGTTGCATTTCTTTTTATAGTTTATGATCTCACATTAATATTTTCTTGAAGTATTATTCAATAAATATATTTATAAAGGATTTTTGAATTGCTGTTATTTTTAGAATGTTTAAAAAAAATCTCACGTACCCCTTGGCATACCTTCAAGTACCCCCAGGGGTACGCGTACCCCCATTTGAGAACCACTGGTCTAGAGCCCCATTAGGCAACTGTTTATTTACCTGCATCACTGCAAATTTGGGTGTATTTTGAAACATATTTATCTATCAATCTATCTATCTACAGTATATATATATATATATATATATATATATATAGATCAATCATGAAAAAATATTTAAAAAAATGGATGGAGAGGATTTAAGGCAAATATATAAAATATAACATTTTTTGAAAGATATAATCCATTCATCCCTGCTGGGTGGATGGATAGATAAACCATTCATCATCACCAAGACGTTACTACTTGCCTCGACCTTCTTTCCTTGGATTCTCACAAGGATTTAAAGTAGAAAAGATTTGAGGCACATTACATCTTTACATCTGGAGGGGTCCACAAATGAAGCATTAATCCGTGAAAGACAACGTTGGACTTAGTTGTGCATTGCTAAATACCGTATTTTGATTGACATAACGAGTGTCGTGCTGCTGTGATCGTGACGCTAATGAGAAAAAGGATATGTTTGCTTGCTGTTGATTTCCTGCTACAAATATTAGTCTCGTCTATAATTCATGTCTGCTGTTTTTTTTATGGTGTGACGTTCATATTTTGTCTCATTATTTAGTTATAGATATCCCTGTTGTTCAGTTTGCTAGCGACATCAAGATTCAGTATACAGTATGCTGGTGAGCCTACGAGAGATGTATTCATCTTGTTTATTATCAATATTAAAGATATTTTCGTGATGATAATGAATTGCCCCAAAAACGCTGTAATGTGGTCATCCATGTCGAATAAAGCACTTATATTTCCTACACAAGAACAACTAAGCTTTTAAAAGTTTCTAAAATGAAAATGGACAATGACAATATGGTAGATTGCATTAACAATGTCAATGTTTATCACTAGGCCTTAACATGACATTTGTTTATTTGTTATATTTAGGTGTAGCAACCACAAATGAACACAAACTAATGCGATCTCTTGGCCTTTCCTTACGTTTAACTCTGCTCTCAAACACTACTAATATAGTGGAGAATAAACTTAATTACATCATAGAAAGCTTCTCAAACAAATCAAACATTCCAACAAACATTTTACAAAGTGACACAGGCATGGTCCGATTGTATTCCACAAGATGATGAAAGTGATCATTTTTAAAAGCCATTTCCTGTGACGCAATTTCGTTTTTCTCCCTAACTATTACCTATGACCGATTTCTTTTGGGACTCTATGAAAGGTTTTTCTTATCTCTATCTGAATGATCGGCACACCCAAGAACAGGACACCAATGCGGCATTTTCTGCACAAACGCTACACTCACTCTCGCTTGTTTTGATGCTACGCTCAAGCTGATTTGACCATCATGTGAATTAAGCCGCAAAGAAGAAAAACGGATGTGACGTTAAATGCAACACAGCATGGAACCGACATATTGAGACATATTAAATATTGACATGGAGATTGAATGGAGTTGTATCGGGATTAATCGATTTAAAACTTTATGAATAAAAATTTAATCAATTTAGGAAATTGGCTATGATACCCAGTCCGAGGGAAGAGCGATAGCATTAATCAAATGAGACATTTTTATTACAAGATTGAAGCCGCATGTGAGCAAGCGTACTGCGGTTTATAACATTTGAGTTATTTGTACTATGGAATTAGTCTTTTGTCATTAAGAACTTGCATTGCAGTCATTCTGTGAATCGTCTATGTTGTGTGTGCATGCAATTGGGTCGTGCCTGGGCCCAGCTATTCCAGTTGTGCCTGAAGAGGGTGAGAGTACCAAACTTGAGCGTGGATCAGCACACTCACACTAGCAAAATGAGCAGGCCTTTAGGTGTGAACCAGGGCCTATGCATAGTACAATTGAACTAGTGTAAAGAAACCCTAAAACAGTAGACTCTTCCCTGAGGGGTATGATGGAAAAGCAATAACAGAACTAAAGGAAACAGAATAATTGCATTCGTCAGTCAGACAGAAAAATATCAAATTAATAATAATGTTTCTCATCTGGAGGTACAGTTAACTTAAAGTAAATGACAGACAACAAAATTATTTCCAGTTAATTTTAAGTACCGGTAAAACAAGCCACTAATGTTATGTTTAACTGTTTGTAAAATGGAAGGAATCGTTATGATTTCCTTTTATTTACTGCAGTTATTCAGTATTGCTTTTCACAGATCTCTCAATGGAGTAACCAATAAAAATAGAGAGTGGTTTTATTTACACATCACCAAGCATGGCTGCAGCTTAGTGTGGGTGTTTTGTCAAAACATATCTGGCAATTACATTTTTTAAACAATGTACAAAAGGCTATAGCCAATTTATACACATTCCCTGTTGTCCAACATTACGGTACCAGCAAATGCAAAACAATGAATCAGAGCATCAATTAAGAAACAGGACATGATTATCAAAATGTGGCTTTGCTTTGTGAGTTAATGTTTGAGTAATTACCGAATGCATGTTTACAGCAAAGTCACACAGTGTTGGCATCAGTCTGGTAAAGAGCACAATTGTATTAATATATGAACAATGCTTTTGAAAAAGTTTTGCTATTGCATTAATTTATTTAATCAACTTGCATCCAGTGCAATGAATGTGACTCGGACATCTATTTGATATTTTCTTTATGAATAGTGATACTTTTAAAATCCCTTTAACACCTCTGAAGGCAGAGAGGTGTGTTTTAAGGGCGGAATGCTTGTTAGACCAGTGCTGATGTTTTCCACAATCATCTGCACCTCAGTGTGGGTGTGAATTTGAAATATTTGGTGTTTGAACACTTCTCTACTTACACAAATTTCCTCAATGGAATAACTCACCTTGTTAGCACATACTTTCTACTCCAATAACTAAAGCTATTAAGAGTGTGACAATAAAATACTGTATCAAGTTTTGGCAAACTATAAAGATATTTAACCTCACAGTGGATTATCAGGGCATTTTGGTTATTTTTTGTGTACATGTATGTATATATATATATATATATATATATATATATATATATATATATATATATATATATATATATATATATATATATATATATATACATATATATATATAATATATATATATAGTGTGTGTATATATATGTATATATATACACATGTGTATATTTATATGTATATGTATATATATATATAATGAAATGAGTAGAAGTCACAGAAGAGGAAAAGACAAACTAAGATGTCAGATTTGAGCAAAGATGCCAAATTAAAAGAAGCACCGGCATAGTTTAAAACAGAAGTGTGGACTCACCGTGGTCCATAGTATAGATAGGACATAGCTGGATAAGGACTTTGCTGTATTTGAGAAATGGCTCATGAATATACAATACATGGGCACGACAAACATGCACAGTCAGCCACCTCTCTTTTGAGGAAAACTCTCTGGTTAAAGAAATGTTCATTTGTCTACCCAAAAGCTAAACATTTTTTAAATGTTTCTACTTTATCTATTTGAAAGAATAAGTTCTCGCTATTTGTATAGGTTTTTACAATTATGTTGCACTAAAACAGTTTTATTGGTTTCACACTCCAGTTGTCACTCGTTCATTCAATTGTTACCGGATACTCGTCGCTGCGATACACTGATTTCTGCTAAGTATAATTATTATTAATTAATCAAATCCTTCCTAGAGCATAACATATTTTTTCCAAACTTTTAAAGAAGTTTTTAAACATAAAAGCTTTCTAAAAATTACATCCATAAAGTCACTTTGACACTCATTTAACCGACAATAGTAGCCTTGAGTTTGTTCTACTGTAGATTATTGTACCTAATTGTAGCCTGGAAGATCTTCAGTGCGTCATTGTTGTGGTTGTCACCCGGTCACTAAAACATGGCCACGGCGTAGAAATACTTTCTCACATTTTGGGTATTCCTCTAAGTTAGAACTGGGCTTCTTTATTCTGAAACCACAGGCATCTGTTGTTCTACAGCAGGGGTCACCAACGCAGTGCCGGTGGGCACCAAGTTGCCCGTAAGGACCAGATTTGTAGCCCGCTGGCCTGTTCTAAAAATTGCTCAAATTCCTTCCTCTTCTTTCCTGACAATTTAAATCAACGTTCAAGTATTTTTTTAATTTTTATTGTAAAGAATAATAAATACATTTTAATTTAATTCTTCATTTTAGCTTCTGTTTTTTCGACGAAGAATATTTGGGAAATATTTCTTCAAACTTATTTAAATTCAAAAAAATTATTCTGGCAAATCTACAAAATTTGAAGAATCAAATTTAAATCTTATTTCAAAGTCTTTTGGATTTCTCTTAAAAATGTTGTTCTGGAAAATCTAGAATAAATAATAGTTTGTCTTTGTTAGAAATATAGCTTAGTCCAACTTGTTGTATATTCTAACAAAGTGCAGATTGGATTTTTACCAATTTAAAACCTGTCATCAAAATTCTAAAATTAATCTTAATCGGGAAAAAATACTAATGATGTTCCATAAATAATTATTTTTTTATTTTTTCAAAAAGATTCGAATTAGCCAGTTTTCTCTTCTTTTTTTCGGTTGAATTTTGAATTTTAAAGAGTCGAAATTGATGATAAACTATGTGTCAAAATTAAATTTTCATTTTTTTCCTATTTTCTCCTCTTTTAAACCGTTTAATTAAGTGTTTTTTTCATCATTTATTCTCTACAAAAAACCTTCCGTAAAAGGTAAAAAAAATGTACGACGGAATGACAGACAGAAATACCAATTTTTTTATACAAATAGGTCTTTATTGTCATTGCACAAATGAAATATATAGATTTGTTTATTAAAGGTAAATTGAGCAAATTGGCTATTTCTGGCAATTTTTTAAAGTGTGTATCAAACTGGTAGCCCTTCGCATTAATCAGTACCCAAGAAGTAGCTCTTCGTTTCAAAAAGGTTGGTGACCCCTGTTCGACAGAAACGTGATCAAAGGTCACAGTTTTGATAATAAGCTATGTTTGTACTTGTTAGCGTTCTGTCTTATTAGCAATGCGTGACCTGCGTTGTCATTCCACATCACTCACGCCAAAGCTGTGTTATTGATGTCGCTCATCTCCACCTTTCTGTTGAAAGCCGGGAGCTGATAGCAGTCTCAGTTAGCGTGAAGTTCTGCGCCAAATGCCGATGCTACGTCTTGCTGTCGTCTTTTGACATTGCTTGTGCCAAAGGCTCACCAATGCGGTGATGTGTTATTGATGAGGCAGGAGTTGAAGACAAAATCCATCCAAAATCGAGGTTGTGCGCTTGGTGCAATTAACGTAAGGCCATGATTAGTGCCTGTTGTTGTAAGCATGGTTCACCTTTACGAAAGTCCTGCTTGGTGAATATCTTTATCAGTCTAAATAATCTATATAATCTAAATAATAATAGAAAATACGACAAATAATACACTGTAATACATATGAGGCACGAAAAACTTAATTTAACACTCAATTAAGTCCAAACACATACAGAATATGTTTAAAACGTAAAAATCAGCCATGTAGTGAAGCCACGTTATTTGAAGCGCGATGTAGCAATGGAACGACTGTATTTCTGTTTGGACTTTCTAATGTTGCAAGATGTAAACCCATACATTAGTTTTTTTTTCTTCTTCTAGAAGGTTACTAAGAGCCATATAATGGCACTATCACCAAATTGAGATATTCTCGTTATTGAAGCCATGTATCGCGTATCATATCATATCGCTTCATGAGGTACCCTCAGATTTCAAACCCGTAAGGCTATTGTTAACTATATTGCAGTATTGAGTTCTCAGTGGCATGGGCTCCTAAACAAGCATGAAATGGCTTAAACAAAAATCTGATAATAATGGATGAATATCAACCCTATTAAACAGTAATGTTATGTTTGTTGTCATTGGGAACACCTATGGGAGATTAGGATTTGCGTTTTACAACAAGGAGATTCAAATCTTTGTCGCAGCTTTAGTTATAGATTACATAAAATTAAATTTTTAAGAAAGAACAACCTTAATCTACCTCCGGTACCTTCACTTTATTTACAAGCTGCATTTTCTGCACTACAAACACTGTTGATTTCTTATCTTACACATTATTAATGAGCCAATGAAATAGCAATTGTGATCACAGAGCAGCTGGCGGAATGTGCAGGATTAATTAACTGCCCTAATCAGTTTTTGAAGACATAGTGATCATAGTTAATTGATTTCTGCCCGCGTCTATGAACCATTGCATGGCATTGTTGCTGTGGGATTAAAGAAGAGAAATAAGCTCAGCGGGGAGAGAACCACGTGGTTTTGATCAGGGATTGAAAGAGAGAGAGAGAGAGAGAACGGTAAAGCTGCCCAGGGAAAAAACTGCAGTGTTCATCCAGTCCAGATGTCACTGTAGTTGACTAACACAGTTGATCCACAGCTTTTCCACATGCACGCACCCACACACACTTTAATTGATTATTATTAAAATGCTATTACTTCAACCGTTCATCTAAAAATGAACACTTAAGAATCATTTCCATAACAATACATTTCATTTTATTAGCACCCATGATCATACTAATAAATAAGTGGCATTATTATATTCATACTCAAGCAGTCAATAAACAATGTTTTAAGAACTTTTAGCATGTGCATTCTTTATTAGCCACTGAATTACTATTAAGCTTATTTTTACTGTACATCTGTACTACATATGCTCCCCAAAAATGATATTGCCATTATGTGATAAATCAATGCATCATACAGCATTTTTATGCTGGATCCTGCAAACCATTTCCCTGTATTCATATTTGATAGACCGCTAAATATTGAAAAAAATTAGGTTTTCATTATTTAAAAAAATGTACGTGCATATAAGTCTGTATGTTTAGCAAGCATGATGGCGGGTTTTCCTAGGGAGCCATCATAGCACCTACTGTAAACTTAATCCAAAATCACAGCAGCCCAGAGGGCATTAAGTGTGAGTGGGGGTTGATGTTTAAGCAGAGAGTTCCCTCTTTTTTTATGTTTTAGCATCTGCTAGTTTGTTATAGCAGATAAACACAATTTATGTCAATTAAATATTTTATATTTAATAAAATACAAATACTATTGCTGTGAGTTCTCTATAGTTTTGGGACATTATGTGAAGGTGATTTAAGCAATGAAAACATGAAGCATGCATAAATTAGGGTTGTGTCTATGTGGACAAATCCTTTTTTTATCTAAGTTACAGGCGAATAATGTTGTGCTACGTTGTGAATATTGTGCTGGTATTGACGTTGTGTGCACACTACAACTAGAACGCAGAAGCAGCTCATTCAAAATGTTGATGCTATGTTTATGGGTTAAGTAACGGATGTCTGCAAATTTTTGAGGCCGTCCGTTATAATTGATAAAATAATTCAAATTGGTTGAAAGTTGACAGACATACTGGTTGGTTGTCACACTCACTGTATCTAGCCACCAGATGGTCTGTCAGTCTCATTGTGGTCTGGAAATTTACAGAATTAGGATCAGAGTTCACCTATTTCTATTGAGTAAGACGGCTGAATTTGAGGTGAGAAGACTTTTTACGTTTTTTATTTCAAATTGTAAATGAACAGCTCCTCTTCTTCAAGGCTTTCACACAATGAGTTAATGACAAAACAATTGTTACCCTTGAAAAAGTGTGACGCCATAGTTTCAGTTGTTGTTTGCCCGTTAACTAGTTTTTACATAGTCCATAGATTTGATGTAGCAGTAAATTCTATTTGGGGTTTGTTGTCACGGGGGATGCACCAATCGATCGTCCATCGATCATTATCGGCAGATTTAGGTTCTACGGCTGACACCCGAGGAGCTAATCATGTTTCTTCATACACAGTTTGGAGACGCTCTTCTGAGATGATAATAATCACCTCCATTGCGGCATATAAACTTAAGTACATGAAAACTCGGCTAAACATGTTACATACAAAAAGCAAGTCAGGAGTACATATGCAAATAGCTAAGCTAAATGCTCAGCTAGCTTTAAACCACACTAAGAAAACTGACCATAGTAAACTTTAGGCACTGTAGATGTACCCGTCTGAGAGCATAAAGTAAAAAAAACCTTATAAGAACCTCCATATTATCACACATACAGTACATAGATTTGCCTCAAGATGTTTTTTCTGTTAAGGTCCTTTGCTAATTTAGGGTTAAGATGCATTAAGTTATGTACCATATTTTTTTGGACTGTAAAGCTACTGTTTTCCCAAGTTTAGAGCCTTTCGACTTTTACAAATGCGCAGCTAATCCATGAATTTTTTTTCGCTAACAGCTAAATTACAGAAGGGCTTAAGCATTGAAATCACACAATGTACTAAAAAGATTCAGTTAAAAAACTGTTCAAACTCAAACTGTTTACAAAGTATAAGGAAGAAGAATCCTGATAAACATCTTGAACCCTTGATAAAAGAGAAAATCTTAATAATCTCATAAAGGATGAATAAAGACATCACAAACTTTTCTGTTTTGTTTGATTAGCTGTTTTACTGTCATGTTACAGGCACCGAATGGAAACAATCATTGTTTTTAAATAACCGTTTACAAAATCTTTCTATGTAAATATCTCATTTCACAACGCACCGATATATATCTGGGGCTTATAGTCCGGTGCGGCTAATATATGAAAACATTTGTTTTCTTCTTTTAAACATTTTTTGGGTGCGTCTTAAATTCCGGAAGATGTATATTTATCAATTTATCAATGCAATTAAATATTTATATGTATATGTATATGTATATGTATATATATATATATATATATGTATATATATATATATATATATATGTATATATATATATATAATAAAAATGTGTCAAAATGTTTTAGTATGACTTTGGTAAGCTACGAAGCCGCACCGCTTGATGCCTTGTTGACTCACTATGGCTACCGTAGTCAGACGTACCTTGCTTCAACATACGATTATTTTTATGGTGTGTATTAGGACCCAAAATAGGAACCTATTTGGAGACATATTTTCTGGCTTTTTGTTTTACAATATTATGCAAAACCAACTTTTTTTACTCTTTGGTACTTTGGAACCTGGAAATGTGCGTGCATTCACCATTGTAGTCCACGCTGTAGTTAATAAGCTCCTTATTTTTCTATATCCTCATGTTGTGGAGCATTCATCCTCCGCTGTTGACATTTCTAATATAAAATAGCGTACAGTTCTAACCTATATCCGTCAGTTGACTCGCTATGGAAGCGCTAAAAACTGCTGGGACAACAAAGATGACAGGGAGAAGACGCTGTTGAAGTTGAGCCACGTAAATAAGACCACCCCACAAAACCGCTCATGCTGAAGAAATGGTCAGAAAGCGGCTTAAAGATGGTCTGTAAAACATAATCTTTGCAACATTTTGACATAATAACCACTATTACACGTTATGTAGACCAAAGTGGTTAGAGTGTCCGCGGTTTGAAAAATACAATACATTTCAAACACACACTTTAAGCTTCAGTTTAATGGAGGAATTACTATTGAAAGATGTTTTGATGTTAAACAATTCACACAAAAGTTAAACGTGACAACAAACCATACATATTCACCATTTCACACATGATCATTTTTTTGATATAATCAGAAATGTAGACATTTTGACCGGAAAAGGCTCACACGTCTGTCCACGGGTACACAGATGCATTCATGCAGACAGACATAGACACGCTATCTAAAAGGCATCCTGGCAAGGTTAGACTGACATCAGTAGCTAACGATCAGTTCTTCTGTGGACTGAATGATTAGCTGCAGTAGCCCGAAGACATTTCCAGTGTGTTTCCCTAAGTTAGTCAGACATGCAACATCACTGGCCTTCAAGCTTCACTTTATCCACTCTCTTGCTAGACCAAATAAATGACAGTTGATTGAAGGATTATGGGAATATTGTAGACTATGTGAGGTGACTGAGTGAAAAGCAGAACAGAGGTTGTGGTATATAAAGTGCTTTTCATATTCAAATAGTAATGTCATTGTGTATACACACTGATGTGTGGGTGGGTGTGTTTTTGTCAATAGGGGGACATTAACATAAGAAAAAAAACTAAGAATTCTGGACAATGATTATCTGATCTTGAACATTTCTGACAAAGTTGTCTCACATGTGAAGTACACATTTTGTTTGTTGGTTTTTTGTGTCCTCAGATGATACTGTTACAATGAATCAACTAAGTCAGGTGGTAGCTGGCGGTGTTGTGTGATGCAAATTGTACATGACTTAGGGAACTTGTGATTTGAAGTCTTCTGATTAGTCTTAAAATCACATTGTGATTGTTTATTTTTGTATGTGTAAAAAAATACCTGCCATTTTTACTCTGAGATTTGTTCATTACATTAATACTTTGGTAAGAAATCAAAGTACAAGGAGGTAATTTGCTTAAATAGGGCTGGGTAAAGAAACCGATTCAGTTTATGGACCGATATCTTTACAATTTTGCAATATCAATTCACTGGGCATGATATCGATTCCCCCCAACCCGCCCCGTGGTAGTCTTGTGCATGAAGGAGAAAGCAGCATAGGTATCACACTATGATATTGTTGGTTTCCAACAACAAGCCGTCCAGGGCAAAACAAAAGCACCACGAGCCGTAATAATACGTTAGTAGAGGCCATCACAACTATTGTTGGCAAAGATTTACTTTTGCACTCGCTGGCTTCAAGCGGCTTGTTCTGGTGATTGAACCACATTAAGTGCAATGTAAAAATTTGACTGAAACTGTTATTTATTCAAATTTACTATATTTGTTAATGTGCACTAGGGATATAGCAATCAATGGCAAAATGATCAACTGGAAAACAACTCCCAACGGTTAGTATTACCGTTTTAATCTAAAATGATCATATTTCCTTGATTGGTAATACTTTGATACACTCAAATGCTAACACTAATAAAATTTGTTTTTAGGTATTAGACATTAACGTTGTTCTCTATTAAGAAACGACAAACTCTAATATAAACCTGTCTTAACACATAACTGTCTTGACAACTAAAGAAATAATGACAGCAGGAAGTGAACTTGATTGATGTCACATAAACCGGAAGTTGTGTGCCCAAAACCCGTTTTTTTACATGTCATTATAAATACCTTTACAAATTAAAACAGAAGATAAACATAGACGCTCAAATGATAATAATACGCCCCCTAAGAAACCCAGAACAATATTTAATATTTATTCTGCCGATTGAGTGTCAATCTATTTTTTGTTTTACTTTTTAAAAATAAAACATTGTTGAAATATTTTAGTTAAACACTTAGAAGAAATGTTTGTTGAGCACATTCAACAACACCGTGATGAAAATGACAACCATAATGCTAATGTAGGTCATAACCGGGATATGAAGTGTTCATATTGTTACATCTCTAATATGCACAACCTTCAAATATTTTTTTTTTGTCTCCTGTAAGTCGTTGCTTTGAAATAAACCGTGATCAGTGTTGTTTTGATCTGTTAATGTGAATAATGTTGAGAAGTTTAAGAAGTCGTAAAGAGGCAGTGACAGGATCAAGTCAGCTTTGGGTTCAATAAGGACAGAGGTAGTAATAAGGTAAAGGAGAGTGTATGTGGATTATTCACTCCTCATAAAATTAAATGGAACACATTTCCTGCTACTTGTTAGCTTTGTACCGTTAATTGAAGTGTAGGATGTATGTAAAAATACAAAAACAAGATTTACTAAAACACCAGATTGTGGCAGGTCATCTAAATCAGATCTCATCTCACTCCCAGTCAATCTGACACTGGTATTGAGATGAGACCAGCCCATTGTTAACATGTGAAATAGTAATTTGAGATATTTGACTGGAGGCTAGATAAGAATGCAGGTCATGCATGTTGGAAAAATATTTGGAGTCACAGTATCATGTTAGACCCGCTCGACATCCATTGCTTTCCTCCTCTCTAAGGTTCTCATAATCATTATTGTCACAGACGTCCCACTGGATCATTATTGTCACCGATGTCCCACTGGGTGTGAGTTTTCCTTGCCCTTATGTGAGCCTACCGAGGATGTCGTGGTGGTTTGTGCAGCCCTTTGAGACACTAGTGATTTAGGGCTATATAAGTAAACATTGATTGATTGATTGAAAAAGATATGCAAATAGTGAACAATTACCTTTACATTTGGGCTTATTATTTGTCAGAACATAAATCTATTCTGCAGATTTAAATCAAATTTTGTTTATCATTAAAGTATTATTATTTTGTTTATTTCCTGCTATAAAAATAAGCATAGTGGTCTTCTATGGACATACATCTTGGAGCTGCCTATTATGTGTGATGTTTCCCAGGGTGGTACAGGATTGTTTACTTTAGTTGTATTTTACTTTGTGTTTTGGGGTTTGCTCCTCACCTCAGTTCCCAGCTGCCTCTCTGTCTGTAGCTTGGGGGCCTTGCAGTCAACTATATAGAAAAGAAGAGACCAAAGACAGGCAGGTTTTTTAGTATCTCCCCACCTCAACCACAATACACACAAACCCGCGATCCGCACTACCACCTTTTCCACTGGCTCTTAAATCTTTTGTTGAAGAATTCCCCAGCACACTTACACCCTCCCTTTAGCTATCCCCTTGGCCTCAATGCCCCATTCCCACATTGTAACCAGATGTGAAGAATACAGCTGAGGAGAGAAATCCCTAAAGGCAAGCCCTCCTGGTAATGACCTGACATTATATTTTCTATTGTGACTTGTTTGACAATAAGCACATACTGTACTTCTGAATGATGGAAAACATTTTTCATGTCATAATTGCTCTATAAGTGGTCATGTAGAGCAGTATTTAGGGATGTTTTAAAAAATTATTGATTATTAGTGATTTAAAAACAAAACAAAACTGGTTTATAAGAGCCCATTACAAAATATTATGTTTTTGGAGGCGTTCCCTTTAGATTGCAAATTAAGTCCTCCAGGCATCACCTATCTTTTGAAAATGTACACGGTTTAGCTCGGCTGGTAGAGCGGCCGTGCCAGCAACTTGAGGGTTGCAGGTTCGATTCCCGCTTCCGCCATCCTAATCAATGCCGTTGTGTCCTTGGGCAAGACACTTTACCCACCTGCTCCCAGTGCCACCCACACTGGTTTAAAAAATTTAACTTAGATATTGGGTTTTCACTATGTAAAGCGCTTTGAGTAACTAGAGAAAAGCGCCATATAAATATAATTCACTATTTCTTGAAGATTTTACCAGCATTTATGTCACTGTGTGTCATATGTCCGTGTTATTGTATACATGAAACCAAAATATGAAAATAATACTCATCCTAACTTCTTTTTTCCTCCTAAACTAAATAGTTATGTCGTTATGGTGCCGTCTTTTTCCGTCAGAGTTTAGCAGCTAATCCAATTTTTTACTGGGTTACCTTAAAGGGACCTATTACGCAAAACCAACATTTCTTACCTATTGGTAACCGCTGTTGTGTATTTTGGGTCCCGAAAATTTTAAATTGTCAGGACTTGGACTTGGATTTGTTTTGCTTCTTCCACTCAAAGGATGATTTGCACGAGCGAGACGTGAGTGTTGGTACATGATTAATTTATTTACACACTATAATACAAAACAGGAAAACAAAAGGTGCGCACAATGGCGGATAAAAACTAGACTATACTCAAAAACAAAAACAGCACAATGGCATGGCTATATATAAATAAACAAAATATACTATCTATGGGACAAAGCAAACCAAAAACTTGCTCTGAGGCATAAATACTGTACAAAAAGTCTTACGTGGCGCGGTTAAACAATAAACAGCGTGGCAAGGCATGAAGGTCGGCAAGGTAAGTTAGGTGCGTGGTCATGAGGGTAGGTAGAGTTCAATACAATCCAAAACAAAGTTGCCAGGCCGAGGAACAGAAAACAAAAGGCTTAAATACTAGCTGTGATTATTGAAAAAAGGTGAGAGTGCTGAGGCATTATTAGGAGACCAGGTGGAAACTAATGGGATACTATGGAAACAAAACAAAACCAGGAAGTGCAAAACAGGAAACAAGAGTCCAAAAAACAAAACATAACATGATCAAACATAAAACCTGATTCACAGGAGTGACAGAAATCAAACCGTGGAGGCATTGTTGAGATATTTATAAAACAATCTAGATTCATCCTTCTGCCAAACGAGCCTTTTGGAATTTGCACAACCTTTGATGTCAACGGTTGGCAAAAATATCATCAGATTATCCAAACAGTGGTGTACCGTCAGGGCTAACAAGGCCTTTTCTGCATACATAATGATAATAAATTAATAAAAGTTAATGAATTTTTTATTTATTTACTTTCCATGAATATATACATTTTCATCATAATCTCTTCATGTCATATTAGGCTCCATAGTTGCTTGTTTTTACATTAGAGCTTTTATCCAATCAGTATTCAAGTAGCATGTTGCCAGCGCCTTATGAATTTTGCCAGAGGCCTTCTGAATCAACATTCGCGGCGGCAGTGCAGTGTAAACAAACGGAGGACATTGCGTTAATAGACAGTTGCGATAGCCAATCAGATCACGTGTTGTTTCAAATAAGTGTTTAATGAGCATTCCTCAACTTTATCAGAATTTATTGCCACCTTTCCCAACTTCTTTGTCACGTGTTGCTGGCATTAAATTCTAAAGTTAATGATTATTTGCAAAAAAAAACATGTTTATCAGTTTTAACTTCAAATATGTTGTCTTTGTAGCATATTCAATTAAATATGGGTGGAAAACGATTTGCAAATCGTTGTATTCCGTTTATATTTACATCTAACACAATTTCCCAACTCATATGGAAACGGGGTTTGTAGATATCTCGGCAAGAGACTCCTCACTCTTTTTCCTTCACCTTCATTGTCCATTCGTTTTTGTTGACTTCATATACTCTGAACCTAGACGTTGAGTCTGCGACATACATGGCGGACAATAACTGATACAGTCTGCTTTGCCAGTCCAAATGCAAACAATGTTTTCTGTAGTCATCCCTCGTCAACCAGGTAATATAAAGCACACTATACCTTTTTTATCACATCCATGGGAGCCCGCATTCTCGTTGCCTCTCCTTCGACAAATGGACATTGATTTTTGGTAAGTAGAATCACAGCTGACCTCGAAATTCGAAAGTTCTTTTGCCGTCTGAGAAGTGTTGTATCCCAAATAGCTGCAATCGCTTTCGCTTAAGTTATTCATGTGTGATTTCTATAAGCATCCGTACATGTAGAGGAAGGAGAACCACGGGCATGTCTGGATGACTCGCCTCCATCTTTGTAGTGTTTATCCCTAAGTGGAAACAGGTTGTTATGAAGCTGGCTGTGGCGCGTTCTTTCTGACGTCACTTCCTGTGTGGGGCGCGGTCTTTATGGCGTCACCTCCTCAGTGAACACAGTTTATAAACGATCGATGAGTCCATACAAGGCTAAGAACCGGAGATTCAAGAAATACACGGCACACTTTCCCATGTAAAAAATTATCCAAGGAGGGGAACCTTAAATGATGGGTTAGTGTGGCTGAAACAGGGCTTAGGCTAAATAATTATTTGTTTAAGGAGTTATCCGGCTTAATGTAAACAGGGCCTTAGTAAAAAAAATAACATAGCTTTACATTTTGTTATTAGTAATAATATTTTTAAGACTCATACAATTGAAGCATTCAAACCACCACAAAATCGTCATGACTATCTGTTTACATTTCAAATTTTGCTAACATGTATTTTGCTGATAGGTTGATCGACAACATTAAATTGGCCTTAGTGTGTGAATGTGAGTGTGAATGTTGTCTATCTGTCTTGGCCCTGCGACTTGTCCAGGGTGTACCCCACTTACCGCCTGAAAACAGCATCCCCCGCGACTCGATAAGGGACAAGCGGTAGAAAAAGGATGGCTGGATGGATAGATGTATTGTGCTTGTTTCTCAGTATATTGCAGTGCCAAAGTACTGCTTCTTTAAGCCCTCATGTTGGTTGATGCATCTGTGACTGTTGAGGAAGTAGCACATGTCTGGTCAGTGTGCTATTTTAAGGTTTGGACGACTGTTAACATCAGAATAATACATCTTCTATCATCAAGTAATATTACACAGTTTTACATTTATTTATATTGATTGCCATAAATGATATTGCTGCTCCATTAAATCACGTTATCTTAAAGATGTAGCGAGTACACATTAAAAACAACATCTCACACTATCATCCATGCAACTATAAGTAGCTTTACACTAAAACCTGTGATGAAAATCTATTGCTTTTCAGGCTGACTGGCTCTGATCATTTAATCCCTCGTTGCTGAACTCTATTTAAAGAGCATGGCTAGTAATCCCATCAGATTATACCTGACCAACTCCACAGCAAATCAGTCAATTAATAGTCCTAAGGAGGGACACATAAGACAGTCTTCCACAAAACCAACCCCTGTAAATGATATAAAACCACTGACCCATAATAATGCCCTAATCTCATACATTTGGTCTCAGACGTGAACTTTTATCTCAAACCACTACAGACAAAAACAGCAGAATTAGACCTCACAGAACATACTTCCCAGATAGGCACCAGCGTGACTCCAAAGGGAATAAGCAGTAGAAAATGGAATAATTGGTAGGAAATGGATGGATGGATGGAGTATGTCAGGGGTAGGGAACCTATAGCTCTAGAGCCAGAAGTGGCTCTTTTGATGACTACATCTGGCTCTCAGATAAATCTTAGCTGACATTGCTTAACACAATAAGTAATTAATAATTACGATGGTAATCACAGTGTTAAGAATAACGTTCAAATTATAAGACATTTTAATGCATTTTAATCCAACCATCCGTTTTCAATCACACCTGTCCAAGATGTCGCATTAATGGTAAAAAGTAATATATTTATTATTGGTTAAATTTAAAATAACAATGTTATTAAAAATAGTAAGAGACTTATTAAACTCAAAAAATGTTGGTCTTGTCAAGACCTGGACTATGGTGTGGTTTGTTTTCCCGTGGTGCAAAGCGATTGGAACGGACATGGCGTGAAGCTAATGACATCTTTAATCTTAACTCAAAAATATTACAAAAACAAAGGGTATGAAAAAAAGGCGCTCTCAGTGGAGGTTAAAAACTTGGCAATGAAAACTAAAACTCGCACAATGGGAGAACTATGAACATAAAATAAAACTTACAAACTATGGCATGAAAAACTTACTTGGACCGAGAAAGAGCATGGATCATCGGCATGGATAACATAAGTGTGTAGGAGGTGATAGAGGGTGAGTAAAAGGTGATGTCGCCAGGCTGACTGCCTTGCAACTACAGGTTTAAATGGTGACGTGGTGATTGACAACAGGTACATGAGTTCAAGTGAATCAGGTGTGTGAGTCGTGAAAACTGGTGAACTGATTGGTAGTCATGGAAACAAAAACCAAACCAGGGTGCGCAAAAACAGGAACTGATGGAGTCAAAAACAAAACAGAACATAACTAAACAGAACATGATCACAAAGAAATGACGGGCCTTACTTAAAAATGCACGCATTTAGTTGTATTCAGTGTTTAAAAAATATTATACAGCTCTCACGGAAATACATTTTGAAATATTTGGCTTTCATGGCTCTCTCAACCAAAAAGGTTCCCGACCCCTGACCTAAGTGATACTGAATTGAATGTGCAATATGCATGTTGTGTTGGATTCTCAACAGTACAGTATCTGTACACAATTATGCAAATATAATGATAGTTACAAGACACCATTATGGTTGCTCTCTAAAGAAAAGCGTGACCCTTCAAACGTTACAAGCTTTTTAGATTTCTTCCAAAAACAAAGACATTTCTGTTTTTCACATAAAAATAAAACTCATCCAAAGCATCAATGACATTAATTTAAATTTTAGACCTGAAAAATGAGTTCCATAAGCAGCTGGTCGGCCTGAGTTTTAATACTGAGGCAACTGGCTCCACAGGCATCATTGTCCCAGATAGATCTTAGGTGGAGATTTGTGTTGTGATGTTTTTCTGTGTTCAATATTTTTAGGATTTATGGCCAGCTTTTTGTCTCTAGCAGAGACTGTTTTTGTGGCCAAAAGGATTTCCTTTTAAAGTATCATTAGAATGGCAAAACAAGTTGCCTCTATATTGATGCTATGCTCATATATTTGTGATTTATAACACCAAAAGACTTACAAAGTTTGCGAGTAAATACATTCATACTTGCCAACCCTCCCGATTTTTCCGGGAGACTACCGAATCTCAGTGCCCCTCCCGAAAATCTCCCGGGGCAACCATTCTCCCGAATTTCTCCCGATTTCCACCCGGAAAACAATATTGAGGGTGTAAGGCACTGCTTTTAGCGTCCTCTACAACCTGTCGACACGTCTGCTTTTTCTCCGTACATACAGCGTGTCGGCCCAGTCACATAATACATGCGGCTTTAACAGAAACAGGTAAGTGAATGCAAGACATACTTGATCAACAGCCACACAGGTCACACTGAGGGTGGCCGTATAAACAACTTTAACACTGTTACAATTATGCCCCACACTGTGAACCCACACAAAATAAGAGTGACAAACATTTCGGCAGAACATCCGCACCGTAACACAACATAAACACAACAGAACAAATGCCCAGAAACCCTTGCAGCAGTAACTCTTCCGGGACGCTACAATATACACCTCTACTACCACCAGTACCCCCCCCCCCCCCCCCCCCCCCGCCCCCCATCTCCCGAATTAGGATGTCTCAATGTTGGCAAGTATGAATAGATATGATCAAAATATTATCAAGCTCACTGAGATTTCCAAGCCATTTTGAGAGTTAATGAGCAAGCAAGTCACGTGATCTGTGACGTAGAGGTAGGAACCACAGATCCCTTCACCACCAACAATAATGCAAATCATGCAGACTTTGTGTGAGAGACAACGATTACTTAAAAAAAATATGATCCAGAGTCTTATATTTTTTTTAGCCTGAATATAAGGAAGGTGAGCTACAAGTTTTAAAAGCTGTGTGCTAAACAAATCCAGCTTTAATGAAACACTATAGCATCACGTAGCAGTATAGCTAGGTAATAAACAAGAAACCACAAACATAATAAAATGATGCCTTACTATACAATGACTGCTCTCACTGCGATCAGGACTGTCCATATCTTCCTGTTTAGATGAATAATTAATCATAACCCACAAAAAGGTTTAAAAGGAAAAGTTGCTGTCTACAGACACCTTATTTTGTTGTTGTGTCTTTGTATCCATCTATGGGTATACATTGAATGTCACAGATGAACACCTTCTAAATAAATGGCTCAATCCTCCTATTATCCAGATGAGAGGCATGATTTGTAATATAGAATACCTTTGATGAGCCGACACGCGATGTAGCAGCAGCAAGACACTGGCCGAATCACAGTACTGCAGCATATGCTGTAGTTAGTTCTCTCTTATCAATGCGGCGCTGAAAGTAGTCCGTCTGTTTTAGTGCTTATAATAACATTATTGCTAATATTTGGTTAATATCAAGGTCACAACGAGTTTTGGATGGTTATTTAGAGGGTTTTGTGGACAGAATAGAGAGCCCCAATTTACTCAATTGTTAGTAAACTTTGTAAAAATGTATTTGATTATTTTGCATAAACAAAGAAAAGCATATGTGACAACACATTTTTCTTAAATTGTGCATATTTCCAGTATGACTGATTTGCTGACATAGTCACAGTGCAGACGCGTTACCTTCGTGATATCATTCGACTCAGGATCTACGGAAATTGCAGAAGACATTCGGAGCGGAATATTTGAAATGGCCTTTTGAAATAGTGGCATTTTGTGAGGTTTTGACGTTATTTTCAAATACCTTGTGGATTGAAAATGGCTGATGTACAGTAGGTAACTCCCGCAGCGAAAAATTTGAAATGGCCGTCTGAAATTGTGGAATTTTGTGATGTTTGGACGGTATTTTCAAATGCCTTGTGGACTGGAAATACAATTGGGTATGGTTTAATGCAGTGGTTCTCAAATGGGGGTACATTTACCCCTGGGGGTACTTGAAGGTATGCCAAGGGGTACGTGAGATTTGTTTTTTAAATATACTAAAAATAGCAACAATTCAAGACTCCTTTATAAATATATTTATTGAATAATACTTCTACAAAATATGAATGTAAGTTCATAAACTGTGAAAATAAATGCTACAATGCAATATTCAGTGTTGACAGCTAGATTTTTTTGTGGACATGTTCCATAAATATTGATGTTAAAGATTTCTTTTTTTGTGAAGAAATGTTCAGAATTAAGTTCATAAGTTGATGATTACTTCTATGTGCAGATATATTTATTTATAATTGAATCACTTGTTTATTTTTCAACAAGTTTTTAGTTATTTTTATATCTTTTTTTCCAAATAGTTCAAGAAAGACCACTACAAATGAGCAATATTTTGCACTGTTATACTATTTAATAAATCAGAATCTGATGACATAGTGCTGTGTTTTACTTCTTTATCTCTTTTTTTCAACCAAAAATCCTCTGCTCGGATTAGGGGGTACTTGACTTAAAAAAATGTTCACAGGGGGTACATCACTGAAAAAAGGTTGAGAACCACTGGTTTAATGGATACAATGAAACACAATTAAGCATATAAAGTGAACGTGTTTTTCCATTCTACTGGTACTTTAAATCTCACTAGCACTTTCTAAGAGTTGCTATGGATTAGATAATATGAAACTTTTTATAGCAGGAGGAGGCAAAGGTACATCTAAGAGTTACAACCAACGTTCCCCCTAAGGTACGCGCCTGTGCAATTGCACACTGCTCACGCGTCCTCTGCGCACGGCAAATCTGGGCAGCGCACAAAATCGAATAAAAAGATAAGCGCATAACAGTGTGCACGTCTGCCGTCGCTCACATGTGTGCCACTGAATGCTCAAGGGGTTTTGGCGTTTGCTCACACATATGTAAAATTGGAGGGAAAATTGGTTACAACAATGTATTAATGTCACATTGATGTTCAAATACAGCTGGTCTATTATCCTGAGTCCTTTCTTTTTTCACTTAACAACATTTAATTTTCTTTTACTTTCTAATTGTTCTGAAGGAACTCTCCTGAAGGAATCAAAGTACTATCTATCTATCTATCTATCTATCTATCTATCTATCTATCATTTATATTTATATATTTATGAAAGAGACGTTTTTGTTAACAAATTAAATGTGTTTAATGATAATACAAGCATGTGTAACACATATAGTGAAGTGAAGTGAATGATATTTATATAGCGCTTTTTCTCTAGTGACTCAAAGCGCTTTACATAGTGAAACCCAATATCTAAGTTATATTTAAACCAGTGTGGGTGGCACTGGGAGCAGGTGAGTAAAGTGTCTAGCCCAAGGACACAAAGACAGTGACTAGGATGGTGGAAGCGGGGATCGAACCTGCAACCCTCAATTTGCTGGCACGGCCGCTCTACCAACCGAGCTATACCGCCCCATATAGATGTCTTTATTTCATTAAGACAAGAATATAAGTTGGTGTATTACCTGATTCTGATGACTTGCATTGATTGGAATTAGACCGTAGTGATGATAACATACACATTTTTGAATGGAGGAGAAAAAAAGTCGTCCTTTCTGTACAATACCACATGAAAGTGGTTGGTTTTTATCTATCCATCTATCTATCTATCCATCCATCCATCCATCCATTTAAAACATGCCCAGCCTATCTGTCACCCAATAAACAAAAGTATCCCTAAAGTCTATGGTTTGCGTACCTGTTTTATAGTATATATTTGTAGAAGAGTATTTAAACTATGACATCAGTACAGGTACGTCTAAGATATACTCACTCCAGCATCCTACCTAATACAACATTTACTGTGATACTTTATGTGCATCACAGCAGTTAAATCAGATTGAGATATTGCATACTTGACCTACATTAAAAGTTCATGGTCATCTTATTGTTGCCATTTCATTATTAATGTGACAGGTGTACTGTATGACATTGGAGTAGCGACCATCTCACTACATTTTACTGCTTTGTAGTATTATATTTTATTAGAGATTATTTTTGTTTTCATGTTTTCTCCTTAACTGTTTTTCATTTTGCTCATCTCATGATCATAGATCAGGGGTGTCCAAACTTCTTAACAGACTGAAAAATCAAAGGTTTGTTATTGTATTTTTGCACAAGCTTGTGTGCTGTTATCTACATTAGTAACCCTTCTTACAGTTTGTGTGTTGTGAAGAGCTGTCCACTGAAGTGATATGGAGAGAATGATAGCACTTTTTTCTTGTATAACAGAGCCTGCCATTTTTTTTGTGGTGGCTGACTGGCTGTTTGGCATAGTTAATGACTGTTTTGCTGCTTGGCTGATACAGTAGGTAACTCCCGTTGGAACAGTGTGATTCCACCAGGGAAGTCATAACATAAACATGACTGCTTGATGCAACATTTTCCGTCCACTCAAAAATTCTAAATTTGCAGTTTAAAATCCAACAGAAACCCAAACACAGCTTATATTTATTTTACTGTGATTCCCACTAGGGCTGCACGATTTTGAGAACAAATGGGGAAAGAACTACAAAAGTACACTTCACTCGCTAACTGTGTTGCAAAAAAGATCAGTTAGAATATATGTTGGATATAGAGAACATTTAAATCCTTTTTTTATTGAACGCAAAATATTTTAAATTCAATGACTTGGTGAATTTGCAAACAGCCAAAAATACAAACCCTGTTTCCATATGAGTTGGGAAATTGTATTAGATGTAAATATAAAAGAAATACAATGGTTTACAAATCATTTTCAACCCTTATTCAGTTGAATATGCTACAAAAACAACATATTTGATGCTCAAACTGATAAAAAATTCTTTTTTTGCAAATAATCATTAACTTTAGAATTTGATGCCAACAACACGTGACAAAGAAGTTGGGAAAGGTGGCAATAAATACTGATAAAGTTGAGGAATGCTCATCAAACACTTATTTGGAACATCCCGCAGGTGTGCAGGCTAATTGGGAACAGGTGGGTGCCATGATTGGGTATAAAAATAGCTTCCCAAAAAATGTGCACCCCTTTGTCCACAACTGCGTGAGCAAATAGTCAAACAGTTTAAGAACAACGTTTATCAAAGTGCAATTGCAAGAAATTTAGGGATTTCAAAATCCACAGTCCATAATATCATCAAAAGGTTCAGAGAATATGGAGAAATCACTCCACGTAATGGCCATGGCCGGAATCCAATATTGAATGTTTGTGACCGTTGATCGCTCAGACGGCACTGTATCAAAAACCGACATCAATCTCTAAAGGATATCACCACATGGACTCAGGAAGACTTCAGAAAACCACTGTCACTAAATAAAGTTTGTCCTTACATCTGTAAGTGCAAGTTAAAGCTATACTACGCAAAGCAAAAGCCATTTATCAACAACATCCAGAAATGCCGCTGGCTTCTCTGGGCCCGAGATCATCTAAGATGGACTGATGCAAAGTGGAAAAGTGTTCTGTGGTCTGACGAGTACACATTTCAAATTTTTTGGGAATTTATGGACTTTTGTGTATTCTGGAACAAAGAGGAAAAGAACCATCCGGATTGTTATAGGCGCAAAGTTCAAAAGGCAGCATCTGTGATGGTATGGGGGTGAATTAGTTCCCAAGGCATGGGTAACTTACACATCTGTGAGGGCACCATTAATGCTGAAAGGTACATACAAGTTTTGGAGCAACATATATTGCCATTCAAGCAACGTTATCATGGATGCCCCTGCTTATTTCAGCAAGACAATGCCACACCACGTGTTACAACAGCGTGGCTTCATAATAAAAGAGTCTGGGTACTATACTGGCCTGCTTGTAGTCCAGACCTGTCTCCCACTGAAAATTTTGAAGCCTAAAATACGACAACAAAGACCCCGGACTGTTAAACAACTTAAGCTGTACATCAAGCAAGAATGGGAAAGCTTCAAAAATGTGTCTCCTCAGTTCCCAAACGTTTATTTAGTGTTGTTAAAAGAAAAGTTGATGTAACACAGTGGTGAACATGCCCTTTCCCATTTACTTTGGCACGCGTTGCAGCCATGAAATTTTAAGTTAATCATTATTTGCAAAAAAAAATACAGTTTATGAGTTTGAACATCAAATATGTTGTCTTTGTAGTGCATTCAACTGAATATGGGTTGAAAAGGATTTGCAAATCATTGTATTCCGTTTATATTTTACATATAACACAATTTCCAACTCATATGGAAACAGGGTTTGTATGTTCAAAGCAAACTATAACTTTTTACCCAATAATGTACAACAATTCTTCTCAACAAAAAAGGAGAAATATTGCCTCAGAGAAAAATCAAATTTATAACATTTGTATGCAGGTCGAGACACTTAAAACATTAAGTATGTGGAATTAAATTGTGCAATGGATTAGGAAAAAAAGGTAAACAATGTATTAATATGGTCCAGTTCAAGAGACTGTTCAAAATAAAAGTGTTTCTAAAGTACAAGGAAGAATAATTTTGTTGAACATCTTGAACTTGATATTATTCATCTCATACAGTATGTGAATCATAACTTACTTAACTCTTATTCAGAGATCTGTTGTATCTCATTGTTGTAAATTCTGTTACAAAATGAGGACATGAAGTGAACGTGTGTGCCAGTAATTGCAATGAAATGGAAAAAGGTTGGGGACAAATAAGCTTTGCTTCCCTTTTACTCCTTTCCCAACATGTTATAAAGAGAAATGTAAATATGTAAATTATGTGATGTATCACTTTAATTGCATACATGTTTGGAATAAATTAATTGTTTTTATAATTATACATAAAAATGCATTCATCTGCTATAAATCAGCATATTCTTATCTCTAGGTGCCACACATTAGACCAATATGCAATTATTTACTTTCAAAAATATGTCCCTTTATGCCAAATAATAGTAGTAATGCAAATCACCATTTAAAAGGATGTATATGAATGTTCTCATTTATCCAGGTCATTGTCATCTCAGAACATTCAATCGATCATTTAAAAGGATATAAACTTTTACTTTGCTGAACTTCTCACTAGTGAGTTGTGAGGCTCTTTGTCCTGCTTCCTGTGTGTGTAAGCAAGCGGTTTTGCTCTCTGTCCACTGAGACAAAGATTGTGAATGAATGAAAAGAGGGCTCACTCTGTTCAGTTATTACTACTTTTAAATAGACATGTTTGAGTGGTGAGGGCGATGCAGCGAGTGAGACTTCCTTCTAAGAAAACTAACACACATGGACATGGCAAAGTATTTCGACTTTATTTTTATTTTTTGTTCGATTGATTGTATTATTGGCTACCGACCCAGGCCAAGTCACCATTAATACCTTTCCCAAGAAGCAAAATGTTTTTGTTATTAATACAGCACAAACTTGCTGTATTGGCCAGGAAGCAATTAACAATACTGATTGGCCAACACGTCTGTCACTCAAAATTGGATAACAAAACCCCATCTGCCACATGTGGTTATTTATCGCGCTAATTAAAACGTTGTGACGATTCGATGTCGATTAACCGTGCAGCCCTAGTTTCCAGTATTGTTTTTTTAAGAAATATTAATAGCTTTGCGTAGTTCTATTCAAAATACAAGAGAAAAGCACTGCATTTACAAATTGAGAGTGCAACTTTGACACAAACCATGTTTAATGAGTGGTTATTACAATTTAGCTTTAGGGAAGTGAATGGATTTGGGACGTTCCGATCAGAGTTAAAGTTAAAGGTTAAAGTACCAATGATTGTCACACACATACTAGACGTGGCGAAATTATTCCCTGCATTTGACCCATCACCCTTGATCACCCCCTGGGGGGTGAGGGGAGCAGTGGGCAGCAGCAGTGCCGCGCTCGGGAATCATTTTTGGTGATTTAACACACAATTCCAACCCTTAATGCTGAGTGCCAAGCAGGGAAGCAACGGGTCCCAATTTGTTTTTAATAGTCTTTGGTATGACTCGGACGGGGTTTGAACTCACGACCTACCGATCTCAGGGTGGACACTCTAACCACTAGTCCACTGAGTAGGTCACTAGGCCACTGAGTACCACCTACCTAGTTCTATGCTGACCTACTAGTGGTTCTATGCTGTCGATTCTGATCATCTGTGGTTTTGTATTATTCACTCTCTGGACTCTCATGAATATACTTGTTAATTTTCCCTTCATAGCTGGTTACTTTCTGCTGTAACGCAGGTCTATCCAGGCTTCTTAAAATTTACGAAGCACTTATTTTTTTATGTTGTTCAAGCTATCTTATCTGCCTTCTTGTTTGCACCTGCTTGCATTTACTCGTTGTGTAACATATTTCACCTTGTCCCAATCTCAGTGCATTGTTGATAACTAATAGCTATCGTCTACATATACTGTCAATTAAGTCTATAAGTGTTGTTCTGTCTTCTAGCCGTCCATAGTTTTCTGCTCATATGGATTCTTTATTCATCACTCTAAGCAACGTTTGTAAGTTACTAAACGGTCCCATGTGTGATGTCTGTATGAGTGTTTTCATGCATATTTATACGTGCTATTGTAATGTAATCCAGCTAATGCTAACACATTTACAAGTGTCTGTGTTAGAATGATTATTTTGGCATTCTGTTTCGTTTTTTTCCAGTTTTGGAAATACACCAAAACATCCCAGTGGATTTATTGAGTCTTTTAGCTGATTGGAGAGCTAGCTTTCGCAGCTAATGGGTCTTGTTTAATCATCGGTTTTACTGCCTTGTTACAGGCACCGTTTGGAAACAATTAAAGTATCTTTCTATGTAAATAGCTAATTTCACAAGGTATATATCTGAAACTTATAGTTCGCTGTCTAGTAGTAGTAGGCAGGTCTTGTGGACCAGTGGCAGGGATTAGATGTCCCTACCAACACGAGTCTCCACTGTCAAAGTTGCATGCTACTTAGTTAATTGGTAAATTAGGGGTTGCCTACCCAAGGCATGTAGAAACTGGACGACGTGAACTCTGCGGAGAAAAACCAAAATGTCTCCTAAATATCTACTAAAAGCAGCAGCGGAGGATTTCGGCAGCCGTCTGAGAAACTAAGCAGCTCTCTTCAGGACCGCACTGCTCAGCTCCATGGCATAAGAAAAGGGCCAGAAAAGGTGCAATAAATATTGTCTGCTCCAAGTCCCAGCTTACTGTGGCTGGCGGGGACCCTACACATGCGGTCGACGAACAAGAAAAACAAAACAAAAAAAACCAACAAGGATACCTCTGAATCTTGCCACATGGAACGTACGCACACTCCTTGACAGGAACAACTGCCCCCACCCTGTTCAGTCTCAGGTTTTCAGCAATGCTGACAGACATTTCAGAGATTCGGATGTAAGCATTTGCATCAGGTACTGTACATGTATGATGGGTCACTCTTCAACCTTGGGAGGCTTCAAGCAAAAACCCAAGTTTCAACAGATACCGTCAACGATTTCCGGTTTGCTTATATTTGCGCCCTGAATGCTACTTCTGACACAGACATGCAACGCAGGGTTGACAAGTTGTCTAAAGCTTGCAACAACTTTAGGCTCACAATGAGCATCAAGAAGACCGAGGAGATGCACCAACCTGCTCCAGAGAGGCTCTACATTGAACCCAACATCTCTGTTAGTGGACAAAGACTCAACGTAGCGGACAAGTTCCCTAATTTTGGTAGTACTCTTTACTGCACAGTTGTCATCGATAACGAGGTCAACACCAGACTCACCAAGCCAAGTGCTTCCTTTGGCATACTACTCAAGAATGTGTGGGACAGATGGTGTAGTACTGCTTACTATCGTACTCTATGGCTGTGAGTTGTGGACAGTCTACCAACGCCACGAAGCTTAACCACTTCCACACCACCTGCCTGAGAAAACTACTTTGCATAAAATGGAAAGACAAGATCCCAGACACAGAGGTGCCCACCCAAGCCAATCTGCCCCGAAACCATACTATCCTGATGCAGACCCAGCTAGGCTGGGCAGGCCATGTAATTTACATTCAGGACCATCAGCTCCTCAAGAAACTCCTGTTCGGCGAACTCCAACATGCTAAACGCTCCCTTGGAGGCCAAAAGAAGAGTTTCAAAAGACAATCTCAAACCTTCACTGAAAGCCTTCAGCACCACCCACAACTCGTGGGAGCAAGCAGCTACGGGGAGACTAAAGTGGCAGGAAGCCAAGTCCCATGAAGCAGGATTGCTGTAGCTGACCAACGCAGGCAAAGTTTCCGGAAGCAGCCACCATTCCCTGTCCAAACGGCACAAGAACTTTCAGAGCGCGGATTAGCCTGATCAGTCATCTTCGCACCCACAGTGACAGACTCTCCCATCTCCAGGAAGATGAGACAGTCCTCATTGATTTGACGGACAAGATAAATAGTCCAGTGCGGCTAATATACGGAAAAAACATTTTTTTGTTTTAAAATGTAGTGGGTGTGGCTTATATACCGGTGCACTTTATAGTCTGGAAAATACGGTGTACTGTCAGTCATTGTGGCGTGACACAATGTCAAGTTAGCACCACAGAGCCAGCTAATGTGAAGTGAAGTGAATTATATTTATATAGCGCTTTTTCTCAAGTGACTCAAAGCGCTTTACATAGTGAAACCCAATATCTAAGTTACATTCAAACCAGTGTGGGTGGCACTGGGAGCAGGTGGGTAAAGTGTCTTGCCCAAGGACACAACGGCAGTGACTAGGATGGCAGAAGCGGGAATCGAACCTGCAACCCTCACGTTGCTGGCACAGCCACTCTACCAACCGAGCTTGTGGGCGGTCTTGAAGAAAACAGACTTGGTACGAGTGGTTGACTCGTCTCTATTTAAATGATAAATGGGTTGTACTTGTATAGCGCTTTTCTACCTTCAAGGTACTCAAAGCGCTTTGACACTACTTCCACATTTACCCATTCACACACACATTCACACACTGATGGAGGGAGCTGCCATGCAAGGCGCCAACCAGCACCCATCAGGAGCAAGGGTGAAGTGTCTTGCTCAGGACACAACGGACGTGACGAGGTTGGTACTAGGTGGGAATTGAACCAGGGACGCTCGGGTTGCGCACGGCCACTCTCCCCACTGCGCCACGCCGTCCCTATTTAATATTTTTATTTTTGTATTTTTTTTTTTTACTACATTTAATGTAACGTAACATTATTTTTGGACAGTAACAATTGCACTGGACCATAACTGCCTTTTGAAAAAGTATAGGGGACATGTACCCCTCCACTCCCCTTACTTGCGTTCCTACGTACACCATACTAATTCACACCTTTTAAAAGCGATTTCCTTACATTTATTTTCATCTTTAAAATGATACACTGAACCCTGATCGCTATTCAGATGTTGCCTGACAGTCACTGAAGCCAACACTTGTAGTGCTAATGAATATGTGTGTTTTAATGGTCATTCTTTTATAGATTGATAAAGAGAGCACAAGGTTTTGAGTCAAATCTCTCATGTGTCTCATTGCCTAGTCTTTATTTAGAATTGTTGAAGATTTACATGTTTTGTTTTCAAGGAAAAACTTCACATGAGAGAAATTGTCCTTTGGTTTTGAAATTAATTAAGATTTTCAAGTCATGAAAGAAAGTAGTGGAAAAGGGCAATTTTTTTTTTTACAGCTGGACCTTCCTATACAGTATAATACACAGATGTTTACTGGGTAGCTTTGGATAGAAACGTGTGTTAGACTGTTGTTAAACTTGTAAAACGTTGAATAAGCGCTATGTTTTTATGATGGCCATTTTCAGCATAGCACAGTCTCTGTCCAAGTTGCTATCTCTCCCACTTGATCTCTCTCTGTCAGCTCTTATTCTACCACTCGATCCCCTGCTGTGACTTTACATCACTACTTAGCACTTATCGTTCCTCTGCTGCCCCTCTCTTCGCCGGCCTTTTCTACTCCCCTTGACATGCACCTCTCTCTTCCTCCCTCACTATTAGTAATGTTTCCTTTCAGGCAGGTTTACACGCTGGCATGATTTCAACAATAAGAATCACAGTCAGATAAGGTGTGATGCAGATAGACTTGCTACCTTTTTGTTTGTAAAACCATCTGTCGCAATTATATTTCCGGCGCCAGAAATGGATGGATGGATAAGCTTTCTGTTTGTCAGATGGAGTATGAACCAAATAGCATGAACTGTAGTTTCACTTCTGTAGGAAAAGTCTTTGTTCTTTGAATATGAAGACTAGTTAATTATTCCCACTCATTCATTTTATTTGGGGCGGTATAGCTCGGTTGGTAGAGTGGCCGTGCCAGCAACTTGAGGGTTCCAGGTTCGATTCCTGCTTCCGCCGTCCTAGTCAATGCTGTTGTATCCTTGGGCAAGACACTTTACCCACCTGCTACCAGTGCCACCCACACTGGTTTAAAATGTAACTTAGATATTGGGTTTCACTATGGAAAACGCTTTGAGTCGCTAGAGAAAAAGCGCTATATAAATATAATTCAAATCACAAATTCACTTCACAAAATTATTTACAATGTTTAATCTACATTGCAAACCCCGTTTCCATATGAGTTGGGAAATTGTGTTGGATGTAAATATAAACGGAATACAATAATCTGCAAATCATTTTCACCCCATATTCAGTTGAATATGCTACAAAGACAACATATTTGATGTTCAAACTGATAAACACTTTTTTTTGTTGCAAATAATCATTAACTTTAGAATTTGATTCCAACAACACGTGACAAAGAAGTTGGGAAATGTGGCAATAAATACTGATATAGGTGAGAAATTCTCTTCAAACACTTATTTGGAACATCCCACAGGTGCGCAGGCTAATTGGGAATAGGTGGGTGTCATGATTGGGTATAAAAGCAGCTTCCGTAAATTGCTCAAACAAGGATTGGGAAACGGTCACCACTTTGTAAACAAATGCGTGAGCAAATTGTCAAACAGTTTAAGAACAACATTTCTCAACGGGCTATTGCAAGAAATTTAGGAATTTCACCATCTATCTACGGTCCATAATACCATCAAAAGGTTCAAAGAATCTGGAGAAATCACTGCACGTAAGCGATGATATAACGGACTTTCGTTCCCTCAGGCGGTACTGCATCAAAAAGCAACATCAGTGTGTAAAGGATATCACCTCATGGGCTCAGGAACAATTCAGAAAACCAATGTCAGTAAGTACAGTTTGTTGCTACATCTGTAAGTGCAAGTTAAAACTACTATGCAAAGCCAAAGCCATGTCTCAACGACACCCAGAAACGCCGCCGGCTTCGCTGGGCCCGAGCTCAGCCAAGATGGACTGATGCAAAGTTGAAATTTGTTCCATGGTCTGACGAGTTTACATTTCAAATTGTTTTTTGGAAATGGTGAACGTCGTGTCCTCCGGACTAAAGAGGAAAAGAACCATCAGGACTGTTCTAGGTGCAAAGTTGAAAAGCCAGCATCTGTGATGGTATGGGGGTGCATTAGTGCCCAAGGCATGGGTAACTTACACATCTCTGAAGGCACCATTAACGCTGAAAGGTCCATACAGGTTTTGGAGCTACATATGTTGCCATCCAAGCAACGTTATCATGGACGCCCTTGCTTATTTCAGCAAAACAATGCCAAGTCACGTGTTACAACAGCGTGGCTTCTTAGTAAAAGAGTGCGGGTACTAGACTGGCTTGCCTGTAGTCCAGACCTGTCTCCCATTGAAAATGTGTGGCGCATTATAAAACCTAAAATACCACAACGGAGACCCCGGACTGTTGAACAACTTAAGCTGTACATAAAGCAAGAATGGGAAAGAATTCTACCTGAAAACCTTCAAAAATGTGTCTCCTTAGTTTAGGTTTATTGAGTGTTGTTAAAAGAAAAGGTGATGAAACACTGTGGTGAACATGCCCTTTCCCAACTACTTTAGCACGTGTTGCAGCCATGAAATTTCAAGTTAATTATTATTTACAAAAAATATATACAATTTATGAGTTTGAACATCAAATATCATGTCTTTGTAGTGCATTCAATTGAATATGGGTTGAAAAGGATTTGCAAATCATTGTATTCCGTTTATATATACATCTAACACAATTTCCCAACTCATATGGAAACGGGGTTTGTAGTTCGATAGTGGCTTGCTGCAACCCCTTAATTCATTCAACCATCCATCCATCCACACATCCATCCCCTAACCCAAGGATCCAGTTGCAGTATCCAAAGCCCTAGCGTTATAAACACAAATTTCATACACATTGCATATTAGCAGTCAACATTTAGGTTAATTATGCCCAGGGCTTTTATTTAATTGTCATCTTAAAAAATCGCTTAATGTTTTTTTTTGCATGGAATCAGTGGTTTTCTGTTATATCACATTGGTAATCCATTAAAGTTATATGGTGCATTAGCAGCACACTTTTTCTGACATGTTAGTACACCTTGCAGCATTGTTTCCTGTTTGAGGCCACACAATATTTTCTTGTCATTGTACAGTATTTGTGTATGTGTGGTTATGTCCATGTGTTTGTGTGTGTGTGCGCGCGCATACACAGCCCATATCTGTTGCCCTATTATGTTATTATATCTAGCCCTGACTACGATCTATGCTCTTAAGCACTGACCCAGTTAGATCACTAGCTATGATCGGAGACTGTTTCCTAATCAAACATTTTAATCTAATTCATTTATGCTGTTCAATTTGGGTTATATCCAAGTAACTCCAAAGACATGCATCTGTGGATAGGCTGAATGGCAACACTAAATTAGACCTAGTGTGTGAAAGTGAGTATAAATTTTATCTGTCGATCTGTGTTGGCCCAGCGAAGAGGTAGCGACTTGTCCAGAATAGGGTTGTACAGTATACCAATATTTGTATAGTACCGCGATACTAATGAATCATTTTCATTACTATACCGCCTCTGAAAAGTACCGGTCACCCAGTCCCCCGGTTCCCCATCGTTGTTACGTCGTGTCATTTTACGTGTCCAAAGACATGCACCTGGGGATAGGTTGATTGGCAACACTAAATTGGCCCTAGTGTGTGAATGTGAGTGTGAAAGTTGTCTGTCTATCTGTGTTGGCCCTGCGATGAGGTGGCGACTTGTCCAGGGTGTACCCCGCCTTCCGCCCGATTGTAGCTGAGATAGGCGCCAGCGCCCCCCGCGACCCCGAAAGGGAATAAGCGGTAGAAAATGGATGGATGGATGGATGGTTTACGAGCAAAGGATCATGTTCGTCACCACACAAATACGGAGTACTTACAAGCAGACAGAGTGTGCAGACAGAAAAAGGAGAACGGACGCATTTTGGCTTAAAAACTAACGATGAAGGTGAAGTCATAACACTGAGGTGTTTTAAGACATGGCTAGCTAGCTTGCGGCTAAAATCCAGCCCCTGTCGGCAGTGTTTTAGCTACTTCTAAATCACTAATCCTCGCCTCCATGGTGACAAATAAAGTACGTTCCTTACAAGTATCATCCCTGCAGGACGAGGAATAGCTAATCATGCTTCACTACACACCGTAGCTCACCGTTGTCAAAATGCCATTTGTGGATCTGCACCTGACATCCACTGTAATAATACCGAGTACAGGAGCGATACGGTATATATATATATATATCTATACATATATATATATATATATATCTATATCTATACATATATATATATCTATACATATATATATATCTATACATATATATATATATATATATATACATATATATATATATCTATACATATATATATATATCTATACATATATATATATATATATATATATACACATATATATATATATACATATATATATGTGTGTATATATATACATATATATGGATAGATACATATATATACATAAATATATTTGTATATATATATATATATATATATATATATATATATATATATATATATATATATATATATATATATATATATAAGGCAGCACGGTGGTAGAGGGGTTAGTGCGTCTGCCTCAGAATACGAAGGTCCTGTTCAATCCCGGGCTCGTGATCTTTCTGTGTGGAGTATGCATGTTCTCCCTGTGACTGCCGTGGATTCCCTCCGGGTACTCCAGCTTCTTCCCACCTCCAAAGACATGCACCTGGGGATAGGTTGATTGGCAACACTAAATTGGCCCTAGTGTGTCAATGTGAGCGTGGATGTTGTCCGTCTATCTGTGTTGGCCCTGCGATGAGGTGACGACTTGTCCAAGGTGTACACCGCCTTCCGCCCAATTGTAGCTGAGATAGGCGCCAGCGACCCCCCGCTACCCCAAAAGGAAGGTGGAGTACACCCTGGACAAGTCGCCACCCCATCGCAGGATAACGCTTATTCCCTTTGGGGTCGCGGGGGGTGCTGGTGCCTATCTCAGCTACAATCGGGCGGAAGGCGGTGTACACCTTGGACAAGTCCTCATCGCTGTGTATATATATATATATATATATATATATATATATATATATATATATATATATATATATATATATATATATTGACATCACAACATCTTCTTTCGTTCTTTAAAAATTCATATTATGTTTATAAATTCAGGAAATATGTCCCTGGACACATCGGGACATTGAATATGACCATTGTATGAGCCTGTAACGACTTGGTATCGGATTGACACCTACATTTGTGGTATCATCCAAAAATAATGTAAAGTATCCAAACAACAGAAGAATAAGTGATTATTACGTTTTAACAGAAGTGTAGATAGAACATGTTGAAAGACAAAATAAGCAGATATTAACAGTAAATGAACAAGTAGACTAAAAATTCATTTTCTACCAATTGTCCTTAACAATTTTGAAAAAAAATTTATAGAATGGAAAGTTACACAATACAGTATGTTACTGCATTTGTCTGCAGACTAAATTTGGAGCCTGTGTTGATTTACTTACTACTAATAGACAATTACTTATTTAAGGACAAACTCGCAATGAGAATAATATTTCGAATGTACCATAAGATGTTTTGTTAAAATAAAGCCAATAATGCAATTTTTGCAGTCCCCTTTATTTAGTAAAGTACCGAAAAGTATCGAAAATAATTTCAGCACTGGTACCAAAATATTGGTATCGTGACAACACTAGTCCAGAGTGTATCCTGCCTTCGTCCTGAGTGCAACTGGGATAGGCTCCTGCCCCGCCGCGACCCCTGAAATGGACACGTGATAGAAAATGGATGGATGGATGGATTTTAAATCCTATGTCCAGTGTTTTCTCATCCAAGCCATATTTTGTTGATTTATGTCTCTGTTAATCTGTTTTGTCTTTGTAAATCGATTACACCATGTTCCATGTATGACATGCTGTATTACTGTTGAACCAGTTGATAATTCCTTTCCATGTAAGGCAATTCGGTTAGTATGTTTTTTCGATTTGCTGGAGGTAGCTACCTAGTGTGTTTGCAGACTAGGTCCGCCTATTGTCCACACACCAACAAAAATTCATTGTTCACAAAACAGCTAAAATGATATAATAGTCACTTTCTTCACTTGATTAGCTTGGTAATAGAAATATAAGGGCGCACACACTCTTGATAGAGGACACTTAGGGACATCGGAATTGTTTCCTGATGTTGTGAAGGACAGGTGGGTGTGTGTGCGTCTGTGTGTGTGTGTGTGTGTGTCCGGGCCATCTTGCTGCAATGATCCACAAAATAAAACGGTTACATCAGTGTGACAGTGTGAAAGACTGGTGTGTAATGTTGAGGTCACCAGTTTAATTACACTTCAGAGAGACTGATTTAGGTCCGCTTGCAGAGGTTGTTTGGGGCTGTGGATGGATGTAGGATAGCAAAGAAGAGGGGGGAGAAGACAAGGAGAGTTCTGAGAGGAGCGGGCATTCTGACAGTGAGAGAAAAGACATACCGTTAAGGAGTTTCAATTTAGATCTAAATTGAGCACTGCTATTACCTGCATGGAATGTCATGAATTTGCTGAAATATTTTATTCACACTTCTGCTCCTACCTACATCATATTACGTTAGGTACATACATTGATGGTATTCATTCTGCAAATGCTGACAGTTGAAAACAAGTGGTTATGGGAACAGAAAACAAAAGGTATTATCTATGTTGAAGCATAATTTGTATTTGTGTGTTTAATATATGCACAAAACATGAATCTTTGGTTGGTCTTTAAATTTTCTTTTTCTAAGGACCCAATACAATTTTTAACATTACACTTCATCTCATAGAACTGTCAGGAAAGAGCAGCGTAATACTACTCAGGGTCAATAGTTCCTATGAAGTTGGCGGGGAAAATTAATTCAATGGTTCAATGAATTTATTGAAAAAATATTTTTAAAAGGATGACAGACTCTTTCTGTGAATGATGTGCTCTTCTTTTGCCATGTCTGTGTCATAATGACCTGAATAATCCTTTCTGATGTGCTGTCATAGTGAAGGTCAGCATGGCAGTAGCTCAGCATCCCATATGGAAGGCCATTTTGCTGAGAATGAACCAACAGTACCTCTGTGAGTTGCAGAAAACGAGTACACTATATTGTGTCTTATTTTCAAGATATTGCTATTCTACCCTTGGCTTTTTACTTTTACTGCTTTGGAACAAGAAACAGGTCCAGTTACCTGAGTGTCAAATATGTAAACCATATAGATACATTAGAGTAATGGCACCTCGAGGAATGTCGATATTCGGTTGAATCCAACCATTTGTTTACATTGTTTACTGCGCCCCTATTCCGTACGGTCTGTAGACATGTTGCACTGGATTAATAATAATTCATCAGTACAGCTGCTTTGGAATATGTGATGGCTAATTGCTTGTCATCATACTGAGTCAGTAATCATCTTGGTCCTCTCCTCCTGCTATCTGACAGATACAAACAACACATTTAGCCCATCTACTGCACGTAGTGACAGGCAGGGGACTTGTCCTGCTTCCTTTTTTTTTTTCATATACTGAAAGACATTGCTTATGTGTCCTTTTCACTCCGCTAATTTATCTAATAGACCCAGACAGGGTTCTAGAAATGAGGAAGCGTAGCATACACATCGTCTGTGTGTGAGAGTGCAAGAAGAATGCTGCTGTGCTGCAGGGGGACATGGAGAAGTGTGTGTATGTGTGTGTTGAGAGGCGGGAGGGGGGATTCAAGCTCCAGCAACCACGGGTTAACAAGTAGTGTGAGAAAAACCGGCAGAATTTGAGGAAAGGGGGAGGGAAGCACACAAGTGGGAACGGAAGACGGTCATAAAAACATTTGCACTCTATTATGATTACTTCACTAAAAAAATTTAATAATACATTATAGTATCTATATTTTGCACTGTAAACTCCAGGTCCGGACCAGTTGCCACAACGGTCAATTTGTCTGATTTAAAAGCTGCATGTATTACATGCACATCAGCAACTAAATGCTGTGTAAGTGCATACATGGCTGAGAACCAATCATTTCCCCCTGTGACCTGTCCAATAATCTTACTAGCATGGATCGGTCACCAAAATGTAAAATGACAGTATTGACCCAAACACCTGCCACTTCCTACACAAACATACACACAGGCCCAGTGGACTCTTTATCTCCGGGCCCTTCTCACGCAAATAAGGTGGGGTGGGTGTTGAGAAGAGGCAGACAGCGCAGACCCCATCTATTGTCCTGATTGGGTTTAAGGCACAGGGGGGTAGGGATGAAACCGGGGATAGGATGGGAATTGGGGAGCCTAACAATGGTGCAAAACCCCCCACTGCTCCTCCTGCTTATGAGCATGACCTGCTGTGACAGTCCAGGGACACACTCTGATGAAATGGAACTACCCTTAATTGTGGTTTCACTTTCTCACTCATGTCATTTTTACATGGTGCTGTTACTGAAAAGTGAAGGATATAATTGTGATGGGAGACCATGCAGAAAGACCGTTTACCTACTTGCGAAGCAACAAGTGGGATTACACCCCTGGTCACCACATTTGACTACATTGGGTACATTAGTTAACCTGACACTCGCCAGATCATTGTAATTTGCTGAGCTCCACACATGGATCTGGGACTGAGGGCAATGCAAACTCCTTCAAGATAGCAATAAATAATATCCCAATCAGGATCGCCGGGTTGGATTTAATAGATGTGACGTAGCGCCGAAGCAACTGTTTGATTCAAATAACATTGGCGGCATGCAGCGAAGAGTCATGTGCTGACATTGATTCTGCTATTGCAACTGTTTTGTCGAATCTATCGAATATTAATTCTTTAAAAGACGAACAGAGAATGGTTTTGAAGGTTTTTATTGGTGGCAAGGATGTTTGACTCTCCTTGTTACCCAATCAAGCGAAAGCACCGTAAGCATATTCGACACGGTCTCTCCTGAATGTTCAACAATTTCAAACCAAGTTCTTTTAGACGTTTGTATATGCTTTTTTCTTTGTGAAATTTTTTTTTGCTTTTCCCAATGAGGCCTTTTATTTGCATTTTTTCTTTGCACAAACAACATTGTTCATCTACTGACATTGCTGCGTTGTTCCGGTAAAAGTTCTCTTAACTTTTCGCTCTGTCGGCTGTTCCGTTTTGGATTTCCCAGCGTCACTCACATCAGTGTCACGGGCTGATTTCGATGTGAGTGGTTGAAGTAGCACCTCATTCAAGATAACGGACAAGTGGTTTATCCATCCAATCACATAAAATATTTTTTTTTTTTTACAAGGCCCCGTCTTCTGAAATACATCTCCCATTGAGAAGTTCCAGATCCTTGTGTCGAGCTCAGCGACCTACCAGGATCTGGCGAAAGTCAGGTTATACATTAGGTGTCCCAGACCCTATTCGAGCACTGTATCAAAACGTGTAAAGATAGGAATGTTCAATTTAATGCAAACATGTGTTCATTATTGTGACTGTAGTTTATGGTTGATTAAATGATAAATGGTAGCTGAGTAACTGGATTTGTTGCTGTACTAATAATAATCAATAGCCATCATCACTGTACACATCATATACAACTATGTAAAGCTCAGCAAAACACATTTTAACAAAAATTTGAACCTCAAGCATTTAAAGTTAAAGTACCACTTATAATCACACACACATTAGTTGTGGTGAAATTACTCTCTGCATTTGACCCATCCCCTTTTTCCACCCCCTGAGAGGTGAGGCGAGCAGTGAGCAGCAGCGGTGGCCGCGCTCGGGAATCATTTTGGTGATTTAATCCCCAATTCCAACCCTTAATGCTGAGTGCCAAGCAGGGAGGCAATGGGTCCCATTTTTATAGTCTTTGGTAAGACTCGGCCGGGGTTTGAACTCACAACCTACCGATCTCAGGGCAGACACTCTACCACAAGGCCGCTGAGCAGTAAATGGACAAGTAGACACTCAACGACAAGAAAAATTCATAAAATCATAAGATTTCCACCACAAACATTGCCTAGCTTGAAGCTAACGTTAGCCGATCTAAACAGGGAAAATATTTCCTTCACCGCTCCAACTCGCATGCCAAAATAGTGCAAAAATATAGGTTTATGAATTTGGTGTTATGTTTGCGGTTTTTTGTTCATGAGTTTGTTTCATATGAATAAAGCACCAGTTTTATGTTAGTCTATTTTTAGTGTTACAATTAAATGATTTTGACCAGAAACAATGACGGTGTCCGTTTGATAGACCCCCAAAAAGAAGAGAATATCCATAACTGTGGTTCCCGAATAGCAGCGAGGAATGGCGTTTTTAAAGCGGATATTCTTAGTTATGCTTTTTCCCACAATCAGAGTGGTGGGGTAGAAGATATTGCCGATAGACCGACTGGAGCCGCTTCAGGTGTGGACAGTAGCGTAGCCAGGGGTTAAGAATCAGCAGGAGGAGGATGTCAGCAACTTCGGCTGGAAGACTTATAATCTGGTTTCAAATGTTTGGAAAACTAAGTAATTTCAATCTCTAGCTTTAAACTAATGCTTGCAAATGAGACCGGATGATTTGGCACAAATCTTAGGGCAGTGGTTCTTAACCTGGGTTCGATCGAACCCTAGGGGTTCGGTCAGTCGGCCTCAGGGGTTTGGCGGATGTTAAAACACACCCGACTCATCGTGTAAATACAAACTTCTCCCTATCGGCATATTACGGATACGGCAACAGCTGACTGATTTGCAGGTGTGTAATTTGTTGTGAGTTTATGCACTGTGTTGGTTTTCTTGTTTGAACAAGGTGATGTTCATGCACAGTTCATTTTGTGCACCAGTAAAAAAAAAAAAAAACATGGTAACACTTTAGTATGGGAAACATATTCACCATTAATTAGTTGCTTATTAACATGCAAATTAGTAACATATTGGCACTTAACTACTCATTATTAAGTACTTATTGATGCCTTATTCAGCATGGCCTTATTATAACTCTAACCCTGACTCTAACCCTAACCAAATAACTCTAAGTTAAGTCTTTATTACTATGTTCCCCTAGTGTCCAAATAACTCAAAATTACATCTGTGTTATTTAAAAATATGTTCCTCATACTAAAGTGTTACCAAAAACATACAACTTTGTCTTGAATGTGAAAAAAAAAACACTTTATTTTTCACTAAAGAAAGGTTCGGTGAAAGCGCATATGAAACTGGTTAAGAACAAGGTTAAGAACCACTGTCTTAGGGGCTTCACTTTTGCATTTGATACGCCAACTGGTGGTGGGGAGGCTCGTAGCTTACCATGAGTTGATTAACGTGGAACCCGACTTAAACAAGTTGAAAAACTTATTTGGGTGTTACCATTTAGTGGTCAATTGTACGGAATATGTACTGTACTGTGCTATCTACTAATAAAAGTCTCAATCCATCAATAATGCTTGCAACTTTAAGCATAACAAAAAGCAGAGAAACCGCTCGTGTCACAAAATACTTGTAAGTTGCAGGTTCTACTGTACATGCGTACAAATCTAGTACTGTGACAACAATGAAGAAAAGAAGGTTTTGGATTGCTATTAGTATCGGCATAAAACAGACATAAAACAGAGTCAGCCCTACTTTCTTGTGTATATTTAGATTTACAGATGTTTTACTTTTCGTCGCAGTTTGAATTTTTGTATTAGAATGTTTAACTGAATCTGCATTATTCATACTCTGTTTAATTTGATCCTTTGACAACTGCACCCCAAATTGTGCTAAATATTCCACATTGTGTATATGTTTTGTAAACAGATCATCGGCGTACTTGTGTGTGTGTGTTTGTGTTTGTGTGTGCGTGTGTGTGTGTGTTTGTGTGTGTGTGTGCATCCAGCTGTGCTTTACCCCTGGCACAGAGCTTCCAGCCGACCCCTTTGTCTGCTAGTTGAGAGTAGGGTGGGAGGTGAGGAGCAGTTTGTTCATAATGGATTATTGATTGGTCTGAGAATACACTGGATCTGCACTGTGCATGTGTGTTTGTGTTTTAGGCAGCCCACCACTTCCTTTGTCCCATTTTAAGCAGACAGTGTCTCTACTTCATGAGCAACTGTGCAGAGGATGACATGGATTTTGCAAAGCCTTCACTGTATGTTCTTCACTGTGACGCAGTGAGTCTGTGAACAGCCCTCTACACAAGCAACTTTCAATGCTGCCTGTATTGAATACTGTTAAAAGCCCACAGTGTGCACATATAGGCTTCTAAAAAAATGTGTGGGCAACATTAAAAGCCCCCTGTTTTGCTTCTTGATTCCACACTTTCTTTGCTTATGTGCGACTGTGTGTTTGTCAGTATTCACACAGAAGTTCCATTCTTCTTTACGCACAGCTGTGTACTTAGCCTCAACTTCAAATCTTTGTCTCCGTGCTTGTTACTTGGAAGTTAACCGCACCCTGTTAATGATGAAAGACGTCCCTTACTAGAAGGACACACATTATCAGTGATAAGGCAAGTGTGTGAGTGAGACACTGCGTTTGGAATGCATAACATTAGTTTTCACACTTACTGTAAGAGCTGTTTTAAAGGGGCCTGCAGGCCAGCAACTTTCTTTAGCTATTGCAGTTTGCAGTGATCCCTCGCCACATTGCGCATAAAAGTGTGAGGCTTCACTGTACCGCTCATTTAATAAAATTAGCCTATTCTACGTATATTTGGCAAAGGTAAAATTTGCTAAATTAACTAGATATATGAATACTACAGAAGTATTGAGTAAACAAGCGTAAAGGTGACTACAAGGGTGTTTTTTCATGTATATAAGGCCCTGACAATGTTTAAACCATATTTACAAGTTTGTAAATAGTATGTTATGCTATAGCTATGATAATATTCAATTTAGAATTAATGATTCCTATTTAGCGGAAATTAATTTACCACGGTCAGGCCCAGAACCAATTAACAGCTATAAACAAGGGATTGCTCGACGCTGTATGTCCATGAATAATCTATGTAATGAGTTCAAATGAACTTGTACATGCACTGCACTTAATGAGTCTTACAAAATAGACACGGTGGCTTTAACACATTTTACAGATTTGTTCTGAATAATTGATTATGAGTGGGTTATCCAACTGGACAGTACTAACTGATTTAATTCCCAAAGACCATTACGTGAAATAAGTCAATTGTTTTCTGTTATTTAGGTCTCCAAATTATTGTCATTTTGACAATAGCAATCAGAAAAAATAGATAGGAAGCACACATTTCTACAGCCCAACAGGGCAAATGTGATAATTAAAAGATTGACAACCTCACACGGCTCTTGAATATTACGAACAAAACACTAGATTTCTCTCCTCTGTATGTGGTTCAAGACGGAGAATGTACAAAATGCAATAATTGGTTAGTTTTTGCATGTATGGCAGAACTATTAATTTCAGTAAAACATATCCATTAACCTTTTCAATTATTGATTAAAATGAGGAACACTTTTCACCACAAAAAAAAAGCAGAATCCGACTCAACCCATAATTATTCCCGTACAATTCCTAGGTGTAATTAATACTAGCGGTGTGACGAGATCTTATATCATGAAATCTTGCCAGAGCAAAACGTGTCCGCACGTCTCGTTTGGAGACAGCAGTTTTTTGAGGAATTGAGTGAGGAATTGTAAAATACCGTATTTCCTTGAATTGCCGCAGGGCATATAGTATGCGCCTGCCTTGAATTACTGCCGGGTCAAACTCGCTTCCTAAAATAATTAGCGCATGCTTAGTATTACCGCCCTCCTCCATTTTGAAAATGGAGGAGGCTGATTTCCATCCATTTTTCCATCCATTTTCTACCGCTTATTCCCTTTTGGGGTCGCGGGGGGCGCTGGCGCCTATCTCAGCTACAATCGGGCGGAAGGCGGGGTACACCCTGGACAAGTCGCCACCTCATCGCAGGGCCAACACAGATAGACAGACAACATTCACACTCACATTCACACACTTGGGCCAATTTAGTGTTGCCAATCAACCTATCCCCAGGTGCATGTCTTTGGAAGTGGGAGGAAGCCGGAGTACCCGGAGGGAACCCACGCATTCACGGGGAGGACATGCAAACTCCACACAGAAAGATCCCGAGCCTGGATTTGAACCCAGGACTGCAGGAACTTTGTATTGTGAGGCAGACGCACTAACCCCTCTGCCACCGTGAAGCCAATACCGGTAATTTGAAATCGCATAAAGGGAAGAAGATTAAGAGCTATTCAGTAGGATTTAAGCTCCAAGCTTACATCACACTCAAATTTTTACTGCATACCTTTGGTAAGTGCCTGAGTGAGAAGAGGTTTTAGAATAATTAGCGCATGCTCACTTTTACTGCATGCCTTTGGTAAGCACAGGAGTGAGAAGAGGTTTTAAATTAATTAGAGCCCCGGCGGCAATTCAAGGAAATACGGGTTTACATTTCTCGTTCTCAAAAATGCAAATCAGAAACGCTAGCGTTTTTGTTTTGTGGGGGGCAGCGGGGATCTTAAGAGCTCCTAAACAACTACTAAAATACCACATTATATTTAACAACCGTTACTGGTTGAAGCCTGCTACTTCTGGAGTGTTTACAATACTTCTTAGAAAACTTTAAACTATGCTTTTTATAAAATTTTAAATTATGACATAAAGGCTGCAAATTTAAACTAAATGTACATTTAACTGGATTTTTTTTTTTTTATCTCAAAACATTGCTTTGACTAATTAAAAACAAACTGTCTGCGGGGCATTATTTCTCAATGACGTCTAAATATTCTTATACAGTACAGACCTGATTTACTACAGGTTTATGTGCACTAAATCACGTGCAAATCGATTAATAGATGGCACACGCAAAGCTGATCTACTAAACGTGTGCAAAGTGGATTGCGTGAGCAGAATAAGGCGTGCAATCCATTTTGCATCTCTGTCTTCATTAATATGCAGAATATTTGCTGATTACCAAACTGCCTACAATACTGGGAGAGGAAGATGCAAATATATTATACAGTACACGCAATGTTATTTATCAACATATTACCATTTTTCCAGCAATATATTCTCTGATTTATTTAGCACCTCTGAAAAGTATGTGCAAACTGACACAGTTACACACACCGCTGCAGGATTCGTGCTTGCGTTGCAAAGACAGCCACGGATCAGAAAATGTGTGTGTATGTGAACATATTTGCATGGTCTGTCACAAATAAACATACAACACTTATGCAGCAACATCCTTTTATAATTCTATAGCTGCATGCTGAGTGAGTTAAAGGGCTTATTAAATCAAATTCAGTTGATGAGCTTCGGTGTCTGATTGTGTCTTTTTTAAAAATACTGTTAGTTTTTTAATTTTGAGTATACATTTACATATCTGCTATATGAAAAATCTCTTTCAAGTAAGCATTTCTTGGGTTGTGAGCACAGTAAGTGCAGCCACTCTTTCTTGAGCGCATCTGCAGTTAACACAAAAAAAGTGTGTTTCATTGTGGAGGCACTGGACTGCTTATACTGTAAAATGGCCATAAAAAGTGGTTCATGTCTAATAAAATCATAAGATGATAACATGAATGTGCAGTAAATGTTTAAGTGTCTCTCTAGTGAAAGTTGCATAGTACATGCAAACATCTCATTTAAGCATGGCGTTCTGCACCAGTTATGAATAGCACATCCAATGTTTTTAGATCACACGCAACACATCCACTTATACCACACACTATTTTATAGATTGCACATGCTGTTTTTGGATCATAGTAAATCAGGACCTATGTGCACTTGGAGGGGAATCGGATATGTTTGCACCAACATGGAGAGAAAATCATGCTACAAAAGCCAAAATATGTCAATATTTGAGTCAATGGACAAAATTAAAAGCCTACTGTAGCGACCCCACTTCCTGGCAGTCGCTGGAGGGATAAGAATGAGTTCTGGGTCTTGACTCAGGCCCGAATTGGGAGTGGGTTTAATTCCATTCATCCATTTTCTACCCTTTTTTCCCTTTGGGGTCGCAGGGGGCGCTGGTGCCTATCTCAGCTATAATTGGGCGGAAGGCGGGTACACCCTGGACAAGTCGCCACCTCATCGCAGGGCCAACACAGATAGACAAACAACATTCACACTCAAATTCACACACTAGGGCCAATTTAGTGTTGCCAATCAACCTATCCCCAGGTGCATGTCTTTGGAAGTGGGAGGAAGCTGGAGTACCCTGAGGGAACCCACGCAGTCACGGGGAGAACATGCAAACTCCACACAGAAAAGATCCCGAGCCCGGGATTGAACCCTGACTACTCAGGACCTTCGTATTGTGAGGCAGACGCACTAACCCCTCTTCCACCGTGAAGTCTGAGTGGCTTTAATTGTTTTACAAAATAAGATGACAAGCGTAAGTGAGAATATGATGACAGACGGAAGTGATAAACAAGATGTTATAACGGCAGAGTAAAGCGTTAAACAAATAGTGCATCACCCAAATATATCATCTGTCCTTCTTTCTCTATCCTCACAGGTGTATGTACTCTCCTTAAATTCCTAATTATGCCTACGCCCACTTGTGCACACACCTACCTATACCCATTTGACCTTTAACTCCCACAGACACACCCCTACACATTGCTCCCCAAACCCCCAATTCTGTGTCCTACGCCTACTACTTAATACATACAGAATATTTGAGAAGAAGCCACTTTTACGTGTCATGACTAAGGTTGTCACGATACCAACATTTAGATATTGGTACGGGTACCAATATCTATTTTGATACTTTTCAAAATTTAGGGTACTACAAAAAAATTTTTATTACTAACTTTATTTTAACAGAAAATCTTATGATATATTAAACATATGTTTCTTATTGCATTCAAATAACAATTTAACAACATTAAAATTAAAATGAATAGGCATTAAACATTTAAGGCTTTTCTTATTGCACTCAAGGAACAATTTACAGTTTGACATATTACATATGGCCTGCCATAATTTAGGATTAGGTTAAAAAATAAAATATACAGCTTTTTTTGACATGGGTAAATGATAGTAAACTTGTTGTGAATATTGACAAAACAAAAAGCATTTTTTTGGGATTCAGGCATATGCTTGTTGAAGACCCTCAGCTTCACATTTCAATGTTAGATATACCTATTGAGCAGGTCAAAAAAGCAAAACTGCTTGGTGTGCTATTAGACAATCAACTGTCATGGTCCGATCATATCAATAGTATTTTAATGAGAATGGGAAGAGTTTTAGCCATGGTCAGAAAGTGCTCCACCTTCTTGACATCCTCAACAATCGGTCAAGTTATACAGTCCTTGGTTTTCTGTCATCTTCATTACTGTCCCATAATATGGTCCGCTACAACTAAGTCTGACCTGAACAAACTTCAAGTTGTTCAAAACCGAGCAGCTAGATTGTTACTTAAATGTTCATTGCGCACTAATATTTCATTTATGCATTCACACCTGTCCTGGTTGTCTGTTGAACAAAAGATGCAGTGTAGTCTCCTTATGTTCTTTAGAACTATCATTTTAGATCAATCACCAGATTACTTTTACAAACAGTTTTTAATGTCAACTAACACACATACTTATGACACTAGGAATGCCAGCAATGGCTATTTGTCACTTCCTGCTCCCAGGACCAATCTCCTTAAACATACAGTCATGTATAGATGTATATCATTCTGTAATATATTGCCATCACACATTAATCTCTCACAAAGTAAATTGTCATTCAAGACAGCTTTGAAGATACACCTATTGCATCTGCCCACATGATGTGAAATTTTAATACTGGTTTTAACTAGCTTTTTTATCTCATGTTGTATTTTTCCATTGTATAATGTTTGGTAATGCATGTATTCTTTGTATTTTAATTTCGTATGCTCTTATATGGACCCCAGGAAGACTAGCAGTCGCCTTGGCGTCAGCTAATGGGGATCCATTCAATAAACAATAAACTCTTGGTCTGTACTTTAAGACAGTAATTCATAAATATTAAAAACGGTAATATCGCTAAAACTTCACAGATTGACATATAGCGGGTATAACACACATTGTTAAAGACAAAACACGAATGGAATTGTTGGAATTTAATACAGAAATGTGTCAAATCACTTGCATTAGTATACGCTACCTGGGCGGTTTTGACATCAGTAATATTTGGCAATGGGCCAACCAGCTGTATGCGCGTCAACTCATCTATATGACCAAAACAATGGGTCTAGTTAACTACATTACCTGTCTGTCTTCAAACACCTTTTGCAAGTCTGAATGCTTGTCCTTTAAATGTTTTTTCAAGTTTGAAGTTTTGCCACCTTTGGCAAGGCATTTTTTTTTAAAGCAGAGCGGCGTTTCTGTGTTTATAGCTTCACTTTTGTCTTTTTTTTGATGCCAAAATACCTCCATATTTCACTTCATGCACCAAGTATTTAATTTTTTTTTGCCATCCCTCCTCTATGTTTCTGTTTGTACGCGATCTCTGTTTGCGTGTTGACTCACTCAACATGCAACATCACCGTGGCATAGCAGCACGCGGATGAAAAGAAAAGTAACAATATTCTTCTAAGGCAGTACAGTACCTTTTTTAATTCATTAGTACCCCGGTACCATACAATGATAGTCATGGCACATTACCACATCCTGTTTGTTTTTAAATTGTCAAAAACAATGTCATGTGACTAGAAAACTGGATTAAAAATGAACATTTTAAAAATGATTTTCATTTTTTTATTGTTTTTGTCTATATTTATTTTATTTAGGTTTTTAAAAAAAATGTTGATTCTGTTTTATGGTTCATTGTTCTGATGTAGATCAAGCATACACACACAAGGTAGTATAGGACAATTTTGTATTTATTACTATTATTGTATTAATTTTTATTCTATCCTAATTTGTATTCTTGTTTTATTTATATTTTTATATACATATATACATTTTGTATTTGTATCTCCAGTATCAAAACAATACAACGTTTTTTAAGTTAGGAAATATATGAAAATAGTGATATCATTATATGGGACCCAAAACGAAACAAGAAAAACACAAGTATTGCCAATATTTCAAAATTATTCTTACCAATACAGTAATATTGATATACATTTGAATGATTCTGATTTGGGCTTCATGGTGGCAGAGGGGTTTGTGCGTCTGCTTCACAATACGAAGGTCCTGAGTAGTCAGGGTTCAATCCTGGGCTCGGGATCTTTCTGTGTGGAGTTTGCATGTCCTCACTGTAAATGCGTGGGTTCAATCCGGGTACTCTGGCTTCCTCCCACTTCCAAAGACATGCACCTGGGGATAAGTTGATTGCAGCAACACTAAATTGGCCCTAGTGTGTGAATGTGAGTGTGAATGTTGTCTGTCTATCTGTGTTGGCCCTGTGATGAGATGGCGACTTGTCCAGGGTGTACCCCGCCTTCCGCCCGATTGTAGCTGAGATAGGCACCAGCGCCTTCAAAGGGAATAAGCAGTAGAAAATGGATGGATGGATGAATGATTCTGATCCACGTGTTATCTTATGACAAATATTGATAATTGTTTTTTCTGGAAAAAACAAATGTTAAGAAAAAATAACTATAATGACAAGCCAGTTTTTTGAACAGCTCTTTTAAAAGGAACGTCGCTCCAAGATCCGGCTTTCTTCAAAAAGCCATAAATCCCATCTCTAGACACGCCAGGAGCAGTCAGTGATTTATTTTAATGCCTTTTAGGAACTCCATAACCACAAGAGCCATAGCAGATGTCATTTATACACAGAATAAAATGTTTAAGACCACACAAAAGATTGGTAGAAGGCTATGTTATTCATTTCACCAGCCACTTGTTACCAATAACAGTTAGCTTTTATCATGTAGCGTTATCTTCTGAGTTACTTACGCAGTTAAACAAGGTGAAATGATGTTTGAAATCGTTTCAGAGGCACACAGTGTTATTGGACGATCAACGTAGAGCAGGGGTCACCAACGCGGTGCCCGCGGGCACCAGGTAGCCCGTAAGGACCAGATGAGTCGCCCGCTTGCCTGTTCTAAAAATAGCTCAAATAGCAGCACTTACCAGTGAGCTGCCTCTATTTTTTAAATTTTATTTATTTACTAGCAAGTTGGTCTCGACTTGTTTGACATTTTTAATTCTAAGAGAGACAAAACTCAAATAGGATTTGAAAATCCAAGAAAATATTTTAAAGACTTGGTCTTAACTCGTTTAAATAAATTCATTTATTTTTTTACTTTGCTTCTTATAACTTTCAGAAAGACAATTTTAGAGAAAAAATACAACCCTAAAAATGATTTTAGGATTTTTAAATACATATACCTTTTTACCTTTTAAATTCCTTCCTCTTCTTTCCTGACAATTTAAATCAATGTTCCCGTAAATTTATTTTTTTGGGTGTTAAGAATAATAAATACATTTTAGTTTAATTCTTAATTTTAGCTTCTGTTTTTTGACGAATAATATCTGTGAAATATTTCTTCAAACTTATTATGATTAAAATTAAAAAAAGATATTTTGGAAAATGTAGAAAATCTGTAGAATCAATCAATCAATCAATGTTTACTTATATAGCCCTAAATCACTAGTGTCTCAAAGGGCTGCACAAACCACTACGACATCCTCGGTAGGCCCACATAAGGGCAAGGAAAACTCACACCCAGTGGGACGTCGGTGACAATGATGACTATGAGCAGTACATGGCCACCGGATTGGACCGGACCCCCTCCACAAGGGAGAGTGGGACATAGGAGAAAAAGAAAAGAAACGGCAGATCAACTGGCCTAAAAAGGGAGTCTATTTAAAGGCTAGAGTATACAAATGAGTTTTAAGGTGAGACTTAAATGCTTCTACTGAGGTGGCATCTCGAACTTTTACCGGGAGGGCATTCCAGAGTACTGGAGCCCGAAATGAAAACGCTCTATAGCCCACAGACTTTTTTTGGATCAAATTTAAATCTTATTTCAAATTCTTTTGAATTTCTTTTAAAAATTTTGTTCTGGAAAATCTAGAAGAAATAATAATTTGTCTTGTTAGAAATATAGCTTGGTCCAATTTGTTATATATTTTAACAAAGTGCAGATTGGATTTTAACCTATTTAAAACATGTCATCAACATTCTAAAATTAATCTTTATCAGGAAAAATTACTAATGATGTTCCATAAATTATTTTCTTATTTTTTTCAAAAAGATTCGAATTAGCTAGTTTTTCTCTTCATTTTTTTCGTTTGCATTTTGAATTTTAAAGAGTCGAATTTGAAGATTAACTATGTTTCAAATTTTTATTTTCATTTTTTTCGTGTTTTCTCCTCTTTTAAACTGTTCAAATAAGTATTTTTTTCATCATTTATTTTCTACAAAAAACCTTCCGTAGAAGGAAATAAAATGTACGACGGAATGACACAGAAATACCCCTTTTTTTATATATACAGATTTATATATTAAAGGTGAATTGGGCGAATTGGCTATTTCTGGCAATTTATTTAAGTGTGTATCAAACTGGTAGCCCTTCGCATTAATCAGTACCCAATAAGTAGTTCTGGGTTTCAAAAAGGTTGGTGAGCCCTGACATAGAGTTAGTAAAAGTACACCTGGACTTTACAGATAAGTGTGAAACATGGAGAGCGTTATTTAGGAAATCCAACAATTTTAGTGCACGCAAATGACGTGATTGTGATTCAAACTTATTCAGCCTGTAAAGCCCTCAGAAAAATCCCCCCAAAAAACCTCCAAAAACATTGATAATACATGCTGTAACCATGCAAGCACATTTATGATAACAGGCAAAGTATTTTGGTCATTTGAGCATTATTGCAACTTCTTTCCTGGGCTTATTGATTTTACCGAGCACACAGCAACAATCGCTACATCTGTCAACAACAACAGTGGCATAGAGAGCCGGGTTTTCTACTAATAATACTTTTGTGAGACAAAATCGTCTAATTTGGCACACACGATGAAACAAGACCTAATCCTTTTGAGCTTTAATATATACAGAGGATGAGCTGCAAGTTTTAGAAGCTGGGTGCGACGCTGGTCCAACTTTATGAAAACAGTAAGTCATACTTGCCAATCTTTTGACCTCCGATTTCGGTTGGTGGGTGGGGGCGTGGTCGGGAGTTGGGTGAGGGGCGTGGTTGGGGGGTGGGGCATTTTGGGGGCGTGGTTAAGAGGGGAGGAGTATATTTACAGCTATCCATCCATCCATTTCCTATCGCTTATTCCCTTTGGGGTCGCGGGGGGCACTGGTGCCTATCTCAGCTACAATCGGGCGGAAGGCGGGGTACACCCTGGACAAGTTGCTACCTCATTGCAGTATGTGTCGAAATATTTATTTATAATTAAATCACTTTATTTATTTTTTAACAAGTTTTTAGTTATTTTTATATCTTTTTTTCCAAATAGTTCAAGAAAGACCACTACAAATGAGCAATATTTTGCACTGTTATACAATTTAATAAATCAGAAACTGATGACATAGTGCTGTATTTTACTTCTTTATCTTTTTTTTTTCAACCAAAAATGCTTTGCTCTGATTAGGGGGTACCTGAATTAAAAAAATGTTCAGAGGGGATACATCTCTGAAAAAAGGTTGAGAACCACTGCTCTAAAAGCCGTAGATGTTATTGTCACATATGCATGCACAGTAGCTGGCAGTATTGTCCTGTTTAAGAGTGTCACAACATTGCTGTTTACGGCAGACAATCTGCTTTACGGTAGACGAAAACGTGACTGCTGTTGTTGTCTGTTGTTGCCGCGCTGGGAGGACGTTAATGAGACTGCCAAACAATAAACCCACATAAGAAACCAAGCACTCGCCCTCGATCATTCTACAGTTATAATGTCATTGGGCAGGCACTCTGTTTGTATTGTGGGAAAGCGGACGAGAAAACAGGCTGTCGACACGTCTCCCGGGAGGTTTTCGGGAGAGACGCTGAATTTCGGGAGCCTAGTGCTTAACGTTCCATGGACAAAATGGAAACATAATAAACAGTCACTTACAATGTCTGCTCTTACTCTTTGGCTGGTGAATTCAGTGTAGTCCTCACTATCCATCAATCTATTTTCTACCGCTTATTCCCTTTGGGGTTGCGGGGGGCGCTGGTGCCTATCTCAGCTCCAATCGGGCGGAAGGCGGGCTACACCCTGGACAAGTCGCCACCTCATCACAGGGCCAACACAGATAGACGTAATCCTCACTCCTCACGTAAAAAAATGGTGGCAGCTAACAAACATCTTGTCGCGTCTTTCTACCGATGTTGATAGATCATCCAAAGCCCTTGACGCAAATCCCTTAGGGGTGATAGACAGCTGGGCAGCGCCTGAAGAGCTGCAGCCTTCCACCTTGGTCCCCACTCCCTCCCCTCTGTTGCCATTCTCGAGATGTATGTTGTAATATGTATATGTGCTTTGCTATGGTGGTTTTTTTCCACTCCAGACTGGGCCCCCTTAGTGTAGATCAGGGGTCACCAACCTTTTTGAAGCCAAGAGCTACTTCTTGGGTACTGATTAATGCAAAGGGCGACCAGTTTGATACACACTTAAATAAATTGCCAGAAATAGCCAATTTGCTCAATTTACCTTTAGTAAATAAATCTATATATATATATATATATATATATGTATATATATATATATATATATATGTATATATATATATATATATATATATATATATATATATATAAAAATGGGTATTTCTGTTATTCATTCCGTCATACATTTTTTTTCCTTTTACGGAAGGTCTTTTGTAGAGAATAAATGATGAAAAAAAACACTTAATTTAACAGTTTAAAAGAGGAGAAAACACGGAAAAAAATAAAACTACATTTTGAAACATAGTTTATCTCCAATTTTGACTCTTTAAAATTCAAAATTCAACTGAAAAAAATGAAGCAAAAAACTAGCTAATTCAAATCTTTTTGAAAAAAACCCAAAAACAATTTATGGAACATCATTAGTAATTTTTTCCGATTAAGATTAATTGTAGAATTTTAATGACATGTTTTAAATAAGTTAAAATCCAATCTGCACTTTGTTAGAATATATAACAAATTGGACCAAGCTATATTTCTAAAAAAGACAAATCATTATTTCTTCTAGATTTTCCAGAACAAAAATTTTAAAAGAAATTAAAAATACTTTGAAATAAGATTTAAATTTGACTCTACAGATTTTCTAGATTTGCCAGAATATTTTTTTTTAATCTTAGTCATAAGTTTGAAGAAATATTTCACAAATATTCTTCATCGAAAAAACAGAAACTAAAATGAAGAATTAAATTAAAATGTATTTATTGTTCTATACAATAAAAAAAAAAACTTGAACATTGATTTAAATTGTCAGGAAAGAAGAGGAAAACATTTAAAAGGTAAAAAGGTATATCTGTTTAAAAATCCTAAAATCATTTTTAAGGTTGTATTTTTTTTCTCTAAAATTGTCTTTCTGAAAGTTATAAGAAGCAAAGTAAAAAAATAAATGAATGTATTTAAACAAGTGAAGACCAAGTCTTTAAAATATTTTCTTGGATTTTCCAATTCTATTTGAGTTTTGTCTCTCTTAGAATTAAAAATGTCGAGCAAAGCGAGACCAGCTTGCTTGTAAATAAATACAATTTTAAAAATTGAGGCAGCTCACTGGTAAGTGCTGCTATTTGAGCTATTTCTACAACAGGCCAGCGGGCGACTCATCTGGTCCTTGCGGGCACCGCGTTGGTGACCCCTGGTCTAGATTGTACTTTTTTTTACTCATCTTTCCCCAGTGTTTACCTTTTTCCCATCTTTTACGGGGCGCCTTGTGGCGACCCATCAGCGTTCATATTCTGTAACCCCGTACACTGTTAGTTTGTCTATTCTTTAATGGGTTTGTGCTGAAAACAAAGTTTTGTTGTACTTGTGCAATGACAATAAAGACCTACCGACCTAAGTTAAGAGGCAGCATCCACTGATTTAGTCGGTCCAGTTTTTTAGTTGGTGGCGTGTTCCGGATTTTTAGCTGGTAGTGTGTGGAAGTTTTAGGTTTCAAACGCTATATTATTACCCCCAAAAAGTTACTCTATATTCGCTTCTACAATAAGGAGGTTGCTGTACCTTTGTTAATGTGCTTGTCACAGCATGTAAATGAAGCTTGTTTGTTGGCATTTTTTTCAATGTATATTTAGAATGCTTAATAGGCGGAACAGTAGAATCCCCACTGTCTACATTGTTAGCCACTTTGTGCTAGCAGTTTTGTAAACAGTTTATCTAGATTGCACAGAAATGGGAAAGACATGTTTTTGTCTCAAACAGGATTGTTTTGTATTGGGTAAAATTCCCAAAAATGTTTTCCTTTGAGACTTCACTGGTTTTAACAGAATACAAGGCCCTTTAATAGGTACTTTAGGACAGTGGTTCTCAAATGGGGGTACGCGTACCCCTGTGGGTACTTGAAGGTATGCCAATGGGTACGTGAGATTTTTTGAAAATATGCTAAAAATAGCAACAATTCAAAAATCCTTTAAACATATATTTATTGAATAATACTTCAAGAAAATATGAATGTAAGTTCATAAACTGTGAAAAGAAATGCAACTATGCAATATTCAGTGTTGACAGCTAGATTTTTTGTGATCATGTTCCATAAATATTGATGTTAAAGATTTATTTTTTTTGTGAACAAATGTTTAGAATTAAGTTCATGAATCCAGATGGATCTCTTTTACAATCCCCAGAGAGGGCACTTTAAGTTGATGATTACTTCTATGTGTAGAAATCTTTATTTATAATTGAATCACTTGTTTATTTTTCAACAAGTTTTTATTTATTTTTATATCTTTTTTTTTCAAATATTTCAAGAAAGACCACTACAAATGAGCAATATTTTTGCACTGTTATACAATTTAATAAATCAGAAACTGATGACATAGTGCTGTATTTTACTTATTTATCTCTTTTTTTTCAACCAAAAATGATTTGCTCTGATTAGGGGGTACTTGAATTAAAAAAATGTTAACAAGTGAGTACATCGCTGAAAAAAGGTTGAGAACCGCTGCTTTAGGATAGATACTGTAGGTGACTTTGGTGCAGAGAATTCATTTTCTCAGTACAAGACAGGTATGATTGTTCTTGTTCTAACGTTTCTACTTCACAACCTTATCCTCTTGTGATTATGATCAATTATCCTCATTTAATTGGAGCTTGGAAACAATTATGCTTTGGTCTCTCTGGCACCTTTTATAATAACCTGTAACAAGGACTCAGTATTAGTCTCATTTTAAACAGTGAACCAATTCATTTTCAGCTTTAGCCTCCTCTTAGAATAATAAGTAGCAGTTTTATTTTAAGAAGTTCCTGAATTTTTACACTGATGTTGTAATGTAGTTGGTGAAGACATGTCTAACTTATTGTAAAGAATTGGCAACGTATATTTAGCCTGTTTTTTTTTTTTTATAACATGGGCATGTATGACTCATGTCTTAAATTTGTTAACTTTAAAGTACCAGTATAACAGAAAAACAAGTTGACCTTATATGCTTAAATGTGTTTCATTATATCCATTAAACCATATACAATTGTATTTACAATCTTCAAAGTATGTGAAAATACCGTCTAAATATCACATAATGCCACAAATTCAGTCAGCCATTTTGAATATTCCGCTCCGAAGATTTTCGGCAATTTCCGTAGATTCAGGGTTGGATGACATCACTGGAGGAACACTTCTTCACTCTTGACAATATCATCAGACCAGCCATACGGAAAAATAGGCAAAAATTGGAAAGAGATGTGTATCCTTATGTAAGACAAGAACACATATGATTGGCTTTATTTTATGCATTTGAAATTGTAAATAGATAGCGAACAAGTGAGTCAACAGATCAAGGGTCCTCTATTGCGCCCATAAAACCCTTAAAAAACATTTCAAAACAGACAACGATACTACATTTATATATCGTGACCTAAACATTTACCAAATATGAGCAATATGGTTATTATTAGCGCTAATTCTAATGGCTTATTTTAACGGCCTATTTTAACGGCACATTGATAGCAGTGAGCTAATGCTTGTTTACGCTGCTATTGTTGACACACTGAGCTGGGGGATGCTTCTGCTCCGTCTCAAACTTGCTGAAAGTTACTTCTAGATTATAATCCATGCATATCTGACCATGTGGCCATGGACTGAGAGGCTGGACACAAGACACACAAAAGGACGCTAGTTGCGGCAAGTTTTTTTAAACAATTCTTGAGAATTGTGATTGATTCTTCATCTAAACGAGATTATGTAAGCGTCCTGTCGGTCAGCTTCCCAGCTTCGAGTGGAATTTGTCAAGTAAGGGTTTGTTTTATTATAATTTGTTATGGTTAATTATTAGTTTGTATGTTTCGCATCTAGCAATTCTGCTGATGCTCCCATTTAGCACTCGGCTTCAAAACTTATTGTTCATCCTCCTGGTGTTCAGGACCAAACATATAAGGTCCGGGATCATACAGTGGGGCAAAAAAGTATTTAGTCAGCCACCGATTGTGCAAGTTCTCCCACTTAAAATGATGACAGAGGTCTGTAATTTTCATCATAGGTACACTTCAACTTTGAGAGACAGAGTGTGAAAAAAAAATCCAGGAATTCACATTGTAGGAATTTTAAAGAATTTATTTGTAAATTATGGTGGAAAATAATTATTTGGTCAACTATTCAAAGCTCTCACTGATGAAAGGAGGTTTTGGCTCAAAATCTCACGATACATGGCCCCATTCATTCTCTCCTTAACATGGATCAATCGTCCTGTCCCCTTAGCAGGAAAACAGCCCCAAAGCATGATGTGTTCATCCCCATGCTTCACAGTAGGTGTGGTGTTCTTGGGATGCAATTCAGTATTCTTCTTCCTCCAAACACGACGAGTTGAGTTTATACCAAAATGGATACATGGATGATAAAGCAGAAGATTGGGAGAATGTCATGTGGTCAGATGAAACCTAAATAGAACTTTTTGGTATAAACTCAACTCGTGTCGTGTTTGGAGGAAGAAGAATACTGAGTTGCATCCCAAGAACACCACACCTACTGTGAAGCATGGGCGTGGAAACATCATTCTTTGTGGCTGTTTTTCTGCTAAGGAGGACAGGACGATTGATCCGTGTTAAGGAAAGAATGAATGGGGCCATGTATCGTGAGATTTTGAGCCAAAACCTCCTTCCATCAGTGAGAGCTTTGAATGGTTGACCAAATACTTATTTTCCACCATAATTTACAAATACATTCTTTAAAATTCCTACAATGTAAATTCCTGGATTTTTTTCACATTCTGTCTCTCACAGTTGAAGTGTACCTATGATGAAAACTACAGACCTCTGTCATCATTTTAAGTGGGAGAACTTGCACAATCGGTGGCTGACTAAATACTTTTTTGCCCCACTGTAACTGTTCCCAAAGTAATCATGTTTGGCTCTCACAAGGTCTGCTTGATTAACAATTTTGTTAATGGGGATGGGATCTTTGGTTCATCCCGTTACGAATCTCCGTGAGATTGGTAGTATTTTGATCATACCTATTTACTCGCAAACTTTGTAAGTCTTTTAGGGTCATAAATAAGATATATATGATAATAGCTTCAACATAGAGGCAACTTGTTTTACTATTATACTCCTATTTTAACCTAAATTAGATAATGTTTTGATTATTTTTGTATAATTTCAAAACAAAAATAGATGAACAATGTGGCATACATGTAGCAAATGAACAATTCAGTAAAATATATACCTGTGTCCTGTTAAAGAGTAAATATATGTGACATCAAACTATTAAACTAATATTTCCAAAGGATTTTATACTCTATTATGCTCTTTCTCTTTGTTAACCTGCTTTGCGACATCATTCGACTCTAGTTTGAGAATAGACGGCAAATTGTCTGAAGAGCCACTTTCTTTTGTGTATTTAAGAACCTTGTCATGCGATAGTGTCAGTGAAAGCCATTATGTGGAGGGAATATAGTGGCCATGCTGATCTTGCTGATGTGAACACGGAACAACCCCTGCCCCTCTCCTCCCCCACCATGATTGTGTAAAGTGTCGACTCAGCAAGTGTGGCGTCAGAGCCCCCGAACCCTGCACAAATCATTGCACAATCATGCAGATTGAAGTTGTGCATTTACGTTTAAAAGCACATATAGTCACAGATAAGTACTACAACGTACAACCACAATTATTAAGATACCACAGTAGAAAATGGATGGATGGATGGATGGATTTGCATTAACGATTCTGAAGGAATTAAAAAATATATAAAGATCAGCTGTAATTGTCTCTTACAAATATTAAATCAACATTATGTAGTGTAAGTTTGCAGTCATTTATAACATTACTATATTAAGAGGTTTTTATTTTATTTTATTTTTTTATTTACACTAACCCTTCTCATGTAAACTAAGGTAACCATAATATTAGGAATTACCATTACAAACTACAACCATGATAAGCACTGTGTAAATTATAGTATCTTAGTGCCATACAAAACTGAGAATTGTTATCCTTTTGAAAGTAGCTGAGTGTTTCATGTTTTGTCTGATTTTTTAAAATGTCTAACTCAGTAAAAATACTCTGATTTACTAAAGGTATCTTTCGACATCGTCACATGTTCTGTTCCAGTTTTACGTTATCTGTTACATAACCATACTTTTATCTATTCTTCTCAGTACTGTTTGCACAAAATGCTTGTGGAAAATGGCTGAAAAATGTGTCTATGAGACAGATTTGCTTGACTAACGTTTTCATTTTCTGTTTTTCCCATCTCCTCCCCCTGCACCCTTTCTTGTCTACCTCAATATCCCACTTTCTTTTTCATTCTCAGGTGGATGATCGAGATGGCCCTAAAGCTGCTGATACGTGTAGAATGTGAAGATGGTAGAGAGAGGCCAGTCATATGAATGAAAAAGAGAGTGTGGGTTTAACGGTCCTGATATGGAGACGTCTTGAAACGATACCTGGACAGATTATGATTTCATCAGAAACAACTTTGAATATATAATTCATTTAGTTTGCTTGTTAATGCAAACCTACCTGTCGTGGTACTATGTTTTTTTATTTTTCATAGTACCACAAATATTGACAGTGATAGACGAACATGGCTGGATGTCACTGTTTTTTGTAGCAGTGCTAAAAGGACTGCTGTGATAACAGCCTTATCTCTTGATGACTGCAAGTAGATGACATTTTAATGAAAACAAAGGCCTTCTAGACGTGCCTAGATGTGGTCGGGCAGATAGCAGTTTGAGATTTTAGTTAAGAGTCGAGCTATACAGGGTAGGTTAAGTCTGACGATGAATCCTAGTGTGGAGGTGATGGACATCCAAACAAGAAGTCAAAAGGAAAAATTGACTCCAATCAGAGCCAATTCCAAAAATGACCTGGAGAGTGAGGATGACAAAATCCCAGGGTCCTATGACTGCAACATTTGTGGACGCAGTTTCCCTTTCATGAGCTCTCTGTCTCAGCATATGAGACGCCATACTGGTGCACGCCCTTATAAATGCCCCTACTGTGACCACAGGGCCTCTCAGAAGGGAAACCTCAAAGTTCACATACGCAGCCACAAACTGGGCACGCTATCTAGCCACCACTCCAATGATGACCAAGAGGGAGGAGCAGAGGAAGAAGAGATGAGTGTTTCAGAGGGTTTTGATGGAGGCACAAGTCCAACCAAAAGCACCTCAGCTTGTAACCGTATGATGAGTGGAGATGGTGCTGAAGATAGTCGCAGGAAAGTGCCTGTGAGGAGCTTGAAAAGAGAGAAATCTGTAAGTGACCAGCAGCCTTACTGCTGTCGTCTTTGTGGCTATGAGGCCCAGCGGGAGGACCAGCTCCTGAGTCACATTGAAAAGGTCCACATTACTGTCGACACAGATGAGCAGACAAGTGTTAAGGAAGAAGCCGTGGTTGAACCCGAAGTTCTCCAGCCTCAGTGCGATGGGACCTTTCCTTGTGAAACCTGTGGCCAGGTCTTCACTCAGGCCTGGTTCTTAAAGTCACATATGAAGAAACATGCAGGAATCCTGGACCATTGCTGTCGCATATGTGGGAGACGATTTCGCGAAGCTTGGTTTCTCAAGTCCCACATGAAAACACACAACACAAGATCACGATCAAGAGCAAAATCTGATTCTACTGAGCATCCAGCCACCATCAACGATGTAGCACAGGATCCTGAATTTGTCAGCTCTGTTGCATCTGTCTATCAAATGTGCTCGAAATGTGGGAACTTGTTTGATAGCCGAGAGAGCTTGAGAGTCCATGATAAAGTCCACAGTCTTAGCTATGGAAAGAAATTGCAGGGCCGATCACGACCCAGTGATGATGAGGACCCCCCAGCAGCAAAAAGAGCTTTACTTGACTACTTATGCCTTCAGCCATTTAGAGAAAAAGCTGAGGATGATGCCAGTAATAGGATACTGGGTCAGAGAATCCCTGAGCTTGATCCAGTTTGCAGCTACCAAGCATGGCAATTAGCTACTAAAGGAAAAGTTGTGGAACCAGTAGAGTGCAACAAGACTTCCAGTGATGGAGGAAGTATTGGAGAAGAAGACCTTGCTGCAGCTGCTGTTGTGTATGAGAAGGAAAGAAGCAGTTATGTCCTTCAAGGTCAGGAAAGACGCAGCTCAGTTCGCCGCAGCAGCTCTGTTTTGGGAAACCATGTTTCATCTGGAGATCAGACACCAGAGAGCCTCAGTGATTCTGAGTACCGACCTTCATCTCGCCAGGAACGGAGACGACCATCACAGGCTCAAGGTCCCGCCAAATCCAATGAGTGCTTTGAATGTGGTAAGAAGTTTCGCAGTCGCCACAAGATGATTGTCCACCAGCGCGTCCATAGAAAGGATGGAGTCAGGACGTCCATCGAAGACAATGTGAGAACTGAGAATAAAGACCAATGGGGCTCAACCAGTGACCAAGAGTCAGGCTCCCCAAGCCGACCTTTCACCCCGGGGTATGGAGACTCTCCACCAGCCTCCACTCTCAGAGACCATGCATCCGAAATGGGAACCGCTAACTCAGGGGAACTTGCAGGTTAGTAACTACTCACCATAACACATTTTTATTCCTGGGCACGGCAACGCTGCTGCCCACTGCTCCCCTCACCTCCCAGGGGGTGAACAAGGGCATGGGTCAAATGCAGAGGACAAATTTCGCCACACCTAGTGTGTGTGTGACAATCATTGGTACTTTAACTTTTTAAAATGTTATCAGCACTTCATTATGTCATGACTACAATCTCCAGCTCTCAGTGTCTCTATACTGTTTGTAGGACAGCTCAGATTATTGTTGGGTTTTGATTGATTTTGCAAAAGCTCAACAAATATACATTTGGAAAGAACTAAAATATTCAGGTTAGCGGTAGGGTACGACTTGGACTGGTTGTAAGCCAACTGCAGGGCACACAAACAATCAACCATTCATATTCACTTGGCAATTTAGACTAGAGTGTCCAAATAATCTTACAAACATTGTTTTGGAATGTGGGAGGAAACTAAAATTCCACACATGAATGGTGAGAACATGAAAATGTCACAAAGTTCTTAAATTTTCGAGCTGACACTGTGGCCATACATACATGTACATATACATATATATATATATATATATACATATATATATATATATATATATATAATATATACATACATACATATATATATATATATATATATATATATATATATATATATATATATATATATATATATATATATATATATATCCGTTTTCTACTGCTTATTCCCTTTGGGGTTGCGGGGGGCACTGGTGCTTATCTCAGCTACAATCCGGCGGAAGGCAGGGTACACCCTGGACAAGTCGCCACCTCATCGCAGTATATATATATATATATATATATATATATATATATATATATATATATATATATATATATATATATATACATACATACACACACACATCCATTTTCTACCGCTTATTCCCTTTGGGGTTGTGGGGGGCGCTGGTGCCTATCTCAGCTACAATCGGGCGGAAGGCGGCGTACACCCTGGACAAGTCGCCACCTCATCGCAGTATATCTATATCTATATATATATATATATCTATATATATATATATATATATATATATATAAAACAATGTTTTTAGATTATTTGGATTCTCTAGTCTAAATTGTCATATATGTACACACATATATATAATATATATATATAATATATATATATATATATATATATATATATATATATATATATATATGAACAATCAACCATTCACATTCACCTGACAATTTAGACTAGAGAGTCCAAATAATCTAAAAACATTGTTTTATATATATATATATATATATATATATATATATATATATATATATATATATATATATATATATATATATATATATATATATATATATATATATATATATATATATATATATTTATATATATATATATATATGTATATACACTGCGATGAGGTGGCGACTTGTCCAGGGTGTACCCGCCTTCCGCCCGATTGTAGCTGAGTTAGGCACCAGCGCCCCCCCGCGACCCCAAAGGGAATAAGCGGTAGAAAATGGATATATATATATATACACACATACACATATGTATAGGTCTGTCAAGTGATAATTTTTAATCAGATTAATCACACTCTTGATCAGTGATTAATCATGAATAATCACAGGTTATTATGTGCTTGCATGAATAAAATTTGCTTCATAAAAAAATACCCCAATATTTGGATACAAATGCAATTTGGTTGTCAGAATGTCATACAGGATTATTTTTTAAATGTTTTACGGAACTTCCAGTCTTTAATTTGCTCAACACGGTAAGTGTAGTGATAATTAAGTGCACATTTTGAAAGTCTTTACAATAATACAGAAACCTAGGTACACATGTACGGCATATTAATTTGTAATAAGGACACCCATTAACAACTTTACATAGTGCACAATTTACATACTCTAGTACTCTTACTTAGTTTAACCAGTTGTGTAAACAAACTCGCTTATTTACCTTTCCAAATGACAGCGCTGATCCTTTTTTTGCACAAACTACCTCTTGACAGTAGTTGGCGACATGAAATCAAATCTTGCAGCACTGTTGTAGGTCTTCACAAATGTTAAGTGTACAACATACAGTGGCAGTCCATTTAAAAAAGGCATATTGTTCAACATATTTGTGCAAAACGCATGTGAACTCTGCCAGCATAGATAGTTTTCCTCTTGTTTGCTGTCAATGTAGCAGTCATGCTGTCCTCACCTTTATGTTTTGCTTTAAAATGCTATTTTAAACTAAATGTGCGTCGATTATGAGAAAGTTTATCGCTGCAATACTAAGTACTTCAGTTTTATCTAAAGTTCCATCGCAGATTGTTTTGAAGGGTGCAGTGCCCATCCCTTTATCATCACACTGGCATATGACATGATCACTGCCCCTGTAATGCGCACCACATGTCAAAACAACCACTGTAATTAATCTTTGTTATTATTCTCATGCTTACATCCCTCATATAAATATGATATATATATATATATATATATATATATATATATATATATATATATATATATATATATATATATATATATATATATATATATACATACAAACACACACACACACACACACACGTCTAGCAATTATGAGGTCATTGATGTTGGCTAAAAGGATCCCTTGGTTGAAGTCAAGGTGTTTGTTATATTGTTCTGTTGTAAACTCATTCAAGCATGCCTTTATGGACAGTACTTTGTGCTGCTTGGCAAAAAGGGTCATGCTGGGCATGAAAAAGGGTTTCCCCTCAAACTAAATAGTGCAGCATGTCTCATTACTTTTGTCTCCAGCATGACATCTTAAGCATGCAATTGTGACTCCTCTTATAGTAAATTTGTTTAAAAAAAAAGGGCTTTTTTTAACTTGCTGAACAGCCTGTGAAAACTGAGCCACCATGTGGCTGATGTCAAAAGTCAAAAAGGCCTTGTTTTTGTTGTGCTGTTAAAACATACTGTACTATAGAATCTGCTCAATAACTGTTCTTGTAAATAGTATTTACGAGTGTACTTAACACCAAGCAATGAAGTAAATTGTACTTAAGACTATCTATTGACTTGTCAGTAGGTTAGAGTGCATTTTTCAAATACCTATCATTTTTGTCACATCCTTAACCAATAAACAGTGCAAAGCAAAAAAGTTAAACTTGTCTATGCAAAGACAAACACTACTATAAAAGACAGACTGTTTCAAGGTAAACCTTTATGTTTATGGTACACAGTTTGTATGAACAGTTGGTCTTTCTTACTTTTGTAAAACATTATTGTTAATAGTAAGATGTCTTTGCATTTAATGCTCAAATCTGCACAACACAGTATAGTATATTTGTTAACAGTGATCGTCCCTAAACTTCCTTGCTCATACTAATGATCAAAAAATAGCAGCAACATCTCTTCAGGCATGATTGAGCTGTGAGCTATTTCAGGTCTTCCTGTCTCAGGAAACCCCCCTGTATCCCTCTGTATGTAAACCTAATTTTCATCAAGTTTTTTTTGGCAATGGAAATCTGTCTGTATGTATTGTTTTTACTGTCATGCCAACTGATTTAGTGTATTTTGCAATATTCTATTAGCATCAAACAAAATGAGTTTGGATTGCTTATGTTTTGGTTTAGCTGTATATACTGCAGAGTGTTCCCTCTCACCTAAACAATGGGAGATGAGGATATGTGTACAGTAGCAAGAACAATATAAAGCTTCCGGAACACATAATCTGTAGCACAATGTATTATTGTCATGTCTTAAAAGATAATATTAAAACTAATTTGTTTGCCAGTGATGATTTAACATTGTTCATTATTGTTTTTTTTATAGTCAGAGGTATATTTAGTTTTATAAGTGTAACAATTTTAAAGGGCCTCAGGCTCAGACCTACACAGTACTGTATGTGCATGGAGTACCGTGTAGGGTTAAGTTTGGGTACTCCAGTTTCTTCCCACTTTTAAAAAACTTGCATTACTTTAACATAATATTCTAACCTAATTCTAAAGTGGTTGTCTCCTTGTGCTTTATGATGGACGGGGCCCCGCCCAGGGTGTTCCCCGCCTTTTGCCCAGAGTCAGCTATGATAAGCTACTGCAGGATAAATGGTAAAACAGTAAATTAATACATTCTCCGACGATGCAGAACAAAATAAATAAATCAACGCCCTGATTAACAATCTTTTTAATCAATATGGCTCCTCTGCTAAACATCCAATTTAGCTGCGGGTTTTATTATTTTGTATTTTATTTTACCGTGTGTGGGTTGCCAATAAGTAAAATAAAAAACAAATGGCAACTTATTAGTGTTGTAGAGAAGAAGGAGCAGAGGAAATTGCTTCTGGGTATCGGAGTTGTACATTGGAACCAGCAAGCGTAAAAGACAATGTCATATTATCATATTATGTCACATTTGTTTTCATTGTTGCTTTTTACATGTAACATACAATGTACTACATGCAACTTCATGTCCATTTGAAATCATTATTGTTATTTTTTCAAGCTCAAATTACCATTAGGATAAAAAGTACTCTTGTACTTTATGGCATTAAGAAGGTAGAGTCAGGTTGCCACCTGGTGGAAAATTTTCAAAGCTGCACATATTTTAATTCCATATTTGCTCAATAAAGGAAACACCCACACAGTCTCAGTGTGCTATAGTATAATAGGTATAATAATACTAAGATCACTAATTATTTTGTGTCAAAATGCTTAATAATGTGTAAGCAATTCAAATATTTGACTCAATTCACATTGTGTTTGAAAAATGGGGAACATACTGGCACTTACTGGTGATTTGATGAATTACAGTTCAAAACTTGAGCTGTTTTTGCTGAGCCAGACAGACTTATTTATGTTGCTTTAAAAAATCTTTTTTTTTTGTCTTTGCTTTTTTTGTAGATGAAAACCCTTACGTCTGTAGCCTGTGTGACTTTGTTACCACCGAGTCAGAAATGTACCTGGCTCATGTGCGTGTCCAACATCCAGCGTCCTCAGAAGAGAAAACCAGCCCTATTCCCAGAGTCTCCCCCAATGGTTATCCCAAGTTGAAGAAAGCCCTTCTGCAGGGGCTGACAATAGCAGAATCCCCTCCAGCTCACCCTTCAACTTGTTCCTCTCCACTTGATCCTGTGGATCTCTGTGTCAGAGCTGGGGGTCACAGGGGCAGAACCCCCGCAAACCTTGACAGAAAAATCCTCCCCAACCACAAGTGTTCCTTCTGCTCCCATTCAACTCTCTATCCCGAGGTCCTGTGGATGCACCAGACTATTGCTCACCGCATGACCAGTAGTAGTTCCAATCTGGCACCGAAATGGGCTCTGAAAAACAGCAACAAGGCGCCCAAAAACCGCTTATCCTCTGTAAGGCGTACTGGTCCCCCACCGGTCATGGAGGGTAAGGAATGTCCACCACTGCCTGCGCTAGCGCGTGTCCAACGCACACGGCCCCCGATGCAGATGAGCGAGGTACGAAAAAAACAAAAAACAAGTTCTCATTCAGGTACAACACAACCATCATCCTCTACCCCCTCGCCGTTGCCGTCGAGAGCCTCCACATCCGCCTCAAAATCTCAAGCTGGGAAAGTCCCTCAGAATCAACCTCCTCGCATCAGACACAAAGTGACCAGCTCCTCTGGAGGAAACTCACAATCTTCCTTCATCTCTGCAGAGAAGAGCCCCAGCACCATTTCACGACCACCAGCCCCATACCCCAATTCTTCCACAGCTTTCAGGAGGGCAGACCATTACGCGGTGCCACAGGAGGGACTGGGCTTCATGCTTTCTAACAAGTATAATGGTCAAGCAGAGTACAACCGAGCTGGAGGCTCCTCTCATCGGCCGCTGGCGAACTACCACAACGAGCAGCGTGCAAATGCTACAAGGCCTAGTACCATCACTCATAGCTCTACGATGGGACACAACTACGGAGCCTCACAGGCACATGGCAGCATGCTGCAGACTTATTTAGGTTCATCCTCCTTTCCCTCAAAACCTAATGAAAATGTGAAGCAGGAGCCATTGACAGAGATTCAAGAAATGCCAAACGACATCCTCAGCTTCCTCAAAAACTACAGCCCCCATGATCTCGCTGCGCTTTACCACCGCTGGGGGACCACTAATGCACTTTTGGATCCTACTGGTAAGGAATCTTTTTTGTAATTATTATTTTGTTCCATCAACATGTGGTGAATAAAATGGTGTATTTCAAGACTTTTAAAACCCATTTTACTGGGATCATATATTCAGTTAGAATTCTTCACAGTGATTCTGTGGTTTGTTACAACCAAATTTTTCGGAGTATAAGTCGCTCCGGAGTATAAGTCGCACCTACCAAAAATGCATAATAAAGAAGGAAAAGAACATATATAAGTCGCACTGGAGTATAAGTCACATTTTTGGGGAAATTTATCTGATAAAACCCAACACCAAGAATAGACATTTGAAAGGCAATTTAAAATAAGTAAAGAATAGTGAACAACAGGTTGAATAAGTGTACGTTATATGATGCATAAATAACCAACTAAGAAGGTGTCTGGTATGTTAATGTAACATATTATGGTAAGTCATTCAAATAACTATAACATATAGAACATGCTATATGTTTACCAAACAATCTGTCACTCCTAATCGATAAATCCCATGAAATCTTAGTCTTAGTCTCTTACGTGAGCTAAATAATATTATTTGATATTTTACGGTAATGTGTTAATAATTTCACACATACTGTAAGTCGCTCCTGAGTATAAGTCGCACCCCCGGCCAAACTATGAAAAAAATTGCGACTTATAGTCCGAAAAATACGGTAAATAATTTGATTACTGTTTTGAACATCTGCATCAGGGTTTGAGTTTTAATCTGAGTTTTGTGGTAGTCTCTACATTTAGTTTGTGGGCGTGTGCATGCACAGGCACCCAAGTGTGTGCATGCACAAAGAAGATCATCACTGCGGGTATAGATCTAAACACTTTGACAAGTGTAATTGACTGCTTGGTGATCAACCAGCTCAGTGGCCGTGTGGTTAGTGTCTGCCCTGAGACTGGGAGGTTGTGAGTTCAAACCCCGGCAAAGTCATACCAAAGACTACAAAAAATGTGACCCGTTGCCTCTCTGCTTGGCACTCAGCATCAAGGGTTGAAATACAGGGTTAAATCACCAAATGATTCATGAGCGTGGCACACGCTGCTGCTCACTGCTCCCCTCACTTCCCAGAGGGTGAACATGGGGATGTGTCAAATGCAGAGGACAGATTTCACCACATCTATTGTGTGTGAGACAATCATTGGAACTTTAACGTTACCTTAAAATTAATCTTTCTGCTTTGAAAATACAACATTGTCAATAAGAATAATTGGGGTCTCAAACCTGATTTACTTGGGGCCGACTGGAGTCGTTGTGGGACTGGGTCCCACAAAGCATTCACCTCAGAATCAAGTTCAGGCACATGACAACATTTGTTTTCTACTTCTACTTTTGTACATGCAGCTATAGTAACCCTAAGCTTTGGCATATTTTAAATCATTATGAATATAATATTGTAAAAATAATACATTTTGACATTGTAAAACTCCCCAGGAGATGGTCAGAGAGACTTCAGCTTGCTGAACAGTTGTTGCTCTTTGTGTTGCCCAATGTGTGTTTGTCTCGCTGTATTGTTTGTGTTTTCACCCTCATTGTAGTTAATGTCTATTGAGAGTCAAGATTGGCGTAGTATAAATATTACAAGGTTTGCTGGTGGCAAACACATTAGACAATGAAGTCAAATAAAGGGGGCACAAAAAATGGGCCTGCGGAGCGCGAGTTTGATACCCCTGTAGAAAACCCATACATATGCATGCATTTATCCATGTTAGAGGAGAGCTGGTGCCTGACTTTCAATAGCTGAAGCAAACTGTAACTCACATGTTAGATGCACTCTTCGTAGCGGTAATTATGACCCCACAATGCAGGTGACAGCAGGCAGCATGGAAGTAAACAAGTATTTAATGTACCAAAGTACAAGAACAAAAATAGAGTGCAGCAGGGAAAATGCACAGCATAGCACAGCATAGCACAGCATAGGGGAAGCTATGCATGAAAAAGTAAGTTTAACAGAGAGCTTACAACAAAAAGGAATATGAAACTAGAATCTCAAATTCTACTGACCATGTACGTACCACCACCAACAATCCAACAATGATTCAACACCATACTTCTTTTTCTTTTTTGTATTTTACAGCGGTTGACATCCAGCTTAATGGTGCATTACTGCCACCTTCTGTTTCGGAGTGTGGGTCAGACACCAACACCAACTAAGCTATGAGACACAGACTCTTAAGTTGCGCCCACAGGGGTGACGACAATGAAAGTGAACTGTGCCTTAAAGACATGCCCACAGTGGCGCCGACAACACGAGAGTGGAAACTTGATTTGTAGCGTGATCAAAAATGGCTAATGCAACGCACCACGGTTGTTATTTCGGTTGTTGAATGTATTGCTTTTTCGGCTGATTATATGCAACCCTACCTCAAACCCTAACCAAAACTTATTTTCAGCAGTATTTGTTTGATTTATTTCTGATTTCCGTGTTACATGTTGTCTCCAGCTTCACTTCCGTTTTGGACACATTTCACTTCCCTTGTCGTAGGCACGTCTTTACTCGGACTTAAAGAGTTCTGGTCGGAATTTCAACTGGAACGGCTCTCAAGGTCGGATTTCTGACTCTGAATGTTGGCGCATTCTCACCAACCCCGAACTTGTTTCAAAGATGGCTGCTCTTGATGTAAAAAATGATATCCACTTCTATAATATCTGTTATTAGCACTTCTGATTAGTTTTTCTTGCAGTAAATCACCCATATATAATGTATTGTTGTACGTACAATATATCTACGGCAGTGGTCACCAACCTTTTTGAAACCAAGAGCTACTTCTTGGGTACTGATTAATGCGAAGGGCTACCAGTTTGATACACACTTAAATAAATTGACAGAAATAGCCAATTTGTTCAATTTACCTTTGATAAATCTATATATATAAAAAAAAATGGGTAATTCTGTCTGTCATTCCGTCGAACATTTTTTTTTACCTTTTACGAAAGGTTTTTTGTAGAGAATAAATGATGAAAAAAACAATTGAACGGTTTAAAAGAGGAGAAAACCAGGAAAAAAAATGAAAATTTAATTTTGAAACATAGTTTATCTTCAATTTCGACTATTTAAAATTCAAAATTCAACCGAAAAATAAAAGTAATTTTTCTTGATTAAGATTAATTTTAGAATTTTGATGACATGTTTTCAATAGGTTAAAATCCAATCTGCATTTTGTTAGATTATACAAGCTATATTTCTAACAAAGACAAATCATTATTTCTTCTAGATTTTCCACAACAAAATTTTTTAAAGAAATTAAAAATACTTTAAAAACAAGATTTAAATTGGATTTTAAACATTTTCTAGATTTGCCAGAATAATTTTTTTGAATTTTAATCTTAATAAGTTTAAAGAAATATTTCACAAATATTCTTTGTCGAAAAAACAGAAGCTAAAATGAATTAAATTAAAATGTATTCATTATTCTTTACAATAAAAAAAAATAAATATACTTGAACATTGATTTAAATTGTCGGTAAAGAAGAGGTAGAAATTTAAAAGATAAAAAGGTAAATGTGTTTAAAAATCCTAAAATCATTTTTATGGTTGTATTTGTTCTCTGAAATGGTCTTTCTGAAAGTTATAAGAAGCAGAGTAAAAAAATAAATTAATTTATTTAAACAAGTGAAGACCAAGTCTTTAAAATATTTTCTTGGATTTTCAAATTCTATTTGAGTTTTGTCTCTCTTAGAATTAAAAATGTGGAGCAAAGCGAGACCAGCTTGCTAGTAAAACAAAATTTAAAAAATAGAAGCAGCTCACTGGTAAGTGCTGCTATTCGAGCTATTTTTAGAACAGGCCAGCGGGCAACTCATCTGGTCCTTACGGGCTACCTGGTGCCTGCGGGCACTGCGTTGGTGACCCCTGATCTACGGTAACGCCACTGTAGTGTAAACTACATTTATTTGATGTGGTATATACGTTTTACATCGCAAGCAATAGTGTCTGTGTTTTCTCTTCATCCACTGTGTTTGAAGGTTGCAGAAAGAATGCATATTTTCCAATAAGTTGTTTATATTCAGACAAGGCAAGCTAAAATATAGCTTTCGTGGATGTGACCATCTTGATTTCCCACATTACAAATGCTCGCAACTTGGGTGTGACGTCATTCCCAGCACCGATTTCCCACTTCCCAGGTTTTTTGATTGATTGATTGAGAAGTTTATTGACATCTTAAAGAATTGAATCTATGTAATGCTTTAAAATGGCAAATGGATGGCACAAAACGCCAAAAGGCTTGTTTCCATTGTGGGCCATTAAATATGCATCACATTTGATACATTCAATAATACAAGATATATAACCTGTAACATGTATTTAAAAATATGTAAAAAAAAAAAAAAAATATGTAGATACAGTGGGGCAAAAAAGTATTTAGTCAGCCACCGATTGTGCAAGTTCTCCTACTTAAAATCATGACAGAGGTCTGTAATTTTCATCATAGGTACACTTCAATGGTGAGAGACAGAATGTGAAAAAAAAAATCCAGGATTTCACATTGTAGAAATTTCAAATAATTTATTTGTAAATTATGGTGGAAAATAAGTATTTGGTCAACCATTCAAAGCTCTCACTGATGGAAGGAGGTTTTGGCTCAAAATCTCACGATACATGGCCCCATTCATTCTTTCCTTAACACGGATCAATCGTCCTGTCCCCTTAGCATAAAAACAGCCCCAAAGCATGATGTTTCCACCCCCATGCTTCACAGTAGGTGTGGTGTTCTTGGGATGCAACTCAGTATTCTTCTTCCTCCAAACACGACGAGTTGAGTTTATACCAAAAAGTTCTGTTTTGGTTTCATCTGACCACATGACATTCTCCCAATCCTCTGCTGTATCATCCATGTAGCCATTTTGGTATAAAATCAACTTGTCGTGTTTGGAGGAAGAAGAATACTGAGTTGCATCCCAAGAACACCATACCTACTCTAAAGCATGGGGGCGGAAACATCATGCTTTGGGGCTGTTTTTCTGCTAAGGGGACAGGACGATTGATCCGTGTTAAGGAAAGAATGAATGGAGCCATGTATCGTGAGATTTTGAGCCAAAACCTCCTTCCATCAGTGAGAGCTTTGAATGGTTGACCAAATACTTATTTTCCACCATAATTTACAAATAAATTCTTTAAAATTCCTACAATGTGAATTTGTGGATTTTTTTTTTTCACATTCTGTCTCCCACTGTTGAAGTGTACCTATGATGAAAATTACAGACCTCTGTCATCATTTTAAGTGGGAGAACTTGCACAATCGGTGGCTGACTAAATACTTTTTTGACCCATTGTATACACAGTATACATGTCAGGTGATTTGAAAAACAATATAAACAAAATACTGGGGCGGGGTTGGTGTTGTATACACTTTGTACATGATGGTAAATGGAATACAGCATTAGACCTAAAGTGGATGCGGTGCGACTTAGGGTATCCGCGGCCAAAGCTACATATACTTGAGATTGGTTTATATATTACTCTGACAGTCATTAGAGGCAAGTGAAAAACATAATCCCTAATCACCTGCAGGTGAACAAAAACAAAAAAAATTGCAAGCAGGGGTGAAGTTACCGCGAGCAGCCAAGGACAAAACAGAATGTGGAAACAAAATAAGAGTGCTAACCATAAGAAAACTATAGCAAAACAAGAAAATGACAAAACAAGAAATGACCCGGCGTAACAAGTCATAACATCAAACCCCCTGATAGGTATAAAAAATACGCTGCCGACAAGATTATTAATAAAACTGTGATCTATTTAAATGCTCCTATCCCTTTTCTCCTTTGATTTACATGAACAATACGTCTATTATTGTGATTGTCAACTACCCTGCAACGTACTTTGTTGTGGGGGGAATATTACTAAAAACCTAATTTAGCGCTACACCAACATCCCAATATCCTCCTCAATAAATACAATGGTAAATTAATATCTATCTGAGAGTCAAATTGAGGGCTTCACGGTGGCAGAGGGGTTAGTGCGTCTGCCTCACAATACGAAGTTCCTGCAGTCCTGGGTTCAAATCCAGGCTCGGGATCTTTCTGTGTGGAGTTTGCATGTTCTCCCCGTGAATGCGTGGGTTCCCTCCGGGTACTCCGGCTTCCTCCCACTTCCAAAGACATGCACCTGGGGATAGGTTGATTGGCAACACTAAATTGGCCCTAGTGTGTGAATGTGAGTGTGAATGTTGTCTGTCTATCTGTGTTGGCCCTGTGATGAGATGGCGACTTGTCCAGGGTGTACCCCGCCTTCCGCCCGATTGTAGCTGAGATTGGCGCCAGCGCCCCCCCGCGACCCCAAAAGGGAATAAGCGGTAGAAAATGGATGGATGGAGTCAAATTGCACATTAACTAATTGATTGTTTGTCCTGTCAAGGGTTTGCACAATTAGGTGTTACATGTGAATATTCACGTGTGCTTGCATGTTTATGCGAAAAAGGCTGCATCTGCGCCAGCATGTGTGTCCATATGTGCTTGTTTTTTCTTCAGATGCAAAATAAGGGTACGTGTGTGTATTTATTTAATTTATTTATTTCTCCGTGAAAGATGTGCGAGAAACCTTTGGCGCAGCTCAGGTCTGTAAGGCATGCCTCGTTTCCAGCTCCATTCTCCCAGAAAGCTGTCACAAACTGTTTAGGTCACGGTTCTGCCTGATGAGAGACTCACACAGATGCGAATGGGAGGCGTGGGGGGCAAAGAGAGAGAGAGAGAGAGATAGAGACAGTGAGATGAAACAGAATAATTATCCCACCAGCTGCTTTGGAAATGGTCATTACCGAACATCAGCATTATTTGCCCATTTTCAGTTGTGTCTCTAAGGTCAAGTGGGGCTGCTTGGAGCTAGGGGTCAAAGACAACAGCCCCCAGAGCAGATGCATGACATCACTGTCACCGGTCCAGGCACATATCGTCACCATCCGCCTTAGCCCTTTGAGTCACATGCTATAAAGTGACCTTTTTTGAGCAGCAGTCTTTCTCCTGTTTTTCCTGTGGAATATTTGTATGTTTGTGTGTGTACGTACGCTTGTGGTTTTCATCCAAATATGTCTTGTCTTTCATTAGTGCATCAGTGAGAAGGGCTGGCAGCACACGCAGAAGTGCAGTAACCAGAGGCCAGCCAGCAGTCGGGGTGCCAAAGATGCTCTCTGTCACCTCTCTCCCTCCCTTAGCTACCTTATCCCTCTTCGTCCTCTTTTCTACATATAAACATCCATCTACTGGCATAACAAGTGGACAGAGGCCAGGGTGTAAAGCACTTCTGATGCTCGGATGGCTGTTGTTGCCCGTGCGGCTTAGAGCTACTGCAGACTCGCCACCAAGCGACCCAGAAATGAACCCTTTAAGCCAGTTATCCATCAGAAAGAAAGGTCACTGAAGGGCATTCAAAGTGTGTGTGTTGTCGAGTAAGTCTGTCATCGTTCCCTCTTTAACGCTGTATTGTCATTGAACAGTTGCCTGTGTAAAGAAAGGAGCAGAGTAAGAGTAAAGTGTCAAGTAATGAAGTAAAACATAAACAAAAAAACAATTGAAATTAAAGCTGCAAGCAGCGTTGGTCGGGCCCGACTTTGGCTGCTGGCCCCGTGACCCAAGCCCTGGTCTAAGTCAGACCTACATAGAGGTTTTTGTTTCATGTCTCTACGACATTCCTAACAGAATTTACAAGCAGTTTTGTCTGGGTTTTTTCCTAGGGGCCGCTAGAGCGCAATTTTGATTTTTGGGGTTTGGTTTTTTATTAGATGGCAATTTTCGCCAGTCCTGGTGTGTGTGTAAAATTTGGTGAGTTTTGAAGCATGTTAAGGGGGTCAAATTACAGCTCGGCGTTTCTGGATGTTGTTGATAAATGTATTTCGCTATGCATAGTAGAGCTTTAACTTGCACTTTGAAGCATTTTAAGGGGGTCAGATTACAGCTCAAAGAGGCAAAAATGACATTTTATAGGAAACTTTGCGCAGGGGTCCTTTGAAAGCGCGTAAAATCAATACCGGACCAGTAATTAAAACTCTGTGAATAACTTTTAATCGCAATTTTGGTTTTTGGGGTTTGGTTGCTTAATAAGTTGGGAAGGTTTGCCATACCGATGTGTGTGTGAAATTTGGTGAGTTTTGAAGCATGTTAAGGGGGTCAAATTATGGCGCGAAGGTGCGGAATACGAAATACAATAGGGTCCTCTGTCCCTATTGTACCGTTAGGGACATTGCAGTCCCTAATCAACAGCTGTGACAGTGATAGCATTTGTAAAGCAATGTCCAGTTTTCACTGCACATTAGTTTGTTTTGGAGTTTGTTTTGGACCTCGGCAGAACCTGTCGCTCCTTTTTACAGCGACCATATGTTTCAGCACACCAGGAGCTAAAGCAAAACTAATAAGTGCTGTCAAAATGACACATTATTTGAAAATAAGATTAATCACACTTTTGATTTTAGATTAATCATGATTATTCTCAAATTATTAGCCCAATATTTGGACACAAATGCAAGTTAATTGTCAGAATGTCATACGGATGTTTTAATTGAATGCACTTAAGTTTGGAGCATTTATTTGCTCAAAACTTCCATCCATCCATCCATTTCCTACCGCTTATTCCCTTTTGGGGTCGCGGGGGGCGCTGGTGCCTATCTCAGCTACAATCGGTCGGAAGGCGGGGTACACCCTGGACAAGTCGCCACCTCATCGCAGGGCCAACACAGATGGACAGACAACATTCACACTCACATTCACACACTAGGGCCAATTTAGTGTTGCCAATCAACCTATCCCCAGGTGCATGTTTTTGGAGGTGGGAGGAAGCCGGAGTACTCGGAGGGAACCCAAGCCCGGGATTGAACCCAGGACTATTCAGGACATTCGTGTTGTGAGGCAGACGCACTAACCCCTGTATCACCGTGCTGCCCGTATATAATAGTGTACACCGTACCTCCATGTATAATAAGCCTTTTATGTAAATATCCGCAAAGGTAATAGAGCATGTATGGTCAAAATAAATTGTGCGATTCATCTGTTTTTAGACTTGATTATTATTTATGATTAATCCCATGAGTTAACTCATAATTTTTTTGACAGCGCTAATATAATGTTATATACAGGGTTCGTACGGGTGCTTAAAAACCTTGAACATGCTTGGATTTTAATGTGTTTTAAAGGTTTGAAAAATGCTTGAATTTTGGGTGAAGTGCTTGTAAATGCTTGGAAATGTTCAACATATTTCTCGACAGTCTCAATAGGCTAATTATAAAGTGGAAAAAAATAAATTAAGTTTCCATAAAAATGAAAGGTCTTGTTATCTGTTGGCTCTGCACGAGTGACGAGCCCTTACATTAGGTTGTTGTCATGCGACTCGGTCCATCCTGCCGGGAGGTTGTCGTTTTAATGAACATTGGATGGAAAACGACAAAAAAAAACTTTGGATAAAACGTGGACCGAATCCAGCTTGAGGGTTTCAGGTTCGATCCCCGCTTCCCCTTTCCTAGTCACTGCCGTTGTGTGCTTGGGCAAGACACCTAACCCACCTGCTCCCAGTGCCACCCACACTGGTTTAAATGTAAAAATTACTGTAGATGTTGGGTTTCAGCGGTTTGAGTCACTAGAGAAAAAGCGCTATATAAATATAATTCACTTCACATGTAGCCTGCTGCAAAGTATGCAAAAAGGACTATCCAACATGGTTCAATGTATTTTTTGCTCTATTGTTTTGGTTGTCTACTTAACTTGTCTGACGATCTCAGTTAAAGCAAACAAGTTACATTTAGTTTTTTAGTTTAATTGCATTGAAATGGTTACATTATTGGACTTGTTTGTACTGTGAAGGTCATGAAATGTATAATTTGTAACATTTTTCACAATTTAGAGCTGAGTATAGGAATAGGAACAATTTCGTAGTTTTTATACAACATATAATTGTTGTGTAAAATATGCATTTCTTGCTCTATTATTTTTGTTGTCTACTTAACTTGTCTGGCTACTCAGTGAAGGCAAAAAAAGTTAACTTTTGTCTTTTTGTTAATTTCTTATCATAGCCACAGTTATAAGGCTAGATATGCTCAATGCCAGGCGACTGAGGTGTTGTGAAACAAACACAATATTTTCTTTTAATATATCATCCCTTATATTAATGTGGAACAGTTTTGTTAATAAATGAGTGAATTCGACATTTTGAGAATGCGTGTATTTATATCACATTAGGCAGTTTGCAAGCACAAATACGGTGTGAATCAATCCGTGCTGTTCGATGTCATTGACTGCTGTAAGTAAGAAAAAGAACAAGACATTTGAAAAACACAAATGCTTCATTTTCTATGCCCCATTCAGTTTATGATAACTGCTGCTTCAATACTAAGCTTAGGTTTTAGCAGATTTTCCATATTTTTCAGACGGACAGCATTTGGTGACCTCAAACAACGAGGCTATGGATTGATTCACACTGGTTTTCACCTTTTGAAGGGTAATGGAAAAACTGGAAAATTGATCTTGAAAGTCCTTATTAAGTGCTTGAATTTGGCCATGGAAAAGATGTACAAACCTTTATATAGTAATATAATATAATGACATTATTATTACTAGAGGGCCGCATGGTGGCCTAGTGGTGAGCATCTAGGCCGCACACATCTGGGTTCAAATGTCTGTTTGAGGATCTCTGTGTGGAGTTTGTATGTTCTTCCCATGCCATCCATTTTTCTACCGCCTGTCCATTTTGGGGTTGCGGGGGGTTGCTGGAGCCTATCTCAGCTGTATTCGGGCGGTAGGCGGGGTACACCCTGGACAAGTCGCCACCTCATCACAGGGCCAACACAGATAAACAGACAACATTTACACACACATTCACACACTAGGGCCAATTTAGTGTTGCCAATCCACTTATCCCCAGGTGCATGTCTTTGGTTCTTCCCATGCGTGCGTGGGAAGAACCATATTCTGGGTATTCTAACCTCCTCTACATTCCAAAAATATGCATGTTATGTTAAAGTTAAAGTACCAATGATTGTCACACACACACACTAGGTGTGGCGAAATTTGTCCTCTGCATTTGACCCATCCCCTTGTTCACCCCCTGGGAGGTGAAGGGAGCAGTGGGCAGCAGCAGTACTGCGCTCGGGAATCATTTGTGGTGATTTAACCCCCCTTTCCAACCCTTGATGCTGAGTGCCAAGCATCAAGGGTAAGGGAGGTAATGGGTCCCATTTTTATAGTCTTTGGTATGACTCGGCCGGGGTTTGAACTCCCAACCTACCGATCTCAGGGCGGACACTCTAACTCAGGGGTAGGGAACCTATGGCTCTAGAGCCAGATGTGGCTCTTTTGATGACTGCATCTGGCTCTCGGATAAATCTGAGCTGACTTTGCTTAACACGATAAGTAATGAATAATTCCACTTCTAATCACAGTGTTGAAAATAACGTTCAACATATAAAACATTCTCATGCATTTTTAATCCATCCATCCGTTTCCTACCGCACCTTTTCAAGAAGTTACGTTAATGGTAAGAAGTTATTTATGTATTTATTGGTTAGTGTGGGGCTTGCCCTCCTGGGGGTTCTTCAGACCACCAAGCACCGACCTGAGAGTCTGTTTCAGGGTTACAATATTGTTTTATTTTTCAATATGTCTCTCAGTTGCTTTCCAGCAATTGTCTTTTTCTCTGTCGTCCTTGCTCGTGCTTTGGCTCCAGCTCCAACCCCATCTCTCCTCCTGGCTGCTGCTTTTAACAGAGCGACAGGTGATTAGATAACAAGGCCCAGGTGGGCCGTCTTCGCACCTATTGCTGATTTCGAGGCTGATTGTGGCAACACCCCGCTTCGCTGCAGGCCCGCAGGCCCGCAGGCCACGCCCCCTCCACAGTTAGCTTCCGAATAACACTGTTATTACAAAGAACAAGAGACCTGTTATACTCTAGAAATGTTGGTCTTACGTAAAAATGCACGCGTTTAGTTGTGTTCAGTGTTGAAAAAATATTATATGGCTGTTACGGAAATACATTTTGAAATATTTGGCTTCTTGGCTCTCTCAGCCAAAAAGGTTCCCGACCCCTGCTCTAACCACTAGGCCACTTTTTTAAATTGTAGATGAATTGTCCGTAGCTATGAATGAGAGTGTGAATTAATGTTTGTCTTTACAGTATGTGCCCTGTGATTGGCTGGGAACCGGTCTAGGGTTTAGAGATTTGCTCCAGTTTACCTGCAACCCTAATTAGGATAAGCAGTATAGAAAATGGGTGGATTATTATTAGGTAATATGACATGCATGAATTGCTGCCCCATTTGAAAACCAGTCAGATGTGCTAGTGGCCTTCTTGTTTTTCAGCGATTTTTAGCAGTTTATGTCATATTTAGTTGGATGAATACATTGCATAGCCCTTTGTAGTTGAGAAAGATATTCAACAAGTTCCATTTGTCCTGTATGTATTGCTACATTGAACTTTAGTATCAGTGTCTAAACGTGGTCAGCAAATTCTCGGTCCTAAAAAAAATGTTTTTTCTTCCGTTAGAGCAGACATACAATGCAACCCCTTTAAATGGATACAACGCACGCAGGCACACACACCTGACATGTGACACACGGGCAGCGGAGCGGGCACATCACAGCCGGGGCGTTTTAATTGCCTGTAATTTATGCGGTGTGTGTGTCTGGCTGTCAGCCTGTGAGATGATGCTGTGTGACAGCTGCAGTCCAGTCCCTGGAGCTAGCAGCTCATAATGACACATTAGACATACTAATGATGCCTGCACTTGTCCACTACTCATGGTGCCTACCTCCACCGCTGCAGCCATGTTTCGGTGAGAATGTACGCTTACTTTGTGCACAGTACTGACCTTTATGACTTAATTTGGCCTCAAACGCAACACACAAGCTTTTGGAATGAACTCATGATGACAATGCCCAGCTTTTTGCATTATATTCACAGAAACAATCCCTGCTAAAAAAAAAAATGGATTAACAAAAAGTTAGGCTAGACAGAAAAGACATAGCGGTACTTTAAACTCAGCGACAACAACATTAAGGGCCTGACCTACTAAGATCCCACTAAAAATGTGCAATCTATAAAGTTGTGAATACTAAAGGGCATGTTGCTACTACTAAGACTGCATTTACAATTGATAACAAGTGCAAAAGTGGTACGTATCGGCCTATATAGAAAGACAATTATTGTGTGTATGCCGGCTGTCAGCATGGAGAAACTCTTTTGCCTCCACATGTCTGGCATCATATGGTCCTACCTGTAGCACAGGGCTAGGGAACCTATGGCTCTAGAGCCAGATGTGGCTCTTTTGATGACTGCATCTGGCTCTCAGATAAATCTTAGCTGACATTGTTTAACACAATAAGTAATGAATAATTCCGCTGGTAATCACAGTGTTAAAAATAACATTCAAAATATAAAACATTTTAATACATCCATCCATTTTCTACCGCACCTGTTCAAGAAGTCGCATTATTGGTAAAAAGTATTTTATTTATTTTTGGTTAGCTTCAGAATAAAAATCATATTAAAAATAATAGGAGACTTAATGTACTCTAAAAATGTTGTTATTAATTAAAAATGCATGCATTTATTTGTATTCAGTGTTTAAAAATATTATATGGCTCTCACGGAAATACATTTTAAAATATTTGGCTTTCATGGCTCTCTCAGCCAAAAAGGTTCCCGGCCCCTGCTGTAGCACATGGGTTCCCACACTACCGGATCTGGCCCGCCAAGCATCGACAATCATGTCATGTGGGACGTTCCAAATTATAAAAATACAAAGTGTTACATTTTTTTGTTAAATATGTCCTTTTCAGCCATTCAGGCAAATCATATTGTTGATGTAAATGCCCAAATCAGCTGTCCATATTTACTTTACAAATGAGAAGTGTGGGATACTTCTCTTGTTGCCTTATTTGTATTTGGCTTTGTTAAAGGCCTACTGAAATGAGATGTTCTTATTTAAACGGGGATAGCAGGTCCATTCCATGTGTCATACTTGATCATTTCGCGATATTGCCATATTTTTGCTGAAAGGATTTAGTAGAGAACATCGACGATAAAGTTTGCAACTTTTGGTGCTGATAAAAAAGCCGTGCCTGTACCGGAAGTCGCAGACGATGACGTCACAAGGGTGAGGGCTCCTCACGTCCTCACATTGTTTTTAATGGGAGCCTCCAGCAGCAAGAGCTATTCGGACTGAGAAAACAACAATTTTCCCATTAATTTGAGCGAGGATGAAAGATTTGTGGATGATGATATTGATAGCGAAGGACTAGAAAAAAAAAAAGATAAAATAAAATAAAAAGCGACAGCTACAGGCGGCGGCAGTGTGAGCATTTCAGATGTAATTAGACACATTTACTGGATAATTCTGGAAGAGCCCTTATCTGCTTATTATTTTAGTAGTGTTTTAGTGAGATTGTAAAGACATACCTCAAGGTCGGAGGGCTGTGGTGAACACGCAGTGTCTCAGAGAGAAGCCGAGGAGCCAAGCTCACAGCTGCCTTTTAAACAGCTACTGCGGGAGGATGAATAATCCAATGATGTCTCCGGTAAGATATATATATCACAATTTTCCCATCCAAAAACATGCTGGTTGACGTATAGAAACATGTTCGCTTGACCGCTCTGTGTTAAAGCTTTACAACAAACAAAGAAACACCGGCTGTGTCTCGGTGCTAAAGACAGCTGCAATACACCGCTTTCCACCAACAGCATTGTTCTTTATAGTCTCCATTATTAATTGAACTGATTGCAAAATATCTAGCAACACAGATGTCCAAATTACTGTGTAATTATGCGATGAAAAGAGACGACTTTCAGCCGTAACTGGTGCTGAGCTAATATTTCCTGACAGTCCGTGACGTCACGCGCGCGTGTCATCATTCCGCGACGTTTTCAACAAGAAAGTCAGCGGGAAATTTAAAATTGCAATTTAGTCAACTAAACCGCCTGTATTGGCATGTGTTGCAATGTTAATATTTCATTAATGATGTATAAATTATCAGACTGCGTGGTCGGTATTAGTGGGTTTCAGTAGGCCTTTAAATGTTTGGATACATTCAGTGTTTGGCGCAGCTGGACCGGAGCCATCGGCGAATAGAAAGAAGAAGACAAGAGACAGAGGGAAAAATAGTGGGGACAAGAGGGGGAAAAGACAACAACAACCTCTCGGGGGCTACAGTGGGTTAAAATAATTTGGCGAGTCCAAAAGTTTGGGGACCCCTACGGTAGCATTTGCCATGTCGTTGACATGCAGCAGACAAATATTATTTGTAACATATTTTCTGGGCTCAATTAAAGCACGATATGGACTCAGAAGACATTTTAATCTCGACAACAGAATTTACTTTTACTGAAGGTGCGCTCTGGGAAGTGCTGCGTTGTTTTGATGGTGCGTCTGGATAATTTTAGAAAATGTATATTGCAATAAGTTTTTTTATATAGTGAATATAATATTACAATAATATACATCCGATAGGAAAACATAATCACAATTACAAAAAAAACATGTTTTAAACACCCCCTAAAGCAGGGGTCACCAACGCGGTGCCTGCGGGCACCAGGTAGCCCGTAAGGACCAGATGAGTCGCCCGCTGGCCTGTTCTAAAAATAGCTCAAATAGCAGCACTTACCAGTGCCTCTATTTTTTTAAATTGTATTTATTTACTAGCAAGCTGTTCTCGCTTTGCTCGACATTTTTAATTCTAAGAGAGACAAAACTCAAATAGAATTTGAAAATCCAAGAAAATATTTTAAAGACTTGGTCTTCACTTGTTTAAATAAATGCATTTATTTTTTTACTTTGCTCCTTATAATTTTCAGAAAGACAATTTTAGAGAAAAAAATACTACCGTAAAAATGATTTTATGATTTTTAAACACATATACCTTTTTACCTTTTAAATTCCTTCCTCTTCTTTCCTGACAATTTAAATCAATGTTCAAGTACATTTATTTTTTTTTATTGTAAAGAATAATAAATACATTTTAATTTAATTCTTCATTTTAGCTTCTGTTTTTTCGACGAAGAATATTTGTGAAATGTTACTTCAAACATATTATGATTAAAATTAAAAAAAAATATTCTGGCAAATCTAGAAAATCTGTAGAATCAAATTTAAATCTTATTTCAAAGTCTTTTGAATTTCTTTTTAAATTTTTGTTCTGGAAAATCTAGAAGAAATAATGATTTGTTTTTGTTAGAAATATAGCTTGGTCCAATTTGTTATATATTATAACAAAGTTCAGATTGGATTTTAACCTATTTAAAACATGTCATCAAAATTCTAAAATTAATCTTAATCAGGAACAATTACTAATGATGTTCCATAAATTATTTTTTTCAAAAAGATTTGAATTAGCTAGTTTTTGTCTTTATTTTTTTGGTTGAATTTTGAATTTTAAAGAGTCAAAATTGAAGATAAACTATGTTTAAAAATTTTATTTTAATTTTTTCCGTGTTTTCTTCTCTTTCAAACCTTTCAAATAAGTGTTTTTTTTTCCGAATTTATTCTCTACAAAAAACCTTCCGTAAAAGGAAAAAAAAATGTACGACGGAATGACAGACAGAAATACCCATTTTTTTACATATATAGATTCATGTATTAAAGGTAAATTGAGCAAATTGGCTATTTCTGGCAATTTATTTAAGTGTGTATCAAACTGGTAGCCCTTCGCATTAATCAGTACCCAAGAAGTAGCTCTTGGTTTCAAAAAGGTTGGTGACCCCTGCCCTAAAGTCATCCAGCTGCTGTAAAATTATAAGATTAACGTTAATTGTTAAATAGATACAGTATGTGTGTCACGACGTGGGGTTTTTTGCAACTTACTGCGAGGATTTTTCTCCCAGGAAGCAAACGGACGATTCCGGACAGGGCTTGAACGTCGGAACATGATTTAATCCTGACTATCAAATAGGTACAAACAAAAAGGCGCACAAGGCTAATGCACCACCTAGCGCAGGAAAGGAAAGCTATCACTTTGAATAAACTATGGACAGGACAAAAACTCTCTAACTGTGGCATGAACAAACAAAAACTTACTTGGCAAGGCATGAAGCAAACAATCGCATGACACAAGCAATGACCCCAGATCGACTGACAGACGAAGACAGGCTTAAATACTGGCTCCTGATTAGAGACAGGTGTGTCCCAAATGCAAGAGGTAGGTGAAAATCATAAGTCGTCATGGGAACTAAAACAAACAAGGGTGCACAAAAACAGCAACTAATGGCGTCTTAAAACAAACAGAAAATAAAAACATGATCAAGAGTACATATCATTACAATGTGTAATATTGTTCTTACTGACAATCCAAATACGTTGACATGCACACATACGGAGGATTGTCTCTCCCTCGTTTGTCTTTGCAGTGTGATCGCCTTCTTTCTCACAGCCATTGGTGCATACAGTTACTGTGCCATTTTGCACAAATATTTTAAGGCGTACTAAATATAAACGCAAAACAGCGGCCGCAAAACAATTTCAGCATTGATAAATCACAGTGCATGTTCTAAATCAGCGGTTCTCAAATGGGGGTACGCGTACCCCTGGGGGTACTTGAAGGTATGCCAAGGGGTACGTGAGATATCTTTTAAATAGTAAAAATAGCAACAATTCAAAAATCCTTTATAAATATATTTATTGAATAATACTTCAACAAAATATGACTATAAGTTCATAAACTGTGAAAATAAAGGCAATATTCAGTGTTGACAGCTAAATTTTTTGTGGACATGTTCCATAAATATTAATGTTAAATTTTTTTGTGAAGAAATGTTTAGAAGTAAGTTCATGAATCCAGATGGATCTCTATTACAATTTCCAAAGAGGGCACTTTAAGTTGATGATTGCTTCTATGTGTAGAAATCTTTATTTATAATTGAATCACTTGCTTATTTTTCAACAAGTTTTTAGTTTTTTATATATCTTTTTTTCCAAATAGTTCAAGAAAGACCACTACAAATGAGCAATATTTTGCACAGTTATACAATTTAATAAATCAGAAACTGATAACATACTTATTTATCTCTTTTTTTCAACCAAAAATGCTTTGTTCTGATTAGGGGGTACTTGAATTAAAAAAATGTTCACAGGGGGTACACCACTTAAAAAAGGTTGAGAACCACTGTTCTAAATGATTATATTTAAATCTCCTCCTCCCAGTATTGTAGGTGTTCTGATAATCATCATCTGCATATAAATCGCTCATTTAACCTTCCTCTTGTGTTAGCTTTCTGTTACCATCTCTTATGTTAACGGGTCGGTTTTGACCCATGTCTTAAATCAGCTGTAAAATACACTAAAAACAATTATTTATCATCCAATTTGTTTCTCATCTCTTGGTTACCTCGTTAGGTTTCCTTATCCATGAAAATATTGGTTTTAATATTTTTGCTGTGGGCCATTGGGCCTTTTTTTGTCAGTATACCCCTCGATTTCAATTGAAAAAAATGGTAAAACGAACCTCAAGAGAATCGTATAAATAAAAAAAAGGTTGTTGTGTTACCTGACCATTACTGAGGGGTATTAGAACACATCTCTTGAATAAATTTGTTTTATTTATTTTTTCATTTTAATAATTTTAACATAGTAACAACTCTATACTGAATTGACCTCAAATGTCTGGACATTTTAGTTTTTAAATGCACAAAAGAACCACATCAATTTTGTTTGTTTTTGTACTGGATAACAAGGTAAAATGAGAATCCACTAAAGCTCACATGATTGGGAGAGGAGCTGGCCGTCAGTGTGTTCAGTTTTGGCTCTACTTAGTGCTTTATAGTCTTATTTTTATAACTGGGTCGAAACCGACCCTAACAACACCAAGGTAATAATTTCAACCAGAGCATTTTATAATTTAGTGAAACAAAAAAAAAAAGTTTTATTTTGTTGAAATAGAGGTTCCTGACAAAGTCAAAAAGCTTTGATTCATAAAAATAAATTTATGTGGTTCTTTTATGCATTTAAAAACTAAAACCCAAACACAAGACGAAGGTTAAGAGACAGGCTTTGTATAACGACTTTGCGCGCGCTATAAAGTTTGCACACTTTTTTTAAGCGCAAACCTTTAGTAGATCAGGCCCTAAGTATCTGGTGAGATCAAATACAGAAGTTGCTCTGACACGTGAAAAAATTTGGCAGAGGGATATTAGCTTGACAAAGTTTGCATGTCTCATGTAGATGTGATCATGCAAATATTAGAAACCCCTCTTAGGAGAAGGCAGTGGTTCCCATGCTTTCACTTTATTTTGAACACCACAAATATATTTGGTGGTACCATTTCGACTTTGCTCATTTACACGTTATTACGCACCATGAGTATAAAACGAATAAGCAGGATGGATCGGTGTTGTCAACTAAGCGATAGATTCTTGTTTTTGTTTCAAAAACAGCAAAAAGTCTAGTGAAAAAACTTCTGCCGACTGACACAATAGAACGTATCGCTCTTAACGAGCAGCGAGTGATGCTCTGCTCCTCTCACCCCTATTCAAAAGCAAATCCGTCTAAGGTAAGGCAGAAGTTAGTTCATCTGTAATTCTGAACATATTTGTTTTGCTTTTGAAGGTTTTTTGTAACTTTTTGCAAATGTCTGATGGCCAATTATGCAAATGTGAGGAAAATATATTGCAGTCCTTTGTATATCATTATTATGTTCCAATAATACAATATTAATAAACTGATGGTTATATTCCCCACAAGAAATACTTTTGATACAACATATATAATGTGCATTATTTGTCTGTCATCAGGGATGCTGAGGTCACTCATGCAGCAGGGACAACATTTCTGCCCCGAGTGCGGAAAGAGTTTCAGTCAACCCAGCCACCTGCGCACACATATGAGGTCCCATACAGGTAAATAACTTGGTACACTACACACTCACACACAACATTGCCGCCAATGTATTGTCATGGTAGGCCATTAGGCTGTAGATTAGATAGACCTATACAAACGTATGTAATCTTGTGCAAGGCTTTTTTAAAGACATCTTAAAAACGTTGGTGTTGGAGTTTGCAGCGTTTTATAATTGGATGGCATACCGTAAATACTGAAAGGGGTTTTTAAAGGCCGACTGAAATGAGATTTTCTTATTCAAACGGGGATAGCAGGTCCATTCTATGTGTCATACTTGATCATTTCGCAATATCGCCATATTTTTGCTGAAAGGATTTAGTAGAGAACATCGACGATAACGTTCGCAACTTTTGGTCGCTAATGAAAAAGCCTTGCCTGTACCGGAAGTAGCAGACGACGTGCGCGTGATGTCACCGGTGTGAGGGCTCCTCACATTCTCACATTGTTTATAATGTGAGCTACCAGCAGTAAGAGCGATTCGGACCGAGAAAGCGACGATTTTCCCATTAATTTGAGCGAGGCTGAAAGATTCGTGGATGAGGAAAGTTAGAGTAAAGCACTAAAAAAAAAAGAAAAAAAAAGAAACGGCGACAGCTCCAGGCGGCGGCAGTGGGAGAGTTTCAGATGTAATTAGACACATTTACTAGGATAATTCTGGAAAATCCCTTATCTGCTTATTGTTTTAATAGTATTTTAATGAGATTATAAAGTTATACCTGAAAGTCGGATGGCTGCGGTGAACGCCAGTGCTCTGAGAGAAGCCGAGGAGCCAATATCACAGCTGCCTTTTTGAGCTGCAGGATGAGGTCGCGTAATCCACTCAAGTCTCCGGTAAGAGCCGACTTAATATCATAATTTTCCCATCCAAAAACTTGCTGGTTGACATAGAGAAACATGTTCGCTTGACCGCTCTGTGTTAAAGCTTCACAACAAACAAAGAAACACCAGCTGTGTTTTGGTGCTAAAGACAGCTGCAATCCACTGCTTTCCACCAACAGCATTGTTCTTTATAGTCTCCATTATTAATTGAATGATGACGCGTCATCATTCTGCGACGTTTTCAACAAGAAACTCTGTCGGAAATTTAAAATTGTAATTTAGTAAACTAAACCGGCCGTATTGGCATGTGTTGCAATGTTAAGATTTCATTATTGATGTATAAATTATCAGACTGCGTGGTCGGTAGTAGTGGGTTTCAGTAGGCCTTTAATTTCGGTCATCAGGAAATATATTACAGAGACCTCAGTATGATGAAGTGAACTACATACCTTATGTCAGTGGTTCTCAACCTTTTTTCAGTGATGTACCCCCTGTGAAAATTTTTTAAATTCAAGTACCCCCTAATCAGAGCAAAGCATTTTTGGTTGAAAAAAAGAAAAGTAAAATACAGCACTATGTCATCAGTTTCTGATTTATTAAATTGTATAGCAAAATAGGGCTCATTTGTAGTGGTCTTTCTTGAACTATTTGGAAAAAAAGATATAAAAATAACTAAAAACTTGTTGAAAAAAAAACCAAGTGATTCAATAATAAATAAAGATTTCTACACATAGAAGTAATCATCAACTTAAAGTGCCCTCTTTGGGGATTGTAATAGAGATCCATTTGGATTCATGAACTTAATTCCAAACATTTCTTCACAAAAAAAGAAATCTTTAACGTCAATATTTATGGATCATGTCCACAAAAAATCTAACTGTCAACACTGAATGTTGCATTGTTGCATTGCTTTTCACAGTTTATGAACTTACATTCATATTTTGTTCAAGTATTGTTCAATAAATATATCTATAAATGATTTTTGAACTGTTGCTATTTTTAGAATATTAAAAAAAAATCTCACGTACCCCTTGGCATACCTTCAAGTACCCCCAGGGGTACGCGTACCCCCATTTGAGAACCACTGCCTTATGTAGTTTGGAATGTAAGTATTATAAAAATCATTTTAATCAAATGCAAAGTCGCAAATTGTGGGCAAGCCAACAAAAAGTAAATTATATATTAACTTGTGAAAAAAATAATTAATGAAATAAGAAAACTATGGTACATGTAAGAATCCAACAACATCATTTTTCAGTTTGTAAAATAATCCCCCAGCTCGTAATCATTCATGTATTAAAACATTTTCTGTCATTCGCATGACACCTGTTCACACACATCATCGCCTTCTCAGCTATTTATCCAGCCGGAGACAACTCATAAGTTAGAGTGAATAAATGCATGCAAGGATTCACACTCAACAATAATTCATTGTCGGACTCTCCGCGACATCCCTGCATGTACCCAAATAAATCAAAACTGATCTTTTTTGTTCGGTTGCGTGTGACAGCCAGTCTGTGAGTCCTACCCCGCCCTGGGCCGGGCAGCTGTCTCTATTTTTTAAACTGAAACATGTTTTTCTCTGGATACTGACCTGTGACAAATGGCATACATTATTAATCACATGTCAATTACAGAGATGGGATTGTGCATTCTAATGAAATAGGATAACATTTGTTCACACCTGTCTCATGAGTCCATAAGCATGCATCTCAGTGATATTTATTTGACGAATTCCACTAAAACAAAGTTCATACTTTATTTGTCCTCTTCTTTGGTCAAAGTTTGTGTGGGTCACAAAACTCTGTCCACATGAAAACACATTTGACTGACATCAAGAGCATGATAAAGCAACAGGTGGCATACTAACCCCCAAATGGAATGCCATTTTGGTCAGTCAGCAGCCTGAAGAAATATATTTTCAGCAATGGTAAATGTCGTAAAAAAGACTAATTATTAATGTACCAACAGAATGATAAAGCAAAAAACTACCACAAACATGACACAAACGTAACTAAATAGTTTTGGAAAGTCTTTACCAGTTCCAAAAAAGTCTTGCAAAGTTTATGTGACAGACTCATGCCGTCGTGTGGGTTCCCAGGACCATCAAGGAAGGACATTGCTTGAGCAGGTGTAGGCTTCTTTATTTTTCAATAAAGTAAATCTTTTTTCTGGTGACTTTTCAGTCGCCCACGTCGTCTGCCTCTTGCTCTCCCTTTTGCTCTCTTCCGCGTTGCATGTGCTGTGTCTTCTGGCTCTCGTGTCTCTCGCTCCTCTCGTTCCTCTTTCCCCTCTCGCGCTGTTGATGCCCTTTTATAGAGCAAGAGGAGATTCATCAATAGTGTACAAGTGCGCGACCCTCGCACCTGATCTCGATTGGGGCGTCGCTCCCGGCACGCCCCGCCTCGCCGCTCGCCGTCCACGCCTCCATCTTGGGCCGGGCTCTGGTGTGCTCTGCCCCGCCGTCGGGCCGCTAGCCCCACCTCTCCACATACCTACATCGCCAGACGCAAGCCCTAACTCGGACCGGCTAAGCCAACTCCCCCCCTCCCCTTTTTGAAGGGGCGGGAAATGAAGACTGCCACCTGTGCCCCCGGTCTTCTCTTCATTTTTCCTTTTCACTTGTTCTTCTTCTCTGTCTTCCTCCTTGTCTTTATCTTCCTCCTTGTCTTTCTCCTTGTCTTTGTTTTCTTCTTCCACCACCACCACTTCTTCTTCTTCTTCTTCTTCTTCTTCCACCACTTTTCTTCTTCTTCCACCGCCACTTCTTCTTCTTCCACCACCACTTCTTCCACCACCACTTCCTCTTCCACCGCTTCTTCTTCCACCACTTCTTTAGGGGGGCATTTGCTGCCATCCACCTGGTCCGCCAGCACCTGCAGGAGTCGCAACTGTTGGCGGGACTCCTCGAACCGCTGCCGGCTGCCTGCCGCCAGCTGCGTGAACACGCCCACGAGATCCCACAGGAGATTGTCCTCCCTCGCCTCCGATGGTCCTTCCAGGTTGGGCGCCAAATGTGACAGACTCATGCCGTCACATGGGTTCCCAGGACTGTCAAGGAAGGACATTGCTTGAGCAGGTGTAGACTTCTTTATTTTTCAATAAAGTAAATCTTTTTCTGGTGACTTTTCAGTCGCCCGCGTCGTCTTACTCTTGATCCCTCTCGCTCTTGGTCTTTTCTGCGTTGCTTGCGCTGTGTCTTCTGGCTCTCGCGTCGCTTGCTCCTCTTGTTCCTCTTTCCCCTCTCGTGCTGCAAATGCCCTTTTACAAAGAGAGAGGAGATTCATCAATAGTGTACAGGTGCGTGACCCCTGCACCTGATCTCGATTGCGGCGTCGCTCCCGGCAGGCCCCGCATCGCCGCTCTCCGTCCACGCCTCCCGAAGACAAGAAGGCAGACAGCGGTGAAGAGGAGGCGCCCCCTGCTGAGGAGACAGATGCACAGCCGGTGGAACGTATAGCTGAAGAGGAAGAAGATTATGATGAAGAAGTTGAAGAAAGGTACATTGAAGAAGAAGTTTACGTTGATGATAATGAAGTTTATGTTAAAGAACAAGATGAAGAAGAAGTTTATTATGAAGAAGTTTACGTTGAAGAAGTATACATTGATGATGAAGTTTACGGTGATGAGGAAGTTTACGTTGCTGATGATGAAGATTATGATGATGATGAAGATTACGATGATGATGAAATTTATGATAAAGAAGAGGAGGAAGAAGTCGAAGAGGACGAAGAAGAAATCAAAGAGGACGAATAAGAAGTCAAAGAGGACGAAGAAGAAGTCACAGAGGACAAAGAAAAAGTCAAATAGGATGAAAAAGAAATGAAAGAGGACGAAGAAGAAGTTGAAGATGAAGAAGTTAAAGATGAAGAAGAAGAAAAAGAAGTTAAAGATTATGAAGTAAAAGAAGTTAAAGATGAAGAAGAAGAAGTCAAAGAATAGAAGTTGAAGTTCAAGAAAATTATAAAGAAAAAGGAAAAGACAAAGAAGATAAAAAAAGGAAAAGACAAAGAAAAAGGAAGTGACAAAGAAAAGGTCAAAGAGGACGAAAAAGAAGAAGACCAAGGAAAAGGTCAAAGCGTATGAAGAAAAGGACAAAGAAGAAGAAGACAAAGAGAAGTTCAAAGAGAACAAAGAAAAGGTCCAAGAGGACGAAGAAGAGAAGGACAGCTGGCCGTGCCAGTTTGTTCCCCCGCCCCTTCAAAAAAAAGGAGTTGTCTCAACCGGATGGAATCCTAGCTTGCGTCTGGCAATGGAGGACTGTGGAGAGGCGAAGCTGACGGCGGGAAAGGACACGCTTTGGCCCTGCTCAAGATGGTGGCCAGGAGGCGGAGAATGCGGCGGAACAAAGAGGCGGGGCGTGCCGGGAGCGACGCCGCAGCAATCGAGATCAGGTGTGTGGCTCACACACCGGCTCACAATCTCCTCGTAGTGTATAAAAGGGGAGAAGGAGGAAAGATCAGGGAAGAAGAGGTGGAGTGTCCGCAGCAGATACAGCAGTGCCGAAAGAAACAAGAACGATCCGTGAATGAGCCCCAGGCGAGGACGACGTTAACGGCAGCTGAAAAGCCGACCCGAACGAGCAGCGGAGAAAGAGCTAAAAAGCGACCTGATCGACACAGAAGCTTTCTTATTTGAAAAAATAAAATAGTCAAACCTGCTCAACCAGATGTCCTTCCTGGGTGGTCCACGCAACTCCCACTACGACGGCAAGAGTCGTTCACAATTCTCAAAACGTACTTTTACACACACTGAAATCTTTTAACCAAGGTTTACCTAAAAATTAAATCAAATACACAGACGCACAGTATACCCTTTTAGCAGAAGAAAAAATAAAAATTCTTATGGGTTCTTCAGAGCAAAATTATTTTATTATTGTATTTAAATGTCTATCTTTTTCTGTTTTAATGTTTTAAGTTTTTATATTGTTTTTTTAATGATAAAAACAAAGCGGGTGTTGTAGGCTTCCTGTTTATGTGATGTCACGCAAGTTCACTTCCTGTTGGAGACACGTTGTTGTCATATTTCTCTAAGTATAGCGCAATCACTTTGTTCTAAGAGAGCGCAGCCTGGTAGGTTCAATGTGCACAAATAAATATCTTAGTTTCTCAAACAGAAATGTGTTTGTACACGTTTTATTTGCAATATGATGTTTCTCAATAGGGAACGACATCAATGTATCTTGTATTCATGTTGTTATTTAAGCTACCTGGCGCATGAGTAAATAAAAGTGCAGTTATCAGTCAAGGTTTTAAAATCATTTTATTTTTAAAACTGTAATACTAATGGTCAGAAGTTTTACCGCAGTTTAATATTAATACTGTTTACTGTTGCATGTTTAATTTAAACTGATCAGAGATCTGATGAGCCAAATGGTTGTATTCTGTATTGTTTGTGAACATTTGTTAAAGCAGTTGTCCTACGCAGATATCAACACATGTTCTGTTTGCAAAGCTGTTACTATATTATTGTGATTTACATATTATTGTGATTTACATATTTTCTGCCATCTATTCCAACCTAATCCTTGCAAAAAATATGTCATTTTGACTGAATTAGTTTTGAAATTACAAACGTACTTTCACAATATTTAGATTTTAATGTATTCACATAATTATGAAGGAGCCTTGTAATTCTTTGTCTTTATTCTTGTAATATTTTTTTTTATATGTGGCTAGGGCTGAGTGATATTGCAAAAAAAATAATGGTACATTTTCTCATATCATCTGATCTTGATTAATGTCACAATTGTTTATATTGTTTTGAGTCTGCCAGTCTTAAAACTTCTGTACTAAAAACCCAAGAAACTAGAGATTAGTTAGGTCCTCGTAACCCTATTTTCTCAGACAAATGTTCTTTATCCATCATTTCAGTCACATTTCGGTTCTCTACAGAAATTCCTCTCTGGTCAACAAAAGCACCATGAAGACTCTAGCCGGAACTCTCATTCAACCCTTTTTTGACTCTGCATGCACCTCCTGGTACCCCAGCACCTCCAAAACCCTCAAATCTAGACCCCAATAATCCCAGAACAAGCTAGTTAGGTTACTTCTAGACCTCCACCCCAGATCACACCTCACTCCTACTCACTTCTCAAAAGTGGGCTGGCTCAGGGTGGAGGACAGAGGACAACAACTTGCACTGAGCCTAGTCTATAAAATTTGCTGATACCAAAGTACATGTCAAACTACTTCCATAACGTAGATGACCGCCATAACCACAACACTAGGGGGAGCTCACTAACCACGTTAAACCCAGATTTTTATCTAATAAAGGTCTTAACTCATTCTCCTTCTGTGTCACATCAATATGGAATGCACTCTCAACAGGTGTAACAGAATGTGCATCTCTATCCTCCTTCAAAACCGCACTAAAAGAACACCTCCAGGCAACTACAACCCTAGACTAACACCCTCCCTCCACCACATCCCACCTCACCGGATTGTAAATTATCAAATACAAATCAAATGTATATACTTGTTCTTATGCTTTCTAAGCTCACTATGTTCACTGCTTGCTGTACATATACTACAAAGTCAGACCTACACTATTACAATGTCCATTTTTCAGATGATATAATCCCACCTCCCGGATTGTAAATAATGTAAATAATTAAATATATATACTCTGATGATTAACTTGTGTGATGACTGTATTATGCTGATTGTATATATTTGTACCATGAATTGATTAACGTGGACCCCGACTTAAACAAGTTGAAAAACTTATCCGGGTGTTACCATTTAGTGGTCAATTGTACGGAATATGTACTGAACTGTGCAATCTACTGATAAAAGTTTCAATCAATCAATCAAACATCACGTAAATTTCCGTCTTTCTACCATTAATAGTAGTTTTAATTGGCCAAATCTGTGATTCCGACCACGGTCTGTTACCTCTGAAATTATAGGGCCCGAAATAACTCCAAGTTACTGTTAACATTTATTTCGCTGCTCTCAGCTGGCGTTTAGCTACAAGTTCAGTCATTCTGTTCATATCCATGTTTTCTGTTTGTAACTGCAAATGGAGCGGGAAAGGTCGACTCTGATTGGCTATTGTCGCACACATCGGCACCATGTTTTAATCAAGTTAATTGATATACAGAGGGGCAACAAAGTATTTAGTCAGCCTCCGATTGTGCAAGTTCTCCCACTTAAAATGATGACAGAGGTCTGTAATTTTCATCATAGGTACACTTCAACTGTGAGAGACAGAATGGGGAAAAAACTCCAGGAATTCACATTGTAGGAATTTTACCAAAAAGTTATATTTTGGTTTCATCTGACCACATGACATTCTCCCGATCCTCGGCTGTATCATCCATTTATCCATTTTGGTATAAACTCAACTCGTCGTGTTTGGAGGAGGAAGAATACTGAGTTGCATCCCAAGAACACCATACCTACTGTGAAGCATGGGGGTGGAAACATCATGCTTTGGGGCAGTTTTTCTGCTAAGGGGACAGGACGATTGATCCGTGTTAAGTAAAGAATGAATGGGGCCATGTATCTTGAGATTTTGAGCCAAAACCTCCTTCCATCAGTGAGAGCTTTGAATGGTTGACCAAATACTTATTTTCCACCATAATTTACAAATAAATTCTTTAAAATTCCTACAATGTGAATTCCTGGATTTTTTCCCCACATTCTGTCTCTCACAGTTGAAGTGTACCTATGATGAAAATTACAGACCTCTGTCATCATTTTAAGTGAGAGAACTTGCACAATCGGTTGCTGACTAAATACTTTTTTGCCCCACTGTATGCTTTCAGCTGAGAACTGTGAGCAATCTGAAATGTATCAATATTATCGATCCATAATCATATACTCGTGGCCCTACTATTCCTTAGTATATGTTTGTTTATATGTTCATTGTATTGTCTTAGACTTTCCCGTTTTACGTACTCTTCCATTTCATAGCTTTCCATTCTGTTTCCACCCCAGCTTCTTCCTTCCACTTGAACTTCCTATCTCACAATTAGATCATCCTTTTCTCCGGCACCTCTTTTAAAAGTTCCTTTTCATTTTGGCCTCGTTATTTTCTTCCCTTCTCTCTGAATTCCTATGCTCACATGCTTCCTCCCCTACTTTGCTTGTCGCCGGCTCATCCCGTGCCTCTCCTGTCCTGTCCCGTCCATCAAGTGAGATTGAAGTGATCATAGCAGACAGTCAGATAAATAGCTTCTTTATGGAGAGTGTGAATGATATGTGGCACCGCCAGTGATTCTAAGTGACAGAGGCCAAATGGTAAGTGATGCAAAGCTCAGCTTCCCCTAAGCCCTATTGTAAACACACACACACACACACAGCACATTAACACACACTCACGCCCATGCACAGGCTCTGTAAACACTCGCCAAGACTGTAATTAATGTTGTCACCGACGATTGTCCTCAGCTTGGACGTGCGCACGCAGAAAAGGCCAGCCACCCTGAGGCCTCTATTAACATGCGTCATATTAAATCACTGACTTGGCTCCACCAAGTTCCATCGCCATCATCATCACCATCATCATCACCTTCACCATTATCATTACTGCCAACCCACCCTCCATTTCAATGGTGGTGAAAGCAAAGCTGCATCGTGTGGCTGGTGGCAGGAGGAGAAAATAAAATGCTTGTGTGAGTCTTGGTAGAGCTTTTAACCGAATGCCCCTTCCTCCCCCTTCCTCTTCCACCTCTCCCACCCCCGTCTTCCTCCTTCTCCCTTCACAGTTGGGTTTGATTTTAATGGACTCCACAGAGGTACTGATGCTCACACCACCGCTTCTGAAGCTCCCAAACAAGTATGTGGCACAATGGTTTATCATTCGGCACCACCATTGCTTCTGCATGTGCGTGTGGTGTTGTTTTTGTTGCACCTGTCTGCATGTTGTGTCACGCTGTCAACTTCCACAGCATTTTCAATCCTGCTTTTGCTGTTTTCTTTTTCACACGACTGCATTGACACATGGCATCCTCAAATAAGATTGTACTTTTAAGCAATCATATCCAACATCAGTAAGTGCACATTTGCACAACAGTAATGAGAATACAGTTGAATCGTTCTATAAACTCTGTTTCCATATGAGTTGGGAAATTGTGTTAGATGTAAATATAAACGGAATACAATGATTTGCAAATCTTTTTCAACCCATATTTAGTTGAATGCACTACAAACCAGTGTTAATTTTGACAGCAAAATTTGATTTAGTTTTAGTCATAGTCTTTTGACTAAAATTACATTTAGTTTTAGTCATAATTTAGTTATTTAAATTGTTTTAGTCTAGTTTTAGGTGACGAAATAGGTTGATTGGCAACACTAAATTGGCCCTAGTGTGTGAATGTGAGTGTGAATGTTGTCTGTCTATCTGTGTTGGCCCTGCGATGAGGTGGCGACTTGTCCAGGGTGTACCCCGCCTTCCGCCCGATTGTAGCTGAGATAGGCGCCAGCGCCCCCCGCGACCCCGAAAGGGAATAAGCGGTAGAAAATGGATGGATGGATGGATGGATAGTTTTAGGTGACGAAATATCATAAGATTATAGTCGACGAAAACTACAGTAGATTTAGTCGACTAAAGGGTAATATGTAAATTTTCCCTTCAATTTATGAAAGTCAAAGCAAAACAGCAATCACCGATACAAGTCGTATTTTGATGAAAATCATGTCTCAAATTTAGTATTTCACGAGTAAGCCGTGTAATAAACGGGATAACGTCGAGTGGGTTGTATGTTGTGGAAAATGGGTACCTGTGTGTGGATTTTGGGGTGATTCAACTGTAAATGTCGCATCAAGTTTGTTGTGTTTTTCACTGCCTCTTGTTATCTTTGACGTCAAATATAAAATTTCCCCATATGTCCTCTCTCCTCTTCCTCCCCGGCGTTGACATGTTGTCTTCTGCAGCGCATTCCCGGGTCAGTCTCAAACGCAAACTACGTTTACGTAACTTCCTTACCACGTCGCTCTGATTGGTTCTCTTCCCAACTCCTCCCGCCTCTTCCTAACCAAATGAGTTCCGATTGGATCTCGTCTCTGGCAGACATTTTCGTCTCGTTTTTATTCGTTGACGAATATGTCAATACACCTCGTCATCGTCTTAGTCCACATAAATTATTTTTTATTTAGTTATTGTCTCGTTTTAGTCAAAAAAAAAGGTTGTTGACGATAACTATGACGAAACTGCTACAAACACAAGATATTTGATGTTCAAACTCATAAATTTTTTTTTTTTTTTGGGAAATAATAAATAACTTAGAATTACATGGCTGCAACACGTGCCAAAGTAGTTGGGAAAGGGCATGTTCACCACTGTGTTACATCACCTTTTCTTTTAACAACATTCAATAAACATTTGGGAACTGAGGAAACTAATTGTTGAAGCTTTGAAAGTGGAATTCTTTCCCATGCTTGTTTTATGTAGAGCTTCAGTCGTTCAACAGTCCGGGGTCTCCGCTGTCGTATTTTACGCTTCATAATGCGCCACACATTTTCGATGGGAGACACGTCTGGACTGCAGGCAGGCCAGGAAAGTACCCACACTCCTTTACTACGAAACCACGCTGTTGTAACACGTGGTTTGGCATTGTCTTGCTGAAATAAGCACAATAACGTTGCTTGGATGACAACATATGTTGCTCCAAAACCTGTATGGACCTTTCAGCATTAATGGTGCCTTCACAGATGTGTAAGTTACCCATGCCTTGGGCACTAATGCACCCCCATACCATCACAGATGCTGGCTTTTGAACTTTGCGCCTATAACAATCCGGATGGTTATTTTCCTCTTTGTTCTGGAGGACACCACGTCCACAGTTTCCAAATATAATTTGAAATGTGGACTCGTCAGACCACAGAACACTTTTCCACTTTGTATCAGTCCATCTTAGATGATCTCGGGCCCAGCGAAGCCAGCGGTGTTCCTTGGTGTTGTTGATAAATGGGTTTTGTTTTGCATAGCAGAGTTTTAACTTGCACTTAGAGATGTAGCAACCAACTGTAGTTACTGACAGTGGTTTTATGAAGTGTTTCTGAGCTCATGTGGTGATATTCTTTACACACTGATGTCGGCTTTTGATGCAGTACCGCCTGAGGGCTCAAAGGTCCGTAATATCATCGCTTATGTGCAGTGATTTCTCCAGATTCTCAGAACCTTTTGATTATTTTACGGACCGTAGATGGTAAAATCCCTAAATTCCTTGCAATAGCTCGTTGAGAAATGTTCTAAAACTGTTCGACAATTTGCTTACAAAGTGGTGACCCTCGCCCTATCCTTGTTTGTGAATTACTTAGCATTTCATGTAAGCTGCTTTTATACCCAATCATGGCACCCACCTGTTCCCAATTAGCCTGCACACCTGTGGAATGTTCCAAATAAGTGTTTGAAGAGAATTTCTCAACTTTATCAGTATTTATTGCCTCCTTTCCCAACCTCTTTGTCACGTGGTGCTGGCATCAAATTCTAAAGTTAATGATTATTTGCAAAAAAAAAAAATGTTTATCAGTTTGAACATCAAATATGTTGTGTTTGTAGCATATTCAACTGAATAAGGGTTGAAAATGATTTGCAAATCATTGTATTCGGTTTATATTTACATCTAACACAATTTCCCAACTCATATGGAAACGGGGTTTGTAATTTTCCGGGCCGGGTGGCTCAGGTGGTAGAGCTTAAGGGTTACAGGTTCGATGACAGATTCCACCATTCCTAGTCAGGGCCGCTCTCACTGTGGCTACAATGTAGCTTACTATGTGAAGTGAATGAATGTTGGGTTCTTAGTTCTCTGTGAAGCGCTTTGATCCATTTATATAATTTTCATTTAAAAACAACGCTATTGGTTTAAAAAAAAAAACAATACAAAACAGGCACATTAAGATTGAAATAAAATGTCCAAGATTTGAGAAATGTTTTTACAGTTAAGCCCAAAATTATTTACACCATAGTCAAACCTGAGTAATGAAGTAGTTCTCATTTAACAACACTCTATGTTATGTGTTCACAAACACAGTTCTATTTAATATTAATATAGTACGTAAAGAAATAGGGAAATAGTTATGTGGACTGGGCAGTAAAATACGTACAGTAGGTGCAGGGATGCATAGTTTCGGGTCTCGGTTTAGTTCAAGGACCCTTAGTGTATAGATGTCTGAAACGTCACTAACACGTTCTCTTCCTGAAAATATACCTAACAATCATTTTCCATTTTATCGGATGGACAGGCATACAAAAAATGTACATTTTAATCACTTATTTTGCATGTTTTGTTGCCCCAGTCCAGGGATTTTCAAACAGTGGTATGTGTACCACGAGTGGTATGCAGGCTTCATTTAGTGGTACGCCAAGTAATCCCTTGATTAAAGTACAGCGTTATATTTTCCTATATTCAAACGCAGTGTTCCTGTTCAAACTGTATGTAATGGTACAGTGACTGAAAATATCAAATTAAATTGTAAAATAAAATGTGTGCATTATTTTTAATGACTACGTTGGCCTTGTAAGCTACTATATTTGAATGTTGGTCATTACGGTGGTGCCTGGAGCGCCAAATTTTCTGAGCTGGTACTTGGTGAAAAAAATTGTTTGAGAACCACTACCTTAGTATTTGATTACTTCAAAACTAATATAGTTAATATTATGAGGAAAATATAAATACATTTCCGGGCTTCCCTGCACTTCCATCCCCTCTTCCATGGACGCCATAGCCTGTTTCCTCATGCTCTTTTAGCATTTCAAGCATCTTGAGGGATATTTTATATGTCCTGCATGTGTTCTTTGCTCAGTGTTAGTGAGTTAAGAGTTAATTTCAGTATAATTTATGTATAAGTTCTGACTTACACTAAATCAGAGTTGTCGGAATGAAACTTCTTCATAACTCGGCTGTGTTGGAGCAACTATTTATTGAACTTTCACAGTATCATGTTTGACCCGCTCGACAGCCATTGCTTTCGGGGGGGGGTTGCCCACATTTGAGGTCCTCTCCAAGGTTTCTCATCGTCATCATTGTCCCTGGCGTCCCACTGGGTGTGAATTGTCCTTGCCCACTGGGTGTGAGTTTTCCTTGCCCTTATGTGGGTTCTTCCGAGGATGTCGTAGTCGTAGTGGTTTGTATAGTCCTTTGAGACATTTGTGATTTAGGGCTATATAAATAAACATTGGTTGATTGATTGATTGAACTCGAGAACCACCTGAATCTTTACGAGGCAAAATGTAATTATTTTAGATGTAATTTTAAATTTAAAGGCCTACTGAAATGAGATTTTCACATTTAAACGGGGATAGCAGGTCCATTCTATGTGTCATACTTGATCATTTTGCAATATTGACATATTTTTGCTGAAAGGATTTAGTAGAGAACATCCACGATAAAGTTCGCAACTTTCGGTGCTAAGAGAAAAGCCCTGCCTCTACCGGAAGTCGCAGACGATGACGTCACAATTGTGATGGCTCCTCACATATTCACATTGTTTTTAATGGGAGGCTCCAACAAAAAGTGCTATTCGGACCGAGAAAACGACAATTTCCCTATTAATTTGAGCCAGGATGAAAGGTCCGTGTTTGAGGATATTGATAGCGACGGACTAGAAAAGAAAAGAAAAAAAACAGTAAAAAAATAAAACGAGATTGCATTGGGCCGGATTCTGATGTTTTTAGAGACATTTTGTTACGCCTGTGTGGCATCGTGGTGCCGGGTTTGATTCCCCTCGTGGATGCGTCAACAAGTGAACACAGCAAAGGTAAGATATGAACAATTTATTTACCGAAAAGGATCTATGAAACAAAACACTGGTGCTAATAAAAGGCAAATCAAAGACGCTAGTATGAAAGCTAGGATATACAACGGTGAGAACTAAACTGGCACGTAGGCACATAAAACAGTAAAACAAAACATACAGCATGAGAGCTGGAATGAACAAATGGCTTAGCGTGAAAAGCTAGCGAGAATATACATACGTGACAGAGTGCAGGCGTAACTCGTTGCGTGGAAGCAAATTATGAACCCGGAAAGAATAATGAAAAGGGACGGGCTTAAATAGGGAAGTAATCAAAAAGTGACAGGTGTGCAGAAACCGGGATTAGCAGGTGGGATCAATGAGCAACCATGGTGACTGACTAAACAGGAAGTAAGAGGGTAGAACGAGGGAGTGATACAACAACTGGAAGTATAAACAATAATATGTGATGATCCCAGTAGCGGATCGCAACACATTTACTAGGATAATTCTGGGAAATCCCTTATCTTTCTATTGTGTTGCTAGTGTTTTAGTGAGTTTAATATTACCTGATAGTCGGAGGGGTGTCTCCACGGGTGTCTTGACGCGCAGTGTCTCAGGAGAGTCGACGGCACAAGCTCAGCTTTTCTCCAGTAAGAAGCGACTTTTTAACCATAATTTTCTCACCGAAACCTGCTGGTTGACATTCCGTCGTGATCCATGTTGGCTTGACTGCGCTCTGATCCATAGTAAAGTTTCACCTCCAGGAATTTTAAACAAGGAATCACCGTGTGTTTGTGTGGCTAAAGGCTAAAGCTTCCCAACTCCATCTTTCTACTGTGACTTCTCCAATATTAATTGAACAAATTGCAAAAGATTCAGCAACACAGATGTCCAAAATACTGTGTAATTATGCTGTTAAAGCAGACGACTTTTAGCTGTGTGTGTGTGCAGTGCTCATACTTCCTAAAAACCTGTGACGTCTTGCGTACACGTCATCATTACACGATGTTTTCAAGACGAAACTCCCGGGAAATTTAAAATTACAATTTAGTAAACTAAAAAGGCCGTATTGGCATGTGTTGCAATGTTAATATTTCATCATTGATATATAAACTATCAGACTGCTTGGTGGGTAGTAGTGGGTTTCAGTAGGCTTTTTCACGGAAAAAAAATATATATTTATAATGCATTACAAATAATACAACTGTTATGTTTTAGCTGTTTTGTTATGTTTTCCCATTTATTTGGGAGCGAAATACCTGTGAAAAAAAGAAAAACATGACTTTGTTATTATATTTACATTCCTCTCATTACCCATATCATGTCACACTGTAATCAATCAAATTGCATTCAACCAAAAGCTTATGTTTGCATTAATAATAAATCAGCCCAAGTGGGCAGCTAATCAAGTTTATTTTTTAACATTTTAAATGACATGTTACACTTTTACATGTGCCGTGTGATAAATCATCAGTGTAGGATTTATTGGGCGCTGCAGTCAAAGGTGGAGACAATAAATAAAAATCCTGTGTATTATCAGAGCATACATATGCAAAATATAGCAGCCTTCCATCCATTAATGCCTGGCCTTAGTTTTCGGAGTCAGTCACAAAGACAAGAATTGAGGCCGAGTCGGGAACAGAAGTAAATCTGCTCTGCTTTGACATTCGCTTGTACACGCTGCACCTTCAACTTTATTAATCACGCCGATACACACACCCCACATGACTGAGATTTACCGCCCGCTATATGAATGATGGGAGCAGGCGTCTGGCGGAGGGGTCCAATTAGATGCAGTGTTGACGCTGCTTTACGGTGACGATAACCTTTAGTATAATGTAGCGCGGCGGTCCCGTCAGCCATGTTTCCTCACCGGGCGACGTCGCCCAGGTTCTCGCTTTGCTCTCACGTCCAATCCTCACCTTCTTTTCCTACTGTTTTATTATATTCCTTTATGATTAATTATACCTATTTTGTTGTTATCGCTCTCTTCCTCAAACACCTCCCCCCCCTCTCTTTCTTTCTCAATGTTGTGCTTCTGATGATGTATGATAACAGCTATATTTCCGTGTGTCTTCTTCGGGGAAAATGGCGGGGGAAGGGCACGGGGACTCATTTGTTTTCCCGCTTTGATATTCTTCCATTTATCAAAATGATAATTAGGTGCAATTAAATGGCAATCTCATTTGTTTTGTTCAGGTGTGAGATGAATATTTTTTATTATTCTTCCCTTCTTTTTTTTTTTTTTGCTGAGGTCTGTTATCTGTCCCATTGTAGGTCAGTCTAATTAGTGTGTGTGTGTGTGTGTGTGTTTGTGTGTGTACACGTGTGTGTGTGTGTGTCAGGGGCACTGAGCGGTCTAGTTGATTGAGTGAAGAGCATGGAGATAAAACTAAGACTGCTTAGACAGAATGCAAGGAAGCAACCAGAAGTGTGTAAAACAATGCCATTGTATTCAGTCCTGAACTATAAGAACATAAGTATTCTGTGACATACCTCTTTAAGGCCTACTGAAATGAGATTTTCTTAATTAAACTGGAATAGCAGGTCCATTCTATGTGTCATACTTGATCATTTCGCGATATTGCCATATTTTTGCTGAAAGGATTTAGTAGAGAACATCCAGGATAAAGTTCGCAACTTTTGGTCGCTAATAGAAAAGCCCTGCCTTTAACGGAAGTATGTGCGTGACGTCACGAGTTGCAGGGCTCCACACATATTCACATTGTTTATAATGGGAGCCACCAGCAGTAAGAGCAATTCAGACCGAGAAAGCGACAATTTCCCAATTAATTTGAGCGAGGATGAAAGATTTGTGAATTAGGATATTGATAGTGAAGGACTAGAAAAAAAAAAAAAAAAGCGACGGCAGTGTGAGCGTTTCAGATGTAATTAGACACATTTACTAGGATAACTCTGGAAGATCCCTTATCTGCTTATTGTTTTAATAGTGTTTTAGTGAGATTCTAAAGATTGTAAAGACATACCTCGAGGTCTTTATGGCTGCGATGAACACAAAGTGTCTCAGAGAGAAGCCGAGGAGCCAAGCTCACAGCTGCCTTTTAAACAGCTGCTGCAGGATGACAAATAATCCAATGATTTCTCCGGTAAGATATGTATCACAATTTCCCCATCCCAAAACATGCTGGTTGACGTAGAGAAAACATGTTCGCTTGACCGCTCTGTTTCACAACAAATAAGAAACACCGGCTGTGTCTCGGTGCTAAAGAAAGCTGCAATCCATTGCTTTCCACCAACAGCATTGTTCTTTATAGTCTCCATTATTAAATGAACAAATTGCAAAAGATTCAGCAACACAGATGTCCAAAATACTGTGTAATTATGCGGTTAAAGCAGACGACGTTTAGCCGGGAGTGGTGCAGCTGCTAATATTTCCTGACAGTCCGTGACGTCACGCGTACGCGTCATCATTCCGCGACGTTTTCAACAAGAAACTCGCGGGAAATTTAAAATTGCAATTTAGTCAACTAAAAAGGCCGTATTGGCATGTGTTGCAATGTTAATATTTCATCATTGATATATAAACCATCAGACTGCGTGGTTGGTGGTAGTGGGTTTCAGTAGGCCTTTAATGATCAGTTTTCAAAATCAGTTCATTATGTATTTCTTTGTTCCAGCATGATGAAAGCAAGGTGCATATACTGCAGGCATGCTTGGATGACTTACCTTGTTAGCACCCCATTGAACACCTTTATGGTGAACCGAACCATAAACTGTGCGACGGCTTTTTTGACCTCACACATGCTTTTCTGGATAGAAAAATTAAAATAAAATCTCATTAACACCAAAATCTTGTAAAAAGTCTTCTCAACAGTGTAGAAGCTATTACACGTGATTCTCGGTTTAGAATGTTTTGTGATACCTACTCCCATGAATTAATTAAAAACTTAATTTTGGACCATAAATTCGAGAACTATGGAGAGAACGCGGTCTTTTTATGAAACCAAAGAAATAAAAATTAAAATAACGATATGAAAAAAATATATATAATTTCCAAAAAAAAGGGTTTTGGTTGCAAATCCTATGGCACAACTTCAATCTCCTTTGAACAATTTGTTAAAAACCTTTTATTGGTCAGTCTCAGATGAAAGCGTGACCATCAACACAAATTGAGGGAGCATAACAAAGCCTTGAGTTAAGGTTAAAGTACCAATGATTGTCACACACACACTAGATGTGGTGAAATGTGTCCTCTGCATTTGACCCATGCCCTTGATCACCCCCTGGGAAGTGAGGGGAGCAGTGGTCAGCATCGGTGCTGCGCCCGGGAATCATTTATGGTGATTTAACCCCCAATTCCAACCCTTGATGCTGAGTGCCAAGCAGGGAGGCAATGGGTCCCATTTTTTTTATAGTTTTTGGTATGACTCGGCTGGGATTTGAACTCCCAACCTACCGATCTAGGGGCGGACACTCTAACCCAGAGGTTGGGAACCTTTTTGGCTGAGAGAGCCAAGAAAGCCCATTATTTTAAAATGTATTTCTGTGAGAGCCATATAATATTTTAACACTGAACACGACTAAACACATGCATTTTTAAGTAGGACCAACATTTCTAGAGTATAATAGGTCTCTTATATTTTGGAATAGCATTGTTATTCTGAAGCTAACTGTGGAGGGGGCGTGGCCTGCGGGCCTGCGGCCCTGCAGCGAAGCAGGGTGTGCCAGGAATGGCCTCGAAGTTAGCGACAGGTGCGTAGACGGGCCATCTGGCCCTTGTTATCTAATCACCTGTCGCTCTTTTATAAGCAGCAGCCAGGAGGAGAGACAGGGTTGGAACTGGAGCCAGAGTGCGAGCAAGAACGAAAGAGAAAAAGACAATTGCTGGAAAGCAACTGAGAGACTTATTGAAAAATAAAACAATATTGTAACCCTGAAACAGGCTCTAATGTTGGTCCTTGGTGGTCTGACAAACCCCAGGAGGGCAAGCCCCACACTAACCAATAATAAATAAATAACTTCTTACCATTAACACAACTTCTTGAACAGGTGCGGTAGAAAACGGATGGATGGATTACAAATGCATGAGAATGTTTTATATTTTGAACGTTATTTTTAACACCGTGATTACAAGTGGAATTATTCATTAGTTATCATGTTAAGCAATGTCAGCTCAGATTTATTCGAGAGCCAGATGCAGTCATCAAAAGAGCCGATGAAAAGGCTTCGAACATATTGTTCGGCGGAGGATCTGCCCACATGATCGAAGTTGCAAATAAAACTTTATTTTTGTTTGAAAATACTTATATTTTTTATTTTCAAACCATTTTTTGTTTGCAATTTTTTTTGGTCATAAAACTCTTTTGTTCAGTTGCATAAAAAGACACATTTCTCTCTATAGAGCTTTAACATGTGTCATGGAAATGCAATACATGGCTCTTACTGCATCAGAATATCATCTTTACTTTAGGTTGAATTCAAGACTCTCCTAAATCTGTGCTTTTTTTTTTTAACAAGTTCCAAAAATGTCGCCTGTGCGGCATCAATAACTGCTTGTTGTTGTAATTGTTCTAGGGGAGAAAACATTTACAAATAATGAGATTTGTCTAATTTTCTGCAACGCCAAGGAAATCGGGTTAGTGAGCTAATAAAGAGACGATGAATAGGATAGCAACTGTGAGATGCTCAAACATGACTTTTAACGCCATCACCTGTTACATGTAGGTGTTTTCATGGCATTTTCACACTAGTAAGTTTGAATCAAAGCCTGTTTTATTCTGTTATACACGTAACATTTAGTAGGGTGTTATCGTTAGCTAAGCTAATCTAAACTAGCTGTGGGTTACGTACAGCGTACAATATTTGGGAAAAAAAGCAATACCCCTATTCATTGATTGATAACTGGGAAGACTTTAAATATTTCCCACAATAATCCACAGTGCATTTCAGACTTGATGTATATTTAGTTTGAAACACATTTCTCCAGGAGACAACACAGTGATTAGTCCTACAGGCTTACCTCTAAAAAGACGACAGCCTTCTCTTTCTGATGTAAACTTCCAAGGTCTTGCATACACCCGAAGTTGGTTTGTCCGTGAGCCTTTACCGACTTGGTATTCCAAAAGGATTGGCTTGAATAAAAATTGACTCCTTTGACGACCAAGATGCAGGACACTTTCGGCAGCTTGCTCAAATCTTGTCAATTGGATGTGGTCATATAGATAAATCCCACCAATTGTACTTATTTTTTAAGGTGGTGAGTCTTTGAAACAGGGTCCAGTTGGTTTCGATACAGTCCCTTGATTTTTGTCTTTTGTGCGATCCATGTTAATCCAGTTTGTTGCTCTCTCTCACAATACGGACGGTTGAGTACATACTTGCCAACCCTCATGGATTTCCCGGGAGACTCCCGAAATTCAGCGCCTCTCCCAAAAAACACCTCCCGGAAGAAATTTTCTCCCGAAATTCAACCGGAGCTGGAGGCCACGCCCCCTCCAGCTCCATGCGGACATGAGTGGGGACAGCCTGTTTTCACGTCCGCTTTCCCACTATATAAACAGCTTACCTGCCCAATCACGTTACAACATCTATGGATTTTATTAAAAACCCCACACACAAGGAGACAAAGCAGAAGAACAAGGAAGTTACAGCCAGGGCGATGCCGCCTGTAATAGAGTGATCTATGTTGTCTGTTGCCATCTCCTGGTAAATGTTGGCTAAAGCGATATCGGGTTGCTTTTTGATTGGCCAACGATTTACGTGGTGTTGGGCACCTGACGCCAAGTGAGGGAGTCTGTTCTGATTCCTGAAGCCCACAGTAAAGAGACGTAACTTCATCACCTCGCCTGGTTATTGACTCCAACCCAATATATTACACAAAATAAAGAAATACGCTTGCAAGTTCCAAAACGAATGGAAACAACAATTTTAGTTTGTCCAGTATAGTTCGAAGGGGAAGGGGTATGTTGCCTGTAAATTTTGTAGAACAGACTTTTCCATTGAACACGGTGGCCGAACGGATATACTCAGTCATGAACGGTCAGCGAAGAACAAAGCGTCCGCAGCGCAGCATTGTTCACCACCCAGTATTATGGGCCACCTCGCAAAATGGAGACCCGATGGTGTAACGTATGCTGAGACAAAGATGGCTATGCTGATAGCTGGAAGCAACATCCCGTTCTCGCTCGCCAGTACGCAAATGGCAGAACACAGGTTACTCAAATAGTGAAAGGTAAGTGTTGTTGTTGTTTTTTTAGTAACCAGCAAGCACAGTACAGTTAGTAAAACAACTGTGTTTTTATTGCTGTATATTTGATTGGTGCCGTCTGAAATTCAAATATTCCTTTTATTTATATACATAATAAATAAATATACATAGCTAGAATTCACTGAAAGTCAAGTATTTCATATATATATATATATATATGAAATATATATGAAATGCTCAAGTTGGTGAATTGGCTGTAAATATACTCCTCCCCTCTTACCCACGCCCCCGCCCCAACCACGCCTCCGCCCCACCCCCGACCACGCCCCCCACCTCCCGAAATCGGAGGTCTCAAGGTTGGCAAGTATGGTTGAGTGCAACCATGTAAACAAAACCTTTGTCCAGCAGCAATGGCGACCCAGCCCCCACAATGCATTGCAAAGTCACATGTACTTTCTCGCCCTCGAGAGACCCAGTTAGAGCATGCGCAGTGGACGTATTGCGTAGCCTGTGATTGTCGTGTGTGTCTTCAACAGCTAAAATAGCAGACGATAACGCTGACAACATTTTGCACATCATTATGTCTCCCAAGCCCGAGGCAGACTCTTCAAGCTGCAGTGCACCAAACAAAAGGAAGGTAAAAGTGGAGCAAAGTTAGACATTATAAAACACTCAGTGAAGAAAATCAATCATTGGTACACGTCCCGTCCAAGTTTGTTGGGTTCAAATCTTTTCCTACGTAATAGATAATGCTAACTGAGCAGTGTAAACCCAAAGAAACTGCTCCCTCCATCTCTTGCAAACCCTCTTCCAGTGGGCACAAAGACCACAGGAATAGAATGAAAGAATTGTTCTCTTTTACCTTAGTAGGTTATCTAATCGTTGTTGTTGGTTTGTTTGACAGTTAGTTAGCTAGTTAGTTATTTAGCAGAATAACTCAAAACGTTACGTAATCTTTGAGAAAATGTCTAAATTGGGATAAGGAAAAACCGATTCGATTTCAAAGCTGAACCAGATCATTTCTACTACGTTACTTTACATTTACGCTTCCCTGTGTTTGTGTGTATGTTAGCAGCCCTGCAAAGACCAAGACATTTTCATTCCGCTAAAGATAGGACAAAAAGTTATGCACAAATTTTCATCTAACGTTCAGGAAATGTCCGAAATGATAAACCGTATTTTATGGACAATAGAGCGCGCCACCGTATAAGTCCCACCCACAAAATTTTAGAAGGAAAAAATATTTTTCATACATTAGCCGCACCGGTAAAATGGTTGATCAACAAAACAGAAGTCATTGTCATGGACCGCGAGGCTGCAAAAACGAGCTCTCCGATCAGCTTAACGGAATTATTAACTGTGAGGTGTGAGGTGAGGTGTTGGTGAATTTACAAAACTGAAAACAATACAAAAAGAATGCCATTGTAAGTTAACAATACTAACACAGACACTCGTAAACATGGTAGCATATTAGCTAATGCTAACGATACTAACACACATTAAAAAAAAAACTCCTACAGACATCAGACATTAGAAGGTTCAGTAAATATAAATTGTTTTAGTTATATTGTAAAACTTACAAATGTTGTTTGGAGTTACGACTGAAAAAACCATGCGAGTAAAACGCTATGGACGACACAAAGACGGAATGGCATATGTACTTCCAGTTCAATGCACCAAAACAGAAGGAACAACTAGAGACGTTCATTGCGGCACTTACAGTGAGCAAATTCATCCAAAACATGGCGCCATAGCACAAACAATAACACACCTTTCCAGTCTCTCTGTTTCTGTTTTATGAAATTTAATTGTAGAATACGAACAACACCACCTGCAGTCAAACTTTGATCGGCCTCAGTCATACAAAAACATTCATCATCTCTCCCAAGTTAATTGGGCATATATGCACTCAACGCCTTCACTACTGCTTAATTCCTCTGGGGCTGTGGATGGCTGAGCAGCGCTATACAGCGGCAGCCAGTCTCCTCAAACCCATCCCCTCCCTCTGTTGCAAGTTGGTGTGATATACGTACCATGTCTAAATGTGTGCCATGCTATGTGAGTTTTTTTTCCTTGGACTCAGTCTGGACCCCTCCTGAGGGTCTAGCCTTGGACTGATATTTTTTTTACTTCCTCCCCTCTCTCCCAATGTCACCCTTTTCTCACCTTTTTAAGGAGCGGCGTAAGTGGCTGATCTGTTGGCGGTCTCGTCTTGTCCTCCCCTGTAACGTATGTCTGCTCTTAGCGGGACTTGTACCAAAAACTCAATCTCGTTGTACTTGTGCAATGACAATAAAGATCAATCAATCAATCAATCAATGTTTATTTATATAGCCCTAAATCACAAATGTCTCAAAGGACTGTACAAACCACTACGACTATGACATCCTCGGAAGAACCCACATAAGGGCAAGGAAAACTCACACCCAGTGGGACGCCAGTGACAATGATGACTATGAGAAACCTTGGAGAGGACCTCAAATGTGGGCAACCCCCTCTAGGGGACCGAAAGCCATGGATGTCGAGCGGGTCTAACATGATACTGTGAAAGTTCAATCCATAGTGGCTCCAACACAGCAGCGAGAGTTCAGTTCAAAGTGGATCCAAGACAGCAGCGAGATCTATTCGATTCTGTTCTAAACATTATGGCCGTTTGCGAAGAAAAATCCACGAATCAGCCGCACCGCTTTATAAGCCGCAGAGTTCAAAGCATAGCAAAAAAGTAGCGTCTTTCAGTCCGGAAAATAAATAATTATATTTTGAGGCTAATCTGGATTATTTTTATTCCTTGCCTTCCATGTACATTTCACGCCTCAACTGCTGTGTGTGTTTGCTGGCGGTCCTGCCTCCACCCGCAGAGACAAAAGACAGTGGATGACTATCAAGTGAAGTGAATTATATTTATATAGCGCTTTTTCTCTAGTGACTCAAAGCGCTTTACATAGTGAAACCCAATATCTAAGTAACATTTAAACCAGTGTGGGTGGCACTGGGAGCAGGTGGGTAAAGTGTCTTGCCCAAGGACACAACGGCATTGACTAGGATGGCAGAAGCGTGAATCGAACCTGCAACCCTCAAGTTGCTGGCACGGCCGCTCTACCAACCGAGCTAAACCGCCTGGCTTTCTTTCATTCCACTATAAATAACTTAAAAAGTCACGGCTGTATTTTCATCTTACTTTCAGGAAATGCCCGAAATTGTATAGGGAAAGAGTAATTACATTTTGGGGCTGATCCGGATCACCGTCTGAAGTCTGGACTTTTTTATTATTGGGAAATAGGGCCTCCATCCATCCCATCCATTTTCTACCGCTTATTCCCTTTCGGGGTCGCGGGGGGCGCTGGCGCCTATCTCAGCTACAATCGGGCGGAAGGCGGGGTACACCCTGGACAAGTCGCCACCTCACCACAGGGCCAACACAGATAGACAGACAACATTCACACTCACATTCACACACTAGGGCCAATTTAGTGTTGCCAATCAACCTATCCCCAGGTGCATGTCTTTGGAAGTGGGAGGAAGCCGGAGTACCCGGAGGGAACCCACGCATTCACGGGGAGAACATGCAAACTCCACACAGAAAGATCCCGAGCCTGGATTTGAACCCAGGACTGCAGGACCTTCGTATTGTGAGGCAGACGCACTAACCCCTCTGCCACCGTGAAGCGCGGGAAATAGGGCCTCGTGGAGTATATTTCTAGTTTATTATTGTTTCATTTAAATATTGTATTAAAACATTTTTCACGGTATTTAATAAGTCCTTTGTGTATATAATTTAGGTATATTATCTACACTGAAACTCAACTTACAACACAGTTACGGAACTCATTGTTAACCTGAAGTCCACTCTATAGCTGCAAAAAAGAAGACCATGTCTGTATTTTTGTCCACTTTAGGTGCAATATCATAATATTTGCCCCCATATTTTGTACATAAGGTGTCCCTTTTCCTTTTAAATAATGTGTTTTGTTCCCCATTTTATTTCTGTTGTACTGTCTCATCTGTGATATACATGCATGATGTCACGTCTCCAAATCCCTTGACGCCGCCACATGACCTTCAAAAATGTTCTCTGTGTGTGTTTAGGGGAGAGGCCTTTCTGCTGCCAGCTCTGCCCATACAGAGCATCCCAGAAAGGGAACCTGAAGACACATGTCCAGAGCGTCCACCACATGCCTTTTGACAACAACCAGTACCCAGACTCAAGGACCTTGTTATCAAGCCCCGAGGAGCTTGTCAGACCACCACTGACGTCACAGGAGCAGCAATAGGTCCTCACGTACAATCCAGGCCAGTCAGGGACTCACACTTCTGAATACACCATCATTACTTCAAAAATATGAGGACTCGAGGAAATTAGCGATTTTCGGGTTACAATTTTAAATATGTTTTTGCTTCGCCTTCCTTTTACCATCCTTTAATGGGGGTTTTCTATATTTTTTGTAGTTTTAAGGAGCTGTTTTAGAATAAATACATAGAAAATACAGTACTAGTACAGTACAGTCCTGTACAAATTAGGGTTTGCACCCATTTCTGTCTTAACGTGCAGTAAAATGAAGTTTGCCAGCTCAACAAACAATATGGGAAAATGAAGACTGTGTTTAATTTATATGTTGTTTTTTTTCTAGGGTCCATGACAAAACCCACTGTCCGAATGGTAGTCCCAACAGATAAAATAGTCCTACGGCTACTACTCGAGCAGCCGCAAACATGCTTAAAAACGACTAGTGATTATTTGATTATCAATGTAGTGGCCGATAAATGTTCTCTGGATTGTATAATTGATTAATCGACTAATCATAGCAGCTATAAAGAGTTTGTCTTCGGGGCTGGAAGCCATTAAAATGTCTGCATGTGTGTGTGTGTGTGTGTGTGTGTGTGTGTCAGCATGCACGAATGTGTTAAAGTCACTTGGCTCCACTCTTTAAGTGCGGTCTTAGGAGTGACCACTCTGAGGGGGAATGATTAGAGGCAGGGAGGTGAGATTAGTGAGGGAGAGAAAGATGTGTCTGCACTAATGCTCATTAAAAAGAGTTGCGTTTTAATAGCCATTATAAATGAGTGTACCGTTTTTATGGTCATACAATTATTGTCAATTGAAGAGGAAGGGGCTGAGTGCCGGCAGTTTCCATCTATATAACTCCTTTATATTACTGAGCCTTTCCCACACTGACACTTTGACTTTGATTTACGCTGCAAACCTGCAGTGGGAGCGGCATGAAGTCTCAGATAGGAATTGCACAAATTACAGTCCGGCTTGTGCACTTTTGGTGGCAAATATAATTCTGTTAATGTGCTAAATGACACTAAGATGTCACAAAGCACTGAGATGTTCGATAGTCAGCATCATTTTAGATGTCCCTTTTTACTCGAAAAAAATGACTGCAACCCCTTTTAATATTTGTGTACCAGACACATTTTAGTTTCTTGGTTACTGTCTTAAAAGGGTACTGCAGTTTTTTTTAAATGTTGGCCTATCTTTCACAATCTTTACATGAGACAAGAAAACATTTGTCTTCCTTTTTTCTTCCATTCTAACTAGTAAAAAGATGTGATCACGAGAGCCAACGAATACAACGAAACATCACTTACTGTACAATGTCTTCTCTCACTGGGATGGCAACTCTCGGGATGCTCAAATATTCCTGTTTAGATGAAGAATGACTCATAATCCTCACAAAGAAAAAAAAGTGGGGTGCAACTAAGCCTCTTTTCATGTTTTTCTCATCATTTCTGGGTCTAAGTTGGATGCCAAAGTCGAACAACTTACCTGATTATGTCCTCATCCTTCTACTATCAAAGTGAGAGACATTATTTATCATCTAGAACAGTGGTTCTCAACCTTTTTTCAGTCATGTACCCCCTGTGAACATTTTTTAAATTCAAGTACCCCCTAATCAGAGCAAAGCATTTTTGGTTGAAAATACATAAAGAAGTAAAATACAGCACTATGTCATCAGTTTCTGATTTATTAAATTGTATAACAGTGCAAAATATTGCTTATTTGTAGTGGTCTTTCTTGAACTATTTGGAAAAAAAGACCAAAATACCTAAAAACTTGTTGAAAAATAAACAAGTGATTCAATTATAAATAAAGATTTCTACACGTAGAAGTAATCATCAACTTAAAGTGCCCTCTTTGGAGATTGTAATAGAGATCCATCTGGATTCATGAACTTAATTCTAAACATTTCTTCACAAAAAAATACATCTTTAACATCAATATTTATGGAACATGTCCACAAAAAATCTAGCTGTCATTGTTGCATTGCTTTTCACAGTTTATGAACTTACAGTCATATTTTCTTGAAGTATTATTCAACAAATATATTTATAAGGGATTTTTGAATTGTTGCTATTTTTTCAAAATCTCACCTACCCCTTGGCATGCCTTCAAGTACCCCCAGGGGTACGCCTACCCCCATTTGAGAACCACTGATCTAGAAGAAACTTTCACAAGCTCCGAGACGAGAAAGCAGCTCACCAGCTGATGATGTATGTCTGTGTTAGTGCTTATAATAATATCACTAATGCTTGGTTAGTATTCAGGTCATTGTTGGCGGTTTTTGGATGGTTATTTAGAAGGTGTAACGAGCAAAGTAGAGGACCTTCCATTCACTCCATTGTCAGTGGACTTTAATATACATCTGTCTTCTTGTCTCTCATAATGATCATGTAAGATAGGCAAAATTTAAAAAAGAAAAGTGCTGTTCTCCTTTAATGTGGTCAACTACTTGATCAGTGTGCACAGCACATTAGCATTGGACTCTGCAACTGATCACCACAATTGAATACGACTCAATACCCAGAACAAAGTTGTTGTCGTTATTGAATGATTTGTAGCTTAGGATGCTAAGAGCTCCAAGAAAGAGTGCAGCCTGTGGTCAAAAAGTAAGGCCTGCAGGCCTTGTTGGTCCCATAGCGGGACATTTAACAAGGCAGCCTCAGGACTTTCCTCGACGATACAACCTAGTATTTTCACACCCGTTCTATCCTTCTAGAGCCATGCCGCTAAATAATGACCTCATAGCTGTTCTAGAGCACATGTGTGCATGTAGTTTTTTTTCAACCTGGAAATACGGTGGTACCTCAATTTACAAGTATTTTAAAAGCTGTCTCCTGCCTTTAAGTTGCGAGTTTTCCTGGCGCTGGTAGTATTTGTCCACAACCAGAGAGCGACACAATCCTGCCCTCCAACCGCCAGAACTGAAAAAGGGAGTGAAAAGGAAAGACACTCATTGAATCATAAAAACAAATCAATTAAAAAACTTGGGATGTACGATATCGTGACAGTTTAAAGGCCAAGGTACGGTATTATTGCGGTATCTTGCAAAAAAAAGAAGAATTGGTATGTGGAAGTTCCGCTGATCACACACGTCACAGGAGACCGGCGTCCAGAGTTGAACAAAGTTTTAATACACAGCAATAGTTTTTCGCTATTTTGACTTTTCAGTCCCTCAAAAGTCTCTCCCACTCTCCAAGTCCTTCCTTCTCCTGCTGTTCCCGACCGCTACTATTAAAGACAACAGGTGATTAGACAACTCGTACCACCTGGGAAATCTAATCACCTGTTCAGCTGTGTTTCGAAGCCGGCCCTGACACACCCCCCTGTCTGTCAGTGCACTGTCCTCAGCATCTTGGACAGGGACGGAGACCCCCGCTCCCGCAGGCAGGGCTGGCCACGCCTCCCTCCACATGGTAGTAATGCCATCGTGAAAATGAAAATGGCAAGATTGTAAATGATAAACACACTCACTGTAATTGAACACAAAAATAATGCTCAAATTATGTAATAATATTTTTTACTATAAACAAGTGAAAAATAGTGCTTTAACATCCATTATGTCAAGTAACAAGCAAATATAAAAATATAGTTTGGTGTTTTTAAACTGACCGTGTGAACATAAAAAATGTTCACCTTTAACTTACTGAGAACCCAAGAATGCTGACAATTTCACTTTTAAAAATTTGAAAACCTCACAAATTTTTGTCTGGCCCCACTGGCTTGCTTAGTTTCACATCAAGGATATTTTCCAGGTGATGGTTAATCAAGTGGCTTCTCATATTTCTAACATTACCCGACTTATGTCTGCAAACTTTTCGTTGCATGTCCGCGCTCCCACGCGATATAACTCAATGTCGACACTCATTTGTCAGATTGAATGTTTCCTCCTTAATCGTTTTTGTTTAGAAACCAAGATGCATCAAAACTTATGATTTAAACTACGAAGGAGGTTTGGACAGTTTTCCGCTTTGCACAGGGGATCATCACAAATTTACTGTGGTTTACTTCTCAGACCAGCCCATTCAACAGCACCAGGAAAAAAAATACACTGAAGGGAGTGCTCCACGTTCTCGTTTGATACTGTCAGATTCCATGGGAATTTTGAAACAGCAACGTACCGCGATACCTACAATACCGTTACATCTCTATTACATCTGTCCTAGCAGGGGGGGCGCCACAACTGCGGTCCCCTCCAAGGTTTCTCATTGTCATCCCATTGGGTTGAGTTTTTTTCTTGCCCTGATGTGGGATCCGAGCCAAGGATGTAGTTGTGGCTTGTGCAGCCCTTTGAGACCTTTGTGATTTAGGGCTATATAAGTAAACTTTGACTGATTGATTGATTGATACAGTGTAGCAGACTCGGCAAGAAAGCCTGACCACAGCACCGCCAGTTTGCACCATTCCGAAAGCAAAAGTCAGCCTGCACATTTATTAAGACATTTATCCATGAGAATATTGAGAAGCTGCTGAGTAGTGTACACGACCCGCTTCAGTTCGTGTTCAATTCAAACCGGACAGTTAAGCAGTAGCTTTACTCACTGGGTCACGTCAAATGCTTTCAACTCTGACCTCTCCAGTCCAACAACAATAACAATTACTATACAGTGGGGCGAAAAAGTATTTAGTCAGCCACCGATTGTGCAAGTTCTCCCACTTAAAATGATGACAGAGGTCTGTAATTTCATCATGGGTACACTTCAACTGTGAGAGACAGAATGTGAAAGTTTATACCAAAATGGATACATGGATGATACAGCAGAGGATTGGGAAAATGCCATGTGGTCAGATGAAACCAAAATAGAACTTTTTGGTATAAACTCAACTCGTCGTGTTTGTAGGAAGAAGAATACCGAGTTGCATCCCAAGAACACCAAACCTACTGTGAAGCATGGGGGTGGAAACATCATGCTTTGGGGATGTTTTTGTACTAAGGGGACAGGACGATTGATCCGTGTTAAGGAAAGAATGAATGGGGCCATGTATCGTGAGATTTTGAGCCAAAACCTCCTTCCATCAGTGAGAGCTTTGAATGGTTGACCAAATACTTTTTTCCACCATAATTTACAAATAAATTCTTTAAAATTCCTACAATGTGAATTCCTGGATTATTTTTTTTCACATTCTGTCTCTCACAGTTGAAGTGTACCTATGATGAAAATTACAGACCTCTGTCATCATTTTAAGTGGGAGAACTTGCACAATCGGTGGCTGACTAAATACTCTTTTGCCCCACTGTATTTACATGACGGAGAAGCAGCCTGAATGACATGCCACAGTAAATACTGTACACTATTACTATTTATTATTATTTCATAAAACTATTGCGCTACTTTCGATTGTAATGTAGCTTGTTTTTCATTTTCAGAATCAGAATCAGGTTTATTTGGCCAAGTATACTTGCATATACAAGGAATTTGTCTTCGGCAGTCGTTAGCTCTCCAAACATACAACAAATAGACAAGTATACATTCACTGAGCAAGCTAGTACTTTTAAAAGGCATGTTCCATTGAAAAATTGTGGTATTGTGAGAGGGTCAAGTACGGTTTAAAGGAATTTAGGTTCATTTCAATGGGAAACATTGCATTTTGAGTCATAGAACCAATCTCGCCCGTAAATTGAGGTACCACTGTACTTAATAGTAATTAGGAAAGGATTACTAACATCCACTCTGCAGCCTTTCTTCAACATGTGTACTGGCTGTATGGGCTGGGCTATATGAAGAGGGTTTTTTTTGTCTCTTTTACTTGGATTTGTTTCCTCAACAACCCCAAATTGAGTAAGCCATGCATCAACCCTTTTTTTGTGGGGGGAAGAGGGGGAAGAGAAAAAATTGTCAGGGAATTAGTTCGCCCGGGATGCTGACGGAACTCCGGACGAAGCGTGCAGGTAGGATTGTAATTTATTGTCCATAATTAATTCAATGACATACAAAAGTACAGGGAACAAACAAAAGTTAAGTGAGACTTGGAACAGGAATCAAAGCAAAAAAAAACAGGAGTCATCAAACGTAACTGTTGCATTGTGCAAACAAGGAAGTCAGGCCGAGCGTGGCGAGAAACGGGAATAAGTAGCTCTCTGATTAGTGCCCGGCAGCAAGTGAGCATCCCGGACACTAATCAGAGGCAGGTGATACTAATTTGCACCCATGGCAAATAAAACAAACCCAGATGTGCACAAAACAGGAACTGAGGGAGTCTAAAACTAAACAGAACATGATCCGGGCAACGGATCATGACATTTATTGACTGCAGCCTAGTGAATATTGTAATACAGTCACTACATCGCACTTCCAAGTTTGCTGATTGTAAAAGTGATTGTGTGGATGTTATTTCACGCCCACAGATCCTTTCTAAACCATACTTAAAAAGTTGATAACAGTTTTTTTCAACTCTAGTTCCAAATACATAGTTCATAACTTTTACTAATTAACACTGAAAACGAGGGTTTACTGTATTACTCTTGACAAGCAGAGGTAGATTTAACTATGGGAGCCTTTTGAGTCATAGAACCAATCTCGCCGTTAAATTGAGGTACCACTGTACTTAATCGTTGGAAAAAAATCGTAATTAGGAAAGGATTACTAACATCCACTCTGCAGCCTTTCTTCAACATGTGTGGGCTGGGCTATATGAAGAGGTTTTTTTTTTGTCTCTTTTACTTGGGTTTGTTTCCTCAACAACCCCAAATTGAGTAAGCCATGCATCAACGCTTTTTTTGGGGGTGGGGGGGAGGGCGAGAAAAAATTGTCAGGGAATTTAAATGTTTTTGCACGGGTGGACGATGCAAAACTGTTAACAGAGAATGAGACTATAAGTCTGTTTTGAAACCTCAGTAGTTTTTAACGACCAAACAGTGGATGTAATACCAGCTCGTCGTTGAGATATGCATACAATATTGTGTGCTTCAATAATGCCTAATGATACACAAACGTGTGTATTGAAGTTGTGCATTGGTGAAAATACTTGAAAATGGATATTCTAGCCTTGTAGTGTAGAGTAGTACTAATACCAACGTTGTACAGAATTCCCTTTAAGATGAATAATAACCTCCTCGGTTAGGAATTTGTACTCCGAAGTGTGACTTGGGAAAAAGTGTGCAGGCGGAGTGCGTGTAATATAAACGATGTACGTGTAATCCAATCCTACCAAACCCTTTATATACAGCGGTAGAAACCAAATGGCATTTTTAGTGCACTTAGAATAGGTTAAGGCGTTTAACTTTGGGTTCATTTCTTGCCAAGGTTACGTTGAGAACGTTTCTTTAACAGTGCGAGCTTCATGTAAATCTGGAAGCGTTTTTTGCATAGATTTTAATGACAGTTTAGTTATGTTTCCTCAAGGAAAGTTTGACAAGTGCTTATTGTTCATGAAGATGTAAGAGCTTGTTTTTAGTCTATTTGCTAAATTGTAGGATTTGTGTCATTAACTCGCCGTGTCTGGCCTCCCACTGGGACTGTTTTTTTTTCTTCCTTCTATTGGGGGTTTATCACTTATTTTAAGTTGTATTTTTTTTCTGTCTGTGAGCTTTTTATTTGTAATCAACTTCATGATTAATGTACCTTAGACGACCTTATTATTCCAAGTGTTTTGGTTGGAATCTGTATTTATTATCACTTCAAAAAGGACTCAAGGACAGAGGCGGTTGTTTGGTAGTTTTGATTTTTCGGGGTTATTATTATTTTTTTGTTTTTTTTTACTGTGTCATTTTAAAGCCAGCAAGCTGAAGTGAAAGCTCTACCTCGTCTGAGCCATTCTCAGTTCTGTTAACACTTTTGTAAATCATTTCAAAAACATGTTATGTCATGTCCACAATAAAGACACACAAAATGGCAAGGTTTGGCACCCCGTCTCCTGGTTGTTTTGCTTCCGCGCCACTGTGACTGAACACATCCACGCTCAGGTTTCAGATCTTACTCACCTATCTGGTGTGAACTTTACCCAGAACCCCGCAGTGCACATCACTGAATGCTCACAAATGACACATTTTGTACTCTGCTTTGTTGCTCACAATTGGCTTCTTGTTTCCATTTCCACTCACTGTCAACAGCTGAACACACGTCAACAAGCCATGACTTCAAAAAAAGAAAAAAGGCATTGAAAGAACAACAACTGCAACCTTTTCTTGTATTGCCCCCCCACACATTTTTTAAGTAGTCTAAAATTGGTATAAGAGCAATGTCAAACTCAGGCTTTTTGTGGCCAGAATTTTTTTTTAGTTTTTTTAGACCAGTTGATGTGCTGTCTCCCTATTCTGCTCTGCCTCCCTCTCCTGCATGCAGAGTAAAGATGCGCGGATAGGCAATTATATCATCCGCAACCGCATCACCAAAGTCGTCATCCACCCGCAATCCACCCGAACCAACATTTCATCAAAGCCACACCCACCCGCCACCCGCCCGTTGTTATATATCTAATATAGACGATGCAAGGCATTAGTGAAGTTAGAAAGTGTAACTCCCTCCAAATAGCACAAACACACAATGGCTTTCGTAAACTCATTTTTTTTTTCTTCTGTTTTTTTGCCCTGTCCAGCTTCTCAGGCAAATCATATAGTTGATGTAGATGCCCATATCGGCTGTTCAGATTTACTTTACAAAAGAGAAGTGTAGGATACTTCTCTTGTTGTCTTATTTGAATGTGACTTTATTAAACTTATTTATATTATCATTTGGTGCAGCCGAGGGGATGGAGAGAGAAAAAAAGGAAGACAGAGGGGGAAATTATGGGGATAAGAGGGGGATTAGACAGAGAGACGAAAACAACAACCGCAAACACAACAATAACAACAACAACAATAGAACAACACCAGCACATACATAATATGTACAAATATGATCGTAAAAGTGATAGCAAATAAGCAGTTAGTGAAATAAATAATATAGTAATGACAATGAGCATTTTTACACTAAAACTGGGGCAATACAAATACAAATAGAAAAAGCGCCATTGATCATGAACAAAACCAATAGTTTACCTCTATTATCAACAATAAAGTTGTTCAAATGCAACGATACGTATACATAATGATAGCTAGAAAGATAATAAAAAAAAAAAATACTCATTTATTTGAAGGCTTACTTTCCCTTCAAATTCACCGTGAAAACTGTAATAAATAAAGCAGGTTACAAACGTAAAAATAACAACATGCACAGCATGTGGATCAAACATTTTACCAAATAAAATACCAACAAATGATAAACAAATACCTCGTTGGCCTGCATGCTTCTTTTAGGAGAAAATTGTGATCTTCTGGCTCTTATAGCCCAAATGTTTAAAGTCCTTGTGACACTTTTTAGTCTTTCGCCCTTCTCATTACATTAAAAAAAAAAGTGTACTCATACCCGGAAGTAGCTTCCTTACATCCGTCGACAGACCAAACGAAACACTTCAAAATAAAAGTATGCCCACATACTGTGTCAAATAGTGCTGCTTGTTTTTCGTATGTGGGTAACAACATTTAACTATTTATAAATGGTAGATTTCTATAGGCTAGTAAGGTAAAGTGTTGTACCTGACAAGTTGGGGCTACCTTGCTTCTGCAGCCTTCATCAGAGGTGTCACGTGATGTTAGCGTCACGTTGTCTGTGATGTGTTATATGGATTGTACCATCAAGAGTTGTCAGGTACAACACTTTACCTACTAGCCTGTATAAATCATCCATCATCCATCCATCATCTTCCGCTTATCCGAGGTCGGGTCGCGGGGGCAACAGCCTAAGCAGGGAAACCCAGACTTCCCTCTCCCCAGCCACTTCGTCTAGCTCTTCCCGGGGGATCCCGAGGCGTTCCCAAGCCAGCCGGGAGACATAGTCTTCTCAACGTGTCCTGGGTCTTCCCCGTGGCCTCCTACCAGTTGGACGTGTCCTAAACACCTCCCTAGGGAGGCGTTCGGGTGGCATCCTGACCAGATGCCCGAACCACCTCATCTGGCTCCTCTCGATGTGAAAGAGCAGCGGCTTTACTTTGAGTTCCTCCCGGATGGCAGAGCTTCTCACCCTATCTCTAAGGGAGAGCCCCGCCACACGGCGGAGGAAACTCATTTCGGCCGCTTGTACCCGTGATCTTATCCTTTCGGTCATGACCCAAAGCTCATGACCATAGGTGAGGATGGGAACGTAGATCGACCGGTAAATTGAGAGCTTTGCCTTCCGGCTCAGCTCCTTCTTCACCACAACGGATCGGTACAACGTCCGCATTACTGAAGACGCCGCACCAATTCGCCTGTCGATCTCACGATCCACTCTTCCCTCACTCGTGAACAAGACTCCTAGGTACTTGAACTCCTCCACTTGGGGCAGGGTCTCCTCCCCAACCCGGAGATGGCATTCCACCCTTTTCCGGGCGAAAACCATGGACTCGGACTTGGAGGTGCTGATTCTCATTCCGGTCGCTTCACACTCGGCTGCGAACCGATCCAGCGAGAGCTGAAGATCCCGGTCAGATGAAGCCATCAGGACCACATCATCTGCAAAAAGCAGAGACCTAATCCTGCGGTTACCAAAGCCTGTATAAATCAACCATTTATAAATACACGTCAGTAGGCTAAATGAACCTCTTCAACATAACATTTAACTATGTATAATGTAGCGGTTGGTTACGGGGTGTTAGCCAATGACTTTGGCTGGGGGGCGGGACTTCCGGGAGAGATAGGGAAGTGACGTTCTCGACAGGAAGTGAGAGTTGGAGTTGTCCCGGGAAAAGTGTCAGAGACATGAGAGCTGTTGTGTGGTTGTATTACATCTTGTGCAATAAAGACAAGACAAACGAAGAAGTTTTATGAGCCTTCATTCCTGGGATTATTACAATATATATTTACCAATTGGTTCAACCGCCACCCGCCTGAATCTATTTAAAATCTATTTTTTCGTCAAGTCACCCGCCCAACCCACGGTTTATCCGCGGACTCCTCGGTTGTGACCGCAAACCGCGCATCTCTAATGTAGAGGTTATCAGGTGACCACGGATCAGCCTCCACGGAGGACGCGCTAGCTGTTCCAAGTCGGGAACTGGGGTGGATCAGTTGGTGACGTCTCTGCGCCCCAACTTGTTTAAATTCAAGATGAACTGTATCCACTCCGCATCCATAGCACCGGCCACCCAAGCCACAACCAGGATGTCGTTGCAGCTTGTGCAGCCCTTTGAGACATTTGTGATTAAGGGTTAAATAAATAAACTTTGGTTGATTGTTTGATAGTTTGAGGCCCCATTTCGGTCCTTTGTATCCAATTAGGTCAATTAGGTCTTCGAAGAATGATGTCATTTTTATTCTTATAGCCAGAACTATAGCCACTAGGCCAGGGGTAGGGAACCTTTGGCTCTCGAGCCAGATGTGGCTCTTTTGATGACTGCATCTGGCTCTCAGATAAATCTTAGATGACGTTGCTTAACACGATAAGTAATTAATAATTCCGCTGGTAATCCCATTGTTAAAAATAATGTTCAAAATATAAAACATTCTCATGCATTTTAATCCATCCATCCGTTTCTACCGCACCTATTCCAAAAATGTTCAAAAGTATTTGATTAAATGTTGGGTAGCTTTGTAATAACAATGTTATTAAAAAGAATAAGGACTTATTATACTCTAAAAATGTTGGCGTTACTTAACAATGCACGCATTTAGTTGCAATCAGGGAAAGTCCAAATATAAGAGGAGGCGTAGAAATCTCTTGTCAGAGCATGGGATGACACTGTACAAGGGTACAAGTCTGCACGTTTCTCCTCATTGAGTTAAATTGAAATCTGTCTCTGTTTAATTCCTTGCTTCTTGTCTGTTTAATAGACGTCATCAGTGTTTGAACCTGACAGTTGTATTCGGCGTTAAAAATATTACACGGCTCTCACTGAATTACACTTTAAAATATTTGGCTTTCATGAATCTCTCAGCCAAAAAGGTTCCCGATCCCTGCACTAGGCCTTCTCAGTGGCCTAGTGGTTAGAGTGTCCGCCCTGAGATCGGTAGGTTGTGAGTTCAAATCTCGGCCGAGTCATACCAAAGACTATAAAAATGAGACCCATTGCCTCTCTGCTTGGCACTCAGCATCAAGGGTTGGAATTGGGGGTTAAATCACCATAAATGATTCCCGGGCGCGGCACTGCTGCTGCTCACTGCTCCCCTCACCTCCCAGGAGTTGATCAAGGGTGATGGGTCGAATGCAGACAATAATTTCGCCACATCTGTAACATTACGTGAGGAAGGCCACTGTTGTAGGCGAAACCGGCAGGTATGAAATCAACACACAGGTCTGGCTGTTAGAATAAAAATTACATTTTCATCAATAACACTCGTAACAGGATAGGCAATTTTACCTCCAATTTTACATATGTGTGAGCAAACGCCAAAACTCCTTGAGCATTTAGCGGCGCACATGTGAGCGACGGCAGACGTGCACACGGTTATGCGATTATCTTTTCATTCAATTTTGTGCGCGGCCTAGATTTGCCGTGCGCAGAGGACGTGTGAGCAGTGTGCAATTGCACAGGCGCGTACCTTAGAGCAGTGGTTCTCAACCTTTTTTAAGTGATGTACCCCCTGTGAACATTTTTTAAATTAAAGTACCCCCTAATCAGAGCAAAGCATTTTTGGTTGAAAAAAAAAGACATAAAGAAGTAAAATACATTGATTGATTGATTGAAACTTGTATTAGTAGATTGCATAGTTCTGTACATTTTCCGTACAATTGACCACTAAATGGTAACAACCCAATAAGTTTTTCAACTTGTTTAAGTCGGGAAATAACGTAAATCAATTTATGTAATCAGTTTCTGTTTTATTAAATTGTATAACAGTGGAAAATATTGCTCATTTGTAGTGGTCTTTCTTGAACTATTTGGAAAAAAAGATATAAAAATAACTAAAAAACTTGTTGAAAAATAAACAAGTGATTCAATTATAAATAAAGATATCTACACATAGAAGTAATCATCAACTTAAAGAGCCCTCTTCTGGGATTGTAATAGAGATCCATCTGGAATCATGAACTTAATTCTAAATATTTCTTCCCAAAAAATAAATCTTTAACATCAATATTTATGGAACATGTCCACAAAAAAATCTAGCTGTCAACACTGAATATTGCATTGTTGTATTTCTTTTCACAGTTTATGAACTTACATTCATATTTTGTTGAAGTATTATTCAATAAATATATTTATAAAGGATTTTTTAATTGTTGCTATTTTTAGAATATTAAAAAAAAAATCTCCCGTACCCCTTGGCATACCTTCAAGTACCCCCAGGGGTACGCGTACCCCCATTTAACAACCACTGCCTTAGAGGAAACGTTGGCTATAAGGCTGACTGTACCGAGCTAAATTAGGGCCAAAAGTTGGTTCATGAAAAAATTTACTTTAAAACCTAAAAATCAAGCTTTGATGTTGAATTTTGAAAAATGCATAATTTTTTTTCTAAATTAAAACAAGTGCTTTTTTTTTTTTTCAAGTGAAAGTTCAGTATAATTCAGTCTGGTATTTGTTTCAAAGAAATGATTCACCTAAGTTTTTCACTCATATATTTTGATATTTTGAGCTTCTGTTTTTTTTTTCCCCCAATAACAAATGTTCTTTACAGGGTTTTTTTTGTTTTGTTTTTCGTTTCATATCTTTTTTTTTTTTTGTAGATTTGGGCCAGAATTCTAAATTTAAAAAATTAAGATTAGTAACTGAAATAAACAATCTCAAATATCAAAATATATTATATGAAAGTGAAAAATCTAAATTAAACAATAATAAGAGTGAATCGCAATCACATTCAAACTGACCTTTTTAATATTTTTTTATTTTAATTTTGAATATATTAACACAATCATTCAGTTCTAAAGTGTGTTTTTTTTTCAAGTGCAAACATTTAATTTCGCTCCAATTGTCACGATTGGGTCGCATCTTACTGTGTGGGTAGTTCGCCCGGGATGCTGACGGAACTCTGGACGAAGCGTGAAGGTAGGAATATGATTTATTGTCCATAATTCATTCAATGACATACAAAAGTACAGGGAACGAACAAAAGTTAAGGGTGCCGATTGCACGGGAAGCTAAGGCGAGACTTGGCACAGGAATCAAAGCATAGAAAACCAGGAGTCATCGAACATAAATGTTGCATACTGGAAACAAGGAGGCCAGGCCGAGCGTGGCGAGAAACGGGAATAAGTAGCTCTCTGATTAGTGCCCGGCAGCAAGTGAGCAGCCCGGACACTAATCAGAGGCAGGTGATACTAATTTGCACCCATGGCAAATAAAACAAACCCAGATGTGCACAAAACAGGAACTGAGGGAGTGCAAAACTAAACAGAACATGGATCATGACACCTATTGACTGCAGCCTAGTGAGTATTGTAATACAGTCACTACATCGCACTTCCAAGTTTGCTGCTTGTAAAAGTGATTGTGTGGATGTTATGTCACGCCTATAGATGCTTTCTAAACCATACTTAAAAAGTTGATAAAAAAAAATTTCAACCCTAGTTCCAAATTTATAGTTCGTAACTTTTACTAATTAACACTGAAAACGAGGGTTTATTTAACCATGGGAGCATAATAGACACAGCCAATAAAAATGCAGTTAAAGCAAGTTCATAATTAGACACAGAAAAATAATGTTTTATCAAAATTTTACAAACTAGTAAATATTCACTTATACTACAAATAATCAGGCATGGACAACAAACAAAAAACTACATTTTTAGTAAATCCAATATGTTCAGTTGCCATGTGTATAGAATATTCCAGGTAATGTCCAAAGTTTTAATGAAAATGTATACAAAAAGGTTGATAGGTCCAAGGAGGAAGAACACTGTTACTTGGGGCGGTACAGCTCGTTTGGTAGAGTGGCCGTGCCAGCAACTTGAAGGTTCCAGGTTCGAGCCATCCTAGTCACTGCCGTTGTGTCCTTGGGCAAGACACGTTACCCACCTGCTTCCCGTTTTAACCACACTAGTTTAAAAATGTCACTTCGATATTGGGTTTCACAATGTAAAGCGCTTTGAGTCACTAGAGAAAAGCGCTATATAAATATAATTGACTTCATTGTCTCCTACTACCATCCATCCATTTTCTACCGCTTGTCAGTTTTGGGGTTAATGCAGCCTATCTCAGCTGCATTGGGCGGAAGGTGGTGTACACCCTGGACAAGTCACCCCCTCATCACAGGGCCAACACAGATAGACAGACAGCATTCACACTCACATTCACACACTAGGGCCAATTTAGTGTTGCCAATCCACCTAACCCCAGGTGCATGTTTTTATAGGTGGGAGGAAGCCGGAGTACCCGGAGGGAACTCACGCAGTCACGGGGAGAACATGCAAACTCTACACAGAAAGATCCCGAGCCTGGATTTGAACCCAGGACTGCAGGACCTTCGTATTGTGAGGCAGACGCACTAACCCCTCTGCCACCGTGAAGCCATCCATCCATTTTCTACCGCTTGTCAGTTTTGGGGTTAATGCAGCCTATCTCAGCTGCATTGGGTCGGAAGGTGGTGTACACCCTGGACAAGTCGCCACCTCATCGCAGGGCCAACACAGAAAGAAAGACAACATTCACACTTACATTCACACACTGAGGAACCATTTAGTGTTGCCAATCAACCTATCCCCAGGTGCATGTTTTTATAGGTGGGAGGAAGCCGGAGTACCCGGAGGGAACTCACGCAGTCACGGGGAGAACATGCAAACTCCACACAGAAAGAGGCACACACACTAACCCCTGTACCACCGTGCTGCCTTACAGTGAAGCTAATTCAAAATTCTATGCCGCTTTGGCATTATTGAAAAAGTGAACAAAACACAATGAATGGGCAAAAACTATGAAAAAAACAAATGTTTTTTAGACACTATACAGTGGTTCTTATCCCTGTTGGAGGTACCGAACTCCATTAGTTTAATACGCACATTCATCGAACCCTTCTTAGTGAAAAATAAAACACATTTTTTTCAAATTCAAGACAAAGTTATGTGTTTTGGTAACACTTTAGTATGGAGAACATATTCTAAGTAACAAAGACTTAATTTAGAGGTTTTTGGACACTAGGGGAAAATTTTCTAAGTAACAAAGACTTAATTTGGAGTTATTTGGTTAGGGTTAGGGTTAAAGGGTTAGGGTTATAATGAGGCCATGCTGAATAAGGCATTAATAAGTACTTAATAATGACTAGTTAAGAGCCAATATGTTACTATTTTGCATGTTAATAAGCCAATAATTAATGGTGAATATATTCCCCGTACTAAAGTGTTACCATGTTTTTTTTACTGGTGCACAAAATGAACCGTGCACGAACATCACCTTGTTCCAAGAACAAAAGCAACACAGTGCATAAACTCACAAGAAATTACTCACCTGCAAATCCGTGTTACTTCTGCTGTTGCCGAGAAGTTTTTATTGAGACGATGAGTCGGGTGTGTTTCTACCTCCGCCGACTCACCGAACCCCTAGAGTTCAATCGAACCCAGGTTAAAAACCACTGCACTATACATTTAAGGAAAAGGTTGGATTACGATATAACATTAAATGGCCCTAAGTCTGTCATGATGACCCCGTTTAAAGTAACTCTAAATTAGCAATTATCTCTATGGGCTTTTGAATAGAGGCTGCAAAACATAACTGCAACTCTTGCAAAGGGAAGTGAGTTATATTTATGTAGCACTTTTCTCTAGTGACTCAAAACACTTTTACATTGTGAAACTCAATATCTAAGTTACATTTTTAAACCAGTCTGGGTGGCCCTGGGAGCAGGTGGGTAAAGTGTCTTGCCCAAGGACACAACGGCAGTGACGAGGATGGCGGAAACGGGGATCTACCAACCGAGTTATACCGCCCCAAAGGAAATGCTGAAAATCACTTTGGCGGAAACAAAGTATTATATATAAATTATATCCACGAGGCAAGTCAGTCCATCAAAGTTGAACAAGCAAACACCTGCAGAGGACGACGACCGTGATGATGCAACAAGTCAATCAATCAATCAATGTTTACTTACAAAGCCCTAAATCACAAGTGTCTCAAAGGGCTGCACAAGCCACATTGACATCCTCAGGTCAGATCCCACATCAGGGCAAGGAAAAACTAAACCCAATGGGACAATGAGAAACCTTACAGTTTTAATGAAAGTCGCCATATACATATCATCTGGTGTAACACCTTCCCTACCTAGCTTCACAAATTAGAATCCATGCAAAAGAAAATCATACGGGCCCTGTCATGGTCCAGGTTTAATGCCCCCACTCGACATCTATTTCATGAATATCATCTCTTAAGACTGACAGAGTTCAATATTGATCAAAAGGCTTGTTTAACCTATCAAGTCATTTACAGGCTGAATCTTAGGCTCTGTAGCTTGGTTCCTATCTACCATCCCCAGCATGCCCACAAGACTCGTAACTTAGACCTGATATCAGGTAAAAATTGTTTACTGGCTTGTACCGCTCGAAGTGTTGTATGCAGGGGATCAAAGATTTGGAACCAGCTTAATGAGAGCCTCAAGATGCTGTATCCATTCTACAACTTCAAAACGAAACTGAAAAATTACCTATTAACCACCTATCTTTAATGCCTCATGTCTCCTGTCCAAAGGCAAAACCCAGTGACTCAATTTTGGTCAAAACTGAGCTGGTAATAATTTCGGAGTTCCTAGGGGATATGCTTTACATTAGTGTATGCGATATTGTAATTTGTTCCGTAAGTAAGCTGTTACGCGCATGGCAGGACCTAGCAACTACCACATAACCGCGTAGATACAACAGAAAAACCTAGTATCTCAAGGGACCAATCGAAGCTTCTTTGTCAGTGGCCTTATTGTCTTTAATGAGACATTTGCACGAATGGGGGCCGACGGTCAACCTGATTATGTGATATTATGGCACCAGGGGATATTTGGAAGATTGGCCCAGGACGTTGCAAGCACCTTCATTAAATGTATTGTTCTTGATTCTTCCCCTTGCATACTCTTTTGGGCAGATAACTGTGGAGGTCAAAATAAAAACTGGACCCTGTACACGGCTCTTCCCCAATGTGCAAACGCAGAATGGGGCCCACCCGAGATTGTGATAAAATATCTGGAGAAAGGGCACACGTTCAGGGGAGCAGATTCAATCCATGGCTCAATCGGCAAGAAAATGAAAGCTCAAGAAAACATCTATACGTTTGATGACTTTGTAGATCTTTGTAAGAAAGCATCAAGATAGATTGGTTTTCCTTTGTTTTCTCAAAATCAGCTAGAAGTGAGTTACTAGGTTTTGCCTTTGGACGAGAGATGTGGGGTAGACTACTGTTGGGTTTTGCATGGTTGAATGAATGTATATATGTATGTGTATGCTTGCTTTAGTACTATTATCTTGTGTTGATCATATAGCATTGTTATTGTTTTTTGTTTTTTGTTGTTGTGCTTGTTACCATGTTTCATCATTCCATGTATATACTGTCCTCTGGACCCCCTGTCAAAAGCTTCTTCCAGCTTATTTGGGGGACCCTTTCCCGTACCAACATCTTTAAATTGACATTCACCACTATTATAATTGTTATATGGTATTGTGAATAAACTTGAAACTTGAAACATGTTGGTCGGGGCGGCCCTAAGCAACCGTATGTGTTGGTTATACTACGCACTTTGAGTACCCAACTCTCCTACTTTTTGCACATGTATTTAAAGGCCTACTGAAATGAGATTGTCTTATTCAAACGGGGATAGCAGGTCCATTCTATGTGTCATACTTGATCATTTTGCGATATTGACATATTTTTGCTGAAAGGATTTAGTAGAGAACATCCACGATAAAGTTCACAACTTTCGGTGCTAAGAGAAAAGCCCTGCCTCTACCGGAAGTCGCAGACGATGACGTCACAAGTGTGGTGGCTCCTCACATATTCACATTGTTTTTAATGGGAGCCTCCAACAAAGAGTGCTATTCGGACCGAGAAAACGACAATTTCCCCATTAATTTGAGCGAGGATGAAAGATTCGTGTTTGAGGATATTGATAGTGACGGACTAGAAAAAAAAAAAAACGCGATTGCATTGGGACTGTTTCCGATGTTTTTAGACACATTTACTAGGTTAATTCTGGGAAATCCCTTATCTTTCTATTGTGTTGTTAGTGTTTTAGTGAGTTTAATAGTACCTGATAGTCGGAGGGGTGTCTCCACGGCTGTCTTGACCCGCAGTGTCTCAGGGGAGTCGACGGCAGCTATGGACGGCACACGCTCAGCTTTTCTCCGGTAAGAACTGACTTTTTAATCACAATTTTCTCACCGAAACCTGCTGATTGACATTCGGTAGCCTCCATAGGAAAGTTTCACCTACAGGAATTTTAAACAAGGAATCACCGTGTGTTTGTGTGGCTAAAGGCTAAAGCTTCCCAACTCCATCTTTCTACCCTGACTTCTCCAATATTAATTGAACAAATTTGCTAAAGATTCAGCAACACAGATGTCCAATATACTGTGTAATTATGCCGTTAAAGCAGACGACTTTTAGCTGTGTGTGTGCACAGCACTCATACTTCCTAAAAACCCTTGACGTCTTGCGTACACGTCAATCATTACACGTTGTTTCAAAAACGAAACTCCCAGGAAATTTAAAATTGTAATTTAGTAAACTAAAAAGGCCGTATTGGCATGTGTTGCAATGTTAATATTTCATCATTGATATATAAACTATCAGACTGCGTGGTGGGTAGTAGTGGGTTTCAGTAGGCCTTTAATGTGTTACCTGCAAAAGGGGGTAAAAGGAATGCAGTAAATATGGCCATGACCGGAGCAGATGAGGTGAAAAGAGGAGACCAAAGCCACACTGCAAGCTGTTCCCTTTCATAGCACGTGACTCAGCTGATGGAAGTGGACTTTGATGTCGACCCCAACCCGTTGGCACCTTGAAGTCCACGTGTGGCCGTGCAGCGGTGATGAGAAAGCCTCAGCCTTCAACTCCGAAGGACCACATAGGGATTTGTTGCCACTCTGCCAGTCTCTTTCATGCACCGTGTCTGTACGCACACCATCTGCCTGTCGGCCTGAGTGACGGCAGAGTGACGGGTTCCCTCTGAGAACATGGCACATAACGTTAATGCCAGGCGGGCCCGCGGGCTGAGAAAAGACTGCAGCTGCCCGTCACTCTCTCCAACCTCATCAGTCACTGTGACGGCCCTGAGCTGCCTGAAACCTGTTGGCTGACAAACCTTCTCTGGGATAGAGTGACTGACTGACATGGAAAATATGCCAAACGTCAGCTGGATAAAGATGTGACAGGTAGAATATAATGTAGTGCTTCATGACCTGCTGTCATAAAGGCAACTCACATAATATAATATGGTTGGGGCCTCACCTATTCCTGCAAAAATATTATTGTAGATTTGTTTTCTTTTTTTAGTTTATTTTAGTGTTGTCCCAATACCAATATTTTGGTACCGGTACCAGAATTATTTCGATACTTTTCGGTACTTTTCAATACTTTTCTAAATAAAGGGCACCACAAAAAATGGCATTATTGGCTTTATTTTTTTACAAAAAACCTTAGGGTGCATTAAACATATGTTTCTTATTGCAGGTTTATTGCAAATAGTGAACATAAAAGACTTAGACTTAGACTTCCTTTTTATTGTCATTCAAATTTGAACTTTACAGCACAGATAAGAACGAAATTTGGTTGCATAAGCTCATGGTAGTGCAGGATAAAAAAAGCAATAAGGTGCATGTATAATTAAATACATATAAATATAAATAATATATATATGTATATATAAAATAAATACATATATATAAATATAAATAAATAGATTACTGTACAGATAAATATATTGCACTTTTTCACATGCGTCCAAGTTTATGGATGTATGTTATATTGTCTTTTTTATTCCAGCAAGTTAATCCATTTTAGGGGGGAGTTGAGGGGAGAATTTAGTTATGAAGCGTTCAAGAGTCTTATGGCCTGAGGTAAGAAGCTGTTACAGAACCTGGAGGTTCTGCTTCGGAGGCTGCGGAACCTCTTTCTAGAGTCCAGCAGTGAAAACAGTCCTTGGTGGGGGTGGGAGGAGTCTTTGCAGATTTTCTGAGTCGTGGTCAGGCAGCGGCTTTTTGCGATCTCCTGGATAGGAGGAAGAGGAGTCCTGATGATCTTTTCCGCCGTCCTCACCACTCTCTGGAGAGACTTCCAGTCTGAGGCATTGGAGGTTCCAGTCCAGACAGAGATGCTGTTTATTCAGCAGGCACTCCATAGTGCCTCTGTAGAATGTGGTAAGAATGGGGGGAGGGATCTGTGTTATTTTCATCCGACGCAAAAAGTGCATGCGCTGCTGAGCTCTTTTTACAATATTATATTGTCAGTTATCTGCACCCCCAGGAATTTGGTGTTACTTACCATATCCAACGCTGTGCCGTTGATGTACAGTGAAAACTTGTCCTTTAGTAGTAAGTAAACAAACAAAGGCTCCTAATTTAGGTCTTCGAAGTATTCCCTCCACCGATCCACAACATTCGCAGTCGAGGTCAGCAGAACACAATCCGCACCATACACGGTGTTGACAGTGCACTGCTTCCCCTTCCTGAGGCGGCGGATGGTGGTCCAGAATCACTTCGAAGCCGTCCGGAACTCGTTTTCCATGGCATCCCCGAACTCCTCCCATGTCCGAGTTTTTGCCTCCGCGACCGCTAAAGCCGCACACTGCTTGGCCTGTCGGTACCTGTCCACTGCCTCCGGAGTCCTATGAGCCACACACATATATATATATATATACATATATACAAATATTTTATTTTATATACATGTATATAAATATATATGTATATACATACACAAATATTTAATTTTATATATATATATATACAAATGTTTTATTTTATATATATATGTATATGTATATACATATACACATACACAAATATTTTATTTTATATATATATATATATATATAAATCATCAGATTTTAAAATCTCCTGATGATTGAGGGAACCCCTCATGAAACAGTTCTGTAGAGATGAAGTAGTCTTGTGATTTTTCCCACACCTACATATTGCGTTCTACCACGGTATCGAGCACTATTCTCTGGATAATCCAATCAAGACACACACACATATATATATATATATATATATATATATATATATATATATATATATATATATATATATATATATATATATATATATATATATATATATATATAAATACTCAGTCGTGGTCAAAAGTTTACATACACTTGTGAAGGACATAATGTCTTGAGTTTTCCAATAATTTCTGCAACTCTTATTTTTTGTGATAGAGTAATTGGAACACATACCTGTTTGTCACAAAAAGATTCATGAACAATTATCTGCACACTTGTACTTGGGACCTTAAGCTGCTTTAAAATGGCTCTGAGTGACTTTCCAGAGTTGTTCAAGTCAATGATTCGATTTTTCAGATCTGTGCTAAGTTCCTTTGACTTTTCCCATTTGTGACCGAGTCTAATGACTGCATCACATGAGCCCTATTTAAATGGCCTCAGAGAAGTCGACATAATCACTCACATGAAGCTAATTTGATTTTCTACATTACCAAAATTGATAATGTATGTTGCTGTATGTATAATTTTGACCCAACAGATTTGGTCACATTTTCAGTAGACCCATAATAAATTCATAAAAGAACAAAACGTCATGAATGTTTTTTTGTGACCAACAAGTATGTGCTCCAATCACTCTATCACAAACAAATAAGAGTTGTAGAAATGATTGGAAACTCACGACAGCCATGACATTATGTTCTTTACAAGTGTATGTAAACTTTTGACCACGACTGTATATGATGATGTCACGTTATCGATGGGAAAATGCATTTTTAGACAACATGTTTTCGCCCGAGCGGCTAGGAGACATCAGGAGTAGCAAGCGGTAGAAAATGGATAAAAAAGGACATATTTAAAATGATAATAATAATTAAAAAAAAATTGTAACACTTTAGTATTGCTAATTAATTGCTTATTAAAGTAACAAAGACTTAATTTGGAGTTATTTGGACACTAGGGGAAAATATAAGGGTAAGGGTTAAGGTTACCAATAAGCAATAATTCTGAGGTTATTGAGGGAAGACTCTTAGTTAATGGCTTACTGGTTGTATAATAAGTCAATGCAAAATAAGGCATTAATAAGTACTTAATAATGACAAATTAAGAACCAATATGTTACTATTTTGCATGTTAATAAGGAACTAATTAATGGTGAATATGTTCCCAAAATGTACACGCGGTAGAAAATGGATGGATGGATGGATGTTCCACAATACTAAACTGTTACCAAAAGAATAATACATTTTTATTATTTTAACTTTGGAACTCCCTCTGGATTTTGGGGACCCCTGTGTTAAACATTTCAGAAAAAAATAACCCACATGTCCTTTGCATAGGACGCTGTGTCTCAAAAGAATATATACAAATAGGGTAACACTTTAGTATGGGGAACATAATCTAAGTAACAAAGACTTAATTTAGAGACACTAGGGGAACATATAAGGGTTAGGGTTACCAATAAGCAATGATTCTGATGTTATTGGGGGAAGACTATTAGTTAATGGCTTACTGTTAAGGCCATGCGGAATAAGGCATTATCCATCCATCCATCCATTTTCCACCGCTTTCTCCTTTACGGAGTCGCGGGGGGCGCTGGCGCCTAAGTACTTAATAATGACTAATTAAGAGCCAATATGTTACTAATTTGCATGTTAATAGGCAACTAATTAATGAATATGTGTTCCCCATACTAAGGTGTTACCAAAAAAATTATATATTGTTATTGTTTTTAACTTGGGATCTCCCGCGGGCCGGATATTAGGGACCCTGTGTTACACATTTCAGCAAAACAAACAAACACATGTCCATTGGATAGGACGCTGGGTCTCAAGAGAATATATAACATAAGGGTAACTGTGGAGAGGTGGAGCCGGCAGTCCAACAGAGAGGCAGGGCACGCCGGAGCCCGGCCCAAGATGGTGGCAAGGAGGCGGGGACGGCGAACAAGCGGCGAGGCAGGGCGCACCGGGAGCGAAGCCACAATCAAGATCAGGTGCGTGGATCGCGCACCTGGGGACAATATAATAATCCTCTCACACCTGGGGATAGGTTAATTGGCAACACTAAATTGGCCCTAGTGTGTGAATGTGAGTGTGAATGTTGTCTGTCTATCTGTGTTGGCCCTGCGATGAGGTGGCGACTTGTCCAGGGTGTACCCTGCCTTCTGCCCGATTGTAGCTGAGATAGGCGCCAGCGCCCCCCGCGACCCCAAAAGGGAATAAGCGGTAGAAAATGGATGGATGGACTGTTTAAAAGGGCCACAGCTGTGAACGTCAGGGAAGGAGGCGGAGCGACTGGAAGGAGCCAGAGTGAAGCGAGCGAGCGAAGAAGAGGAGCTGAAAAGCGACTTGGACTGAGGTTTTTATTTGAGAAAATAAACAAAGTCACAACTCTGCTCAAAGATGTCTCTATTTGGTGGTCCATGGAACCCGCACGACGGCTCAAGACTGTCACAGTAATGTCACGCCTATGCATCATGTTTTGTTTTGGTCATGTTCGGTTTTGTTTTTTGGACACTCAATTCCTGTTTTGCACTTCCTGGTTTGTTTTTGGGGGCTTCCCGGTGGCAGAGGGGTTAGTGCGTCTGCCTCACAATACGAAGGTCCTGCAGTCCTGGGTTCAAATCCAGGCTCGGGATCTTTCTGTGTGGAGTTTGCATGTTCTCCCCGTGAATGCGTGGGCTCCCTCCGGGTACTCCGGCTTCCTCCCACTTCCAAAGACATGCACCTGGGGATAGGTTGATTGGCAACACTAAATTGGCCCTAGTGTGTGAATGTGAGTGTGAATGTTGTCTGTCTATCTGTGTTGGCCCTGCGATGAGGTGGCGACTTGTCCAGGGTGTACCCCGCCTTCCGCCCGATTGTAGCTGAGATAGGCGCCAGCGCCCCCCGCGACCCCGAAAGGGAATAAGCGAATAGAAAATGGATGGATGGATGGATGGGTTTGTTTTTGTTACCATTACTACTCATTACTTTCCACCTTGTCTCCAAGTCACGCCTCGGTCCTCAGTTCTCACACCTGTTAAACATTATCTGAGCTTTTATTTAAGTCACAGCTGCCAAGTGTTCAGTCTGGCAACTTCACTTTACCCATGTATACCTCACCTCCTTCACGCCCTCGATCATCTGATAAGCACCTTCTATGCCTTCCATGCCATTGATCCATGCCCCTTGTCTTTTTCCAAGTATGTTTTTATTATTCATGCCATTGTGCAAGTGTTTTGTTTCGTGTTTATAGATATAGCCTCTGTGCTAGCATTTTGTTTCATAGCCCAGTTTTTGTACTTCCGCCCTCGTGCGCGATTTTTGTTTATTCCTTTTTAGTGTTAAAATAGAGATGTCTTCACCTTCACACAATCGCCGTTTCCACTCCATTCGCTTCACACCTTGGGAAAACAACCCAAGTCCAAGTCCAAGCTTGACAAGTAACAATTTAGTACGAGGAACATATTCTAAGTAACAAATACTTAATTTAGTGTTATTTGGACAGGGTTAGGGTTACAAATAAGCAATAATTCTGAGGTTATTGAGGGAAGACTCTTAGTTAATGACTTACTGGTTGTATAATAAAGCCATGCAGAAAAAGGCATGATTAATTACTTAATAATGACTAATTAAAAGCCATTATGTTACATATTTGAATCTTATTAAGCAACTAATTAATGTTGAATATGTTCCCCATACTAAAGTGTTACCAAAAAAATAAGAAATGTTTATTGTTTTTAACTTGAGACCTCCTTCAAGCCAGATTTTGGTTACCCCTGTGTTACACATTTTAGAAAAAAAAACCCACATGTTGTTAGAATAATTATGTACAAGTTATCATACAATTCTTATGCATAAAGGCTGTTGCCATAGTTATTATCAATTGTGCTGAAGTTTTTTATCTGTAAAGGGAAAACTTGCAATCTCGGATTGCGAGTCATCTCATATCAGTGTTTGTGTCCATAACCGGCCTGCAGACTGCCAAGGGCAAACATCGAGTACCTTGACGCAGACAAAGCAGAGACAGGGTGATATCACAAGTGTCAGCACATTTCCATTTCTGAATAATCCTATATTGTGTCCAACTGAGGCTGCTAAAATGACCCCTCTTCCTTCAGAAGCAGCTTAAGTGATGGAACAAGGGACCTCCCGAACAAATAGTGGAGCACGTGGGGTGTGCCTTAGGGCGTAGGTTGGAACTGTAAGTGAGTGTACAGCCCAATACGTCCCTCCTCATTGAGCAAAAGTGAACTCTGTCTCTGCATGATTCCTTGCTTCTTGTCTGGTTAATAGATGTCATCAGTGTTTGAACCTGACGCTTGGTATCAAGAGAATGTACACGTTAGTATGGGGAACAGATTCAAAGAAACAAAGACTTAATTTAGTGTTATTTGGAAAGGGTTACTTTTACTAATAAGCAATAATTCTGAGTTTATTGAGGGAAGACTCTTAGTTAATGACTTACTGGTTGTATAATAAAGCCATGCAGAATAAGGCATGATTAATTACTTAATAATGACTGATTAAAAGCCATATGTTACTTATTTGCATGTTATTAAGCAACTAATTAATGTTGAATATGTTCCCCATACTAAAGTGTTACCAAAAAAATAATAAATGTTTATTGTTTTTAACTTGGGACCTCTTGCGGGCCATATTTTGGGGACCCCTGTGTTACACACTTCAGGAAAAAAAAAAAACCCACATGTCCATTGCATAGGGCATTGGGTCTCAAGAGGATGTATAAAAAAATATTTTCTTCCCCATCCTTCAGTCAACCGTGTCCTCTTCAGATTCTGATCACTACTCCCATTAATTTCTATTGCATTTATGTAAGAACAAAACAATCTTAACATTTGCATCAGACGTCACACCAATAGTCAGCAAGCGGTGATGTAGCTCAGCCACCAGGGAGCACTATGTCTCCCCGTCTCCTTTCCCCCAGGAGAACAAGGCGACCATCAGAGACCAAATAGCTCTTGCACATGTGCCACGGCTACAGCGCTGCAAATACATCTAAAAAAAAACAAACACAGCAAACAGCCCTGAAAGTGGGACTCTTCTGCATTTTCCCGGCAAAAGGCCAAACACATTTACAAAACTTCAAGTATCTACAACGCACCAAAAAAAAACAACAACAAAAAACCGTCCTCTCTGCTGTGAAATATGTAAATATTGCACTAATCAAAGGGTTGCGGAATCGTCAAATGCCACAGAAAGGTTATGACCCGGAGCCTGTGCTAATAGGGGAGCGAGGGGGGGGGGAAGGGCGGGCGGGCTCGGGGGTTGTGTTGTTGTGTGGGTGGGTGGGAGGGGGGGGAAGATGCAGGGGAGTGACAGCTACCACGGGCATTTCTCCTGCCTGAGGAGGACCTTCACTGGCTGACCTCCGCCGCCTGCACTCCGACGCTCTGACAGTAATGAACAGGAAGGGGCTGTTTATGCATATCAAATGTTATTTACTCTCGCGCAGTGGAGTGGAGCCACGGAGGAAAGAACCAGGACGACACAATCAGCGAACACCGCGGGGCCGCCATTACGACAATATGGACTGCAACATTGGGGTTAATTTATCCATCGCCATGAATCACATGCAAAAATGGATTGTCCGGCTTTTTTTTTGGCCCGATTTTTATCTTTTTTTTTTTCAAAATTCTACATTGGCGTCTGCGAGTATCTCATTCAGGGGTGTCTGAAGTCCATCCATCCATCCATTTTCTACCGCGTGTCCCTTTTCGGGGTCGCGGCGCGTGCTGGAGCCTATCTCAGCTACAAACCCCGTTTCCATATGAGTTGGGAAATTGTTTTAGATGTAAATATAAACAGAATACAATGATTTGCAAATCATTTTCAACCCATATTCAGTTGAATGCACTACAAAGACAAGATATTGGATGTTCAAACTCATAAACTTTATATTTTTGTTTTGCAATTAATAATTAACTTGGAATTTCATGGCTGCAACACGTGCCAAAGTAGTTGGGAAAGGGCATGTTCACCACTGTCATACCTCACCTTTTCTTTTGACAACACTCAATAAACGTTTGGGAACTGAGGAAACTAATTGTTGAAGCTTTGAAAGTGGAATTCTTTCCCATTCTTGTTTAACGTAGCGCTTCAGTCGTTCAACAGTGCGGGGTCTCTGCTGTTGTATTTTACGCTTCATAATGCGCCACACATTTTCGATGGGAGACAGGTCTGGACTGCAGGCGGGCCAGGAAAGTACCCGCACTCTTTTTTTACAAAGCCACGCTGTTGTCACACTTGTCTTGCTGAAATAAGCAGGGGCGTCCATGATAACGTTGCATGGATGACAACATATGTTGCTCCAAAACCTGTATGGACCTTTCAGCATTAATGGTGCCTTCACAGATGTGTAAGTTACCCATGCCTTGGGCACTAATACACCCCCATACCATCACACATGCTGGCTGGGTCAACTTTGCGCCTATAACAATCCGAATGGTTATTTTCCTCTTTGTTCTGGAGGACACCACGTCCTCTGTTTCCAGATATAATTTGAAATGTGGACTCGTCAGACCACAGAACACCTCTCCACTTTGCATCAGTCCATCTTAGGTGAGCTCAGGCCCAAAGCAACAAAGAGAGTTGACTCCATCCTAGACTGCCCACTAGCTCCCTGCTAATGTCCGGTACATGCGGATGAGCGAGAAGCCGTCCAGGGAGACTTTAGTGTCTGACACATGCACATTCAGCCAGGTGTCCGTGCAGCTAATCCATCCCCAAGCAGCCCAGTCTCTCCCTCCGCATCTCCTCAGGTCTCTCCATGAGGACTCCGGCGTGGCAGAGAGCCGGCAGCTAGTCTCCGGCAAAGAAGCATCCAATAACGTCATAAAAGCGCCAGTCCTTGTAGCGCAGTCCCAAAGGGACCTGAACCAGAAGGCGAAAAAACAGGAGAAAACATAATGGAAACATCAAGTTCACGAAGAAGCTATATCCTACACAAGAACAGCGAGCTCCTGCAACCAGCAGCCACTACAGCGGCGCCATTTTTGAAAAAAATCAATAAAAAGGCATTGCCATTATTTTTTTAATTGTTTTTGTCACAAGTTTTAATTTTTAACTTCCCATTTTTCAGTATCACTTCAGTATTTGACATAACAACTTGTGTCTTGACTTCACGTGGAGGGAAGAGGGCAGGTGGGCGGGGCTTATAGTGTGTAAACGCGGATCTACTTTTTACGTAGAGGAGCGAATAATTACTTCGTCACCGCCATTATTGTTCTAGTACATTTTTAGTCTACAATAAACTAATGAAATATTTAATCGCAATATGTTAATAGCAACCTCAAAATGAATAGCAATTAATCGCAGATATGTGTAATTTTTCATCATTAATAAGTAGAGAGATGTCTGATAATATTGGACTGCCGATATTATCGGCCGATAAATTCTTTAAAATGTAATATCGTAAATTATCAGTATCGATTTCTAAAAGTAAAATGTATGACTTTTTAAAACGTTGCCATGTAAACGGAGATACGGAGAAGTGCAGAGCGCCAATAAACCTTAAAGGCACTGCCTTTGCGTGCCCGCCCAGTCACATACAGTAATATCTACGGCTTTTCACACACACAAGTGAATGCAACACATACTTGGTTCCACAGACATACAGGTCACACTGAAAGTGGCCGTATAAAGAACTTCAACACTGTTACAAATATGCGCCACACTGTGAACCCACACCAAACAAGAATGACAAACACATTTCGGGAGAACATCCGCACCGTAACACAAAATAAGCACAACAGAACAAACACCCAGAGTCCCTTGCAGCACTACCTCTTCCGGGACGCTACACTATACACCCCCCCAGCTAACATACCCCCCCACCCAAACCCCGCCCCCCCCAACCCCGCCCACCTCAACCTCCTCATGTTCTCCCAGGGAGTGTGTCACAAATTCCAAGCTGCTGTTTTGAGGCATGTTAAAAAAAATAAAGCACTTTGTGACTTCAATTAATTAAAAACGGCAGTGCCATGTTGGCATTTTTTTTCCATAACTTGAGTTAATTTATTTTGGAAAACCTTGTTACATTGTTCAATTGCATCCAGCGGGGCATCACAACAAAATTAGGCATAATAATGTGTTAATTCCAAGACTGAATATATCGGTATAAGTTGATATTGGAATCGGTAATTAAGAGTTGGACAATATCTGCAAAAAAAGCCATTATTGGACATCTCAATTAATAAGCATACTCCCGTCAGATAATTTTCGTTGGGGTGGTGGGGGCTGGGTGGGGAGTGTGGGGGGGGGGGGGGGGGGTGCTCTCCCAGCTGTGATCGGTGATATTTCTACCTGAATAAATGCATTCTGTACATTTAATGTTCGAAGTCAATGGCCTTCATATTGCTTCATGGCAATGTTTTAACTGTCTCTGTTAATTAATTAAATGTAACATTGAGCCTGCACATCATTCTGTAATTGAAGACTCGAAAATAATTTTCACCATATTTCAGCCAGCCAGAAAAACTTTACTGCGCGGCCCTCGGTGGAAAAAGTTTGGACACCCCTGATCTAATGGAACTCGACAATGAAGCGCTCTTACGTTCTATTTACTTGACGTCTCCAAACAAAGGCTGATATCCGGAGACAGAATCAAGAGGATGCGAACACACACTCCCGCCATGTAATATATTTTAAGAAGGATTAATTCCTCTCCACATTGACATGATTGGTCTTAAATAGCACAAACCTCAAAGCCAGGGGGAGGAAAAGCCTGAGCGGAATTATTCAAGGGAATGACGTCGGACGACAAGCTCAAGAACATAACCTTGAGCGGGAACAATGAAGAATCAGCCGCCAGAAAACGTTTGTGTTTTCCCGAGCCCGGCGTGTCATCGCCGTCGCTTCGCGGCTCAGCTTCGTTTCCCATCAGCCCCTTGTGAGAATTAAGTTGGATCTTAAGTATGCAAATGAGAACCTATTCTACGGCCCGTGCCCTGTCTGTACAGGAATCCCAGGACAGACCGTGACATTTAACATCGCCTCCTCTAATTTGTGCTTAATAGCCAAAAAGTGATTAGAATTAACATTAATGACATTTCATATGTCCCTCCGCCATTCATTAGCTGCCCGTGCTGTCGGTGAGACTTAACACGTTAATGCTGCTTTCCTAAAGCTGACTCTTTCTTGCACTTTCTGCTCCTCAAGAGAACAACAAGCAGGGACACTTAAAAGAGGACGGGGTATGGGGCGGAGGGGGCTGATTGCCACAAAGCTTTTAAATTGAGAATCTATTCAATCGGTCACAGCCTCTTTAGCCACTGACACAAGCGTCGCTGCAGATGAAGAAAAAAAAAAGAGGAGCGGGGGAGACATTTTTATCAAACAAATGCCGTCTAAAATTCTTCATCTCTTCTTGTCCGCCGGCCTCCTTCAATGCGGGCTTTGCTCTGCAAAGGCATATGGAAGCGGATAACACGGTGCAAATCAGAATCAGAATCAGAAATACTTGAATAATCCCCGGGGGTGAAATTAAGATTTTCAGCACAATCCCATTCAAGATTTTTTAGACCAGTTGATCTGTCGTTTCTTTTCTTTTTCTTCTATGTCCCACTCTCCCTTGTGGAGGGGGTCCGGTCCGATCCGGTGGCCATGTACTGCTTGCCTGTGTATCGGCTGGGGACATCTCTGCGCTGCTGATCCGCCTCCGCTTGAGATGGTTTCCTGCTGGCTCCGCTGTGAACGGGACTCTCGCTGCTGTGTTGGATCCGCTTTGGACTGGACTCTCGCGACTGTATTGGATCCATTGTGGATTGAACTTTCACAGTATCATGTTAGACCCGCTCGACATCCATTGCTTTCCTCCTCTCCAAGGTTCTCATAGTCATCATTGTCACCGACGTCCCACTGGGTGTGAGTTTTCCTTGCCCTTATGTGGGCCTACCGAGGATGTCGTGGTGGTTTGTGCAGCCCTTTGAGACACTAGTGATTTAGGGCTATATAAGTAAACATTGATTGATTGATTGAGGATTAGACAAATATTACAGGGAGACAGAACAGGATCGCTGACGGGTCTGCAAACTTCCAGCGCCCCTTGCAAAAAAAGTGAGAAACAGGTAAAGAGTGGAGTGTTTTAAGTCTCGTCTTAAGACCCACTTTTATTCTTTGGCTTTTAACACTACGTGAGTTGTGTGGTCCTCTGTGGGTTTTTTTTAATACATTTTGATTTCTATTTTACTGTTTTAATTGCTTTTACCCTTTAAAATTGTTTTTAATCTTATTTATTTTATATTGTTTTTCTATTGGTTTTATATTTATTTATTTTTTGTTTTTATTCAGTCATTGGTGGAGTATAATATTGTTTTTAACATGGCTGTGCAGCACTTTGGAAACATTATTGTTGTTTAAATGTGCTATATAAATAAAGTGGATTGGATTGGATTGGGGAGTGGGTGCAGACCAAGGAAGGAAAATACAAACCCCGTTTCCATATGAGTTGGGAAATTGTGTTAGATGTAAATATAAGCGGAATATAATGATTTGCAAATCATTTTCAACCCATATTCAGTTGAATGCACTACAAAGACAAGGTATTTGATGTTCAAACTCATAAACTTACATTTTTTTTGGCAAATAATAATTAACTTTGAATTTCATGGCTGCAACATGTGCCAAAGTAGTTGGGAAAGGGCATGTTCACCACTGTGTTTCATCACCTTTTCTTTGCTAAATATTATAAACTTATCACTTTCCTCGGGCACTGTTCCCCTAGCATTCAAAAAAGCGGTTATTCATCTGCTCCTTAAAAGACCTAACCTCGATCCTGACCTCATGGTAAACTATCGACTGGTGTCTCACCTTCCCTTTATTTCGAAAATCCTCGAAAAAATTGTTGCAGAGCAGCTAAATGAACACTTAGCGTCTAACAATCTATGTGAAACCTTTCAATCCAGTTTCAGGGCAAATCACTCTAGGGACACAGCCCTCGCAAAAATGACTAATGATCTATTGCTAACGATGGATTCTGATCCATCATCTATATTGCTGCACCTCGATCTTAGCGCTGCTTTCGATACCGTCGATCATAATATTTTATTAGAGCGTATCAAAACACGAATGACGTCCTCTCCAAGGTTCTCATAGTCATCATTGTCACTGGCGTCCCACTGGGTGTGAGTTCTCCTTGCCCACTGGTTGTGAGTTTTCCTTGCCCTTATGTGGGTTCTTCCGAGGATGTCGTAGTCGTAGTGGTTTGTACAGTCCTTTCAGACATTTGTGATTTAGGGCTATATAAATAAACATTGATTGATTGATTGATTGATTGATCTTAACAACACTCAATAAACCTTTGGGAAAGTGAGGACAGACATTTTTGAAGCTTTTCAGGTGGAATTCTTTCCCATTCTTGTTTTATGTACAGCTTAAGTTGTTCAACAGTCCGGGGTCTCCGTTGTGGTATTTTAGGCTTCATAATGCGCCACACATTCTCAATGGGAGACAGGTCTGAACTACAGGCAAGCCAGTTTAGTACCCACACTCTTTAACTATGAAGCCATGCTGTTGTAACAAGTGACTTGGCATTATCTTGCTGAAATAAGCAGGGGCGTCCATGATAACATTGCTTTGATGGCAACATATGTTGCTCCAAAACCTGTATGGACCATTCAGCATTAATGGTGCCTTCACAAATGTGTAAGTTTCCCATACCTTGGGCACTAATGCACCCCCATACCATCACAGATGCTGGCTTTTAAACTTTGCACCTAGAACAGTCCTGATGGTTTTTTTCCTCTTTGGTCCGGAGGACACGACGTTCACCGTTTCCAAAAAACAATTTAAAATGTGCACTCGTAAGACCACAGAACACTTTTCCACTTTGCATCAGTCCATCTTAGCTGAACTCGGGCCCAGCAAAGCCAGCAGCGTTTCTGGTTATGGTTGATGAATGGCTTTGGCTTTGCATAGCAGAGTTTTAACTTGCACTTACAGATGTAGCGACAAACTGTAGTTACTGACAGTGGTTTCTAAGTGTTCCTGAGCCCATGTGGTGATATCCTTTACACAGTGATGTCGCCTTTTGATGCAGTACCGCCTGAGGGAACGAAGGTCCGTTATATTATCGCTTATGTGCAGTGATTTCTCCAGATTATCTGAATCTTTTGATGGTATTACAGACCATAGATGGTGAAATTCCTAAATTTCTTGCACTAGCCCGTTGAGAAATATTTTTAAACTGTTTAAAAATTTGCTCACGCATTTGTTCACAAAGTGCTGACTGTTTCCCAATCCTTGTTTGTGAATGACTGAGCATTTCACGGAAGCTGCTTTTATACCCAATCTTGGCACCCAACTGTTCCCAATTAGCCTGCACACCTGTGGGATGTTCCAAATAAGTGTTTGATGAGAATTCCTCAACACTATCAGTATTTATTGCCACCTTTCCCAACTCCTTTGTCAAGTGTTGCTGGCATCAAATTCGAAAGTTAATGATTATTTGCACAAAAAAAAAATATCAGTTTGAACATCAAATATGTTGTCTTTGTAGCATATTCAACTGAATATGGGTTGAAAATGATTTGCAAATTATTGTATTCCATTTATATTTACACCTAACACAATTTCCCAACTCATATGGAAACGGGGTTTGTAAAACTCATAGCCATAGCACGCATAAGCATGTGTGGAAGAAGGAAACATCAAACATCTGTCATGATCCGTGGATCGGATCCTGTTTTGTTTAGTTATGTTCTGTTAGTTTTGGACTTCCTTAGTTCCTGTTTTGTGCAACTCTGCATTTGTTTTGGTTACCATGGGTTCTAATTGGTTTCACCTGCCTCTGATTAGTGTTCGGCACGTTCACCTGCCGCCGAGCACTACTATTTATTCACGTTGCTCGCCACACTCGCTCTGGCGTCATTGGTTCCCGGATCACATCTTTAGTCTATGTTTGAGTCCCTTTTTTGTGTTTTCATTATTTCTTGGACTCTTCCAATCCTTTTGTTTGAGCACTTCCGTGTTTGTATTTGTCACCATGGCGACTTCATTTGCTCCACCTGCACTTACTTTCTGACGCACACCTGTTTTTGATTATTGTGTTAGTATTTAAACCAGCCTGCTACCTTAGTTTTGTCTGAATGTTTTGTTTGCTCCATGCAACAGTTACGTTTGGTATTCCTACTTTGTATTTACCTGGCTAAGTCACATCATAGCTTCCCGTGCACTCTGCACGTTGTTTCTCTATTGGACTTTGAACTCTATGCTAGTTTAGCATTAGCTTCCCGTGCGCTCCGGCACGCCTTTCCTTTGCCTTTTGTCAAGTGTTATTTTGTCATTTTTATATTAAAAACAAGCTCCTACTTGCTATCCTGCCTGTCCCAGTCCTGTAGCATCCTGGGGTGGCAACTTCACGCATCAAAATTGTTATATTAAAAACAAGCTCCTACCTGCTATCCTGCCTGTTCGAGTCCTGTGGCATCCTGGGGTGGCAACTTCGCACATCAAAATGCGTCCCAAATGCAACATAAATCATGTTTTCACCTGCACGCCTTGTCCGGAGTAGTCCGTCTGTCTTCCTGGGAGAACGACCCCGCAGTAAGCTGAGCAAAAAAAGGCGAAACAACATCAAAGTACAGAAAGGACATTAAAAACATTAAAAGAGCAGAGCTGATGCAACCAGCCATTTCTACATACAGCTACAAAGGTAAAAAAACAAAAATAAATACATATATATATATATATATATATATATATATATATATATATATATATACATATATATATATATGTATATATATATATATATATATATATATATATATATATATATATATATATATATATATATGTATATATATATATATATATATATACAATGCGGTGGCCTCTGCAGTTTTCCACGCCATCGTCTGCTGGGGCGGGGGGAGGATGGCCAGAGACAGGAGCAGACCCAACAAAGCAACCAAAAGAGCCGACTCCACCCTCAACCGCCCACCAACTCTCGGCCAGTGTCCAGTCCGCAGGGATGAGCGAGGGTGCGTCCAAGGAGACCGAGGTGTCCGATACCTGCTCATTCAGCCAAGATAAATAACTGCATTCTATCATTATTATTATTATTATTATTATTATGGCTGCCTTGCTCGGATCGCTCGGATTATTGTGTAAAAAGTGTGCATAGTGTTGCACGTTCTACAAACTGCAATAATTAGGGATGGTCCTCCACCTCGGTCAAGGACAAGGAGTTTGGCCTTTTTATTATTATTTTCCCTTATTTGGTTGGCTGGAGGTAGGTCACATGGTCATGCCAAGCATGTGACAAAGGTCGCTCAGTAATCAGCCCAACTAACTTTAAAATGACGTTTACTGCTTTTGTAATTTATTCCGTTTATAAAAGGAAGTGAGTGGGATGTGCGGGTGAACCTTGACTAATGCGTGTTGCAGCATAATTACCAGCGTTGTTATGTTTTCGTCATTGTTTCATCAATGCTAATTAGCAGGGTTTTTGTTTACCGCTTTAAAAACCACAATTGTATTAATCTATTAATATTTGATAAGGCATTGCTTGGTCTATATCGCCACACTCATTCTTCTATATCAGGGGTCCCCAAACTTGTTGACTCGGGGGCTGCATTGGGTTAAAAAAATTTGGCCGGGGGCCGGGCTGTGTGTGTGTGTGTGTGTGTGAGTGTGTGTACAGTATATACAGACGTGCTCAAAAGTTTACATATATTTCTAATAATTTCTACAACTCTTATTTTTTTGTGATGGATTGATTGGAGCACATGCTTGTTTGTCACAAAAAATATTCATGAAGTTTGGTTCTTTTATGAATTTTTTATTGGTCTACAATTTTTGTTTCATCTGACATCACATGGACAAAAATAAGATAAGAGTTAAGTTCTGTGATCAGATGAAACAAAAATTGAGCTGTTTGGCCACAATACCCAGCAATATATTTGGAGGGGAAAAGGTGAGGCCTTAAACCCCAGGAACACCAAGCCTACCGTCAAGAATGGTGGTGATAGTATTATGTCCTGGGCCTGTTTTGCTGCCAATGGGACTGGTGTTTTACAGAGAGTAAATGGGTCAATGAAAAAGGAGAATTGCCTCCAAATTCTTTAGGATAACCTAAAATCATCAGCCCAGAGGTTGGGTCTTGGGCGCAGTTGGGTCTTCCAACAGGAAAATGACCCTAAACACACTTCAAAAGTGGTAAAGGAATGGCTAAATCAGGCTGGAATTAAGCTTTCAGAATGGCCTTTCCAAAGTCCTGACTGGACAATGCTGAAGAAACAAGTCCATGTCAGAAAACCACCAAATTCAGCTGAACTTCACCAATTTTGTCAAGAGGAGTGGTCAAAAATTCAACCAGAAGCTTGTGGATGGCTACCATAAAAACACCTTATTGTTGTGAACTTGTAACCAAATAAAAACATTGCTGTTGTCAGAGTATGTTGGTGACGAACCCCAAGATGCAGAGACGGTGGCAGGCATTGAATAGGAAACACAATTTAATTTAAATACTAAAACAAGAACAAAAAAAAGGGTACTAACATAAGGTGCGCACGAGGCGGATAACAAACTAGGCTATGAACAAAACACTTACTGTGACAAGAAGGAACTATGGCAGGAGCACAGTGAACAAAAGTAGACACAGCTACAACGAAGTATTAATGACAATGACAGGTAGTGGTGACAAACAACCGGTAGGAGCGACAATAATCCAGCACTGACTGGAGGACAAAGCAGGTAAAAATAGGACAGGGCTGATTGACACCAGGTGTGGCCAGGTGCCACTCAGCCACAGCTGAGGGGAAACAGCGCTCAGGGAGAAAGACAGAAAACAGACAAAACAAGAGCGCTGATAGGAAACAAAGACAGGAAAAACTAAAACATGGCCACACTGTCAGTGACAAGCCTGACAGTTGTATGTATACTTTTGATCCAGCAGATTTGGTCACATTTGATCCAGCAGATTTGGTCACATTTCCAGTAGAGCCATAATAAATTCACAAAAGTACCAAACTTCATGAATTATTTTTTTGGGACCAACAAGTATGTGCTCCAATCACAAAGATAAGAGTTGTAGAAATGTTTTGAAACTCAAGACAGCCGTGACATTATGTTATTTACAAGTGTATGTAAACATTTCACCACAACTGTATATATTATATAAAAATAATATGAAGTATCAGTATTTATTATATACTGAATATACTATATGTACATATTACATATATGTTATATTGATACTATGGCGCATTTTTAGTCTACTTAATACCTGCATTATCCTTTCCATCCTTACCCTTTTCACCCTTTGTAACTGAGCAACTGTGTGGAACTATTTCTCTTGTGGATCAATAAAGTTTGTCTAAGTCAGGGGTCGGCAACCTAAAATGTTGAAAGAGCCATATTGGACCAAAAATACAAAAACAAATATGTCTGGAGCCGTAAAAAAATAAAAGCCATATTAGATACAGATAGTGTCATGAGATATAAATTGAATTAAGAGGACTTAAAGGAAACCAAATGAGCTCAAATATAGCTACAAAAGAGGCATAATGATGCAATGTGTACATAAAGCTAGCCAAAATAGCATGTTAGCATCGATTAGCTTGCAGTCATGCAGTGACCAAATATGTCTGATTGGCTCTCCACACAAGTCAATAAGGTCCACAAAACTCACCTTTGTGCATTCATGCACAACGCTAAAAGTTTGGTGGACAAAATGAGACGGAAAAAGAAGTGGCATGAAACACGTATTAGAGAGTCGGAGAAAGTTATACATGTAAACAAACTGCGGTGAGTTCAAGGACCGCCAAAATTAGTAGAACAAAACGGCGCTCGCCCAAATACTCTAATCCAGGGGTGCCCACACTTTTTCTGCAGGCGAGCTACTTTTCAATTGACCAACTTTGAGGGGATCTACCTCATTTATATATATCATTTATATTTATTTATTTATGAAAGAGACATTTTTGTAAACAAGTTAAATGTGTTTAATGATAATCCAAGCATGTGTAACACATATAGATGTCTTTCTTTCACAAAGACAAGAATATAAGTTGGTGTATTACCTGATTCTGATGACTTGCATTGATTGGAATCCGACAGTAATGATGATAACGCCCACATTTTCAAATGGAGGAGAAAAAAAGTTGTCCTTTCTGTACAATACCACATGAAAGTGGTTGGTTTTTGGCATCTAATTCATCCAGCTTCCATACACTTTACAAGAAAAACATTGGCGACAAATTCCGTAGCTTGCTTGATTGATATTCACGGCACCCGAGGGTCTTGTGAGATGACGCTGGCTGCTGCCAGTTCATTATTATGAAAAAATGACACAGAGGAAGGCGAGAAACACTTTTTATTTCAACAGACTTTCGCGCCGTCCCTTCCGTCAGAACTCTAAAGGCCGACTGCACATTTCCTATCTTCACAATAAAAGCCCTGCTTCATGCTGCCTGCGCTAACAAAATAAGAGTCTCGGAAAGCTGGCGTGCACAAGTGATGTGCACGCCAGCTTTCTGAGGGATCGCTTGTGCACGCCAGTTTTCCGAGACTCTGTATTTAGTTAGCGCAGGCAGCATGAAGCAGGGCTTTTATTGTGAAGATAGGAAATGTGCAGTCGGCCTTTAGAGTTTTGACGGAAGGTACGGCGCGAGAGTCTGTTGAAATAAAAAGTGTTTCTCGCCTTCCTCTCGGTCATATTTTCATAATAATGATCTTGCAGCAGCCAGCCTCATCTCACAAGACCCTCCGGTACCGTGAATGTAATTTAAGTGACGTCTTGGTGAAGATTAATGATCACTAATTTTTAGGTCTATTTTTTTTAAAAGCCTGGCTGGAGATCGACTGACACACCCCCCGCGGTCGACTGGTAGCTCGCGATCGACGTAATGGGCACCCCTGGTCTAATCAGTGCAGCATGTTTAATACAAACAGTGTGCTTTATAACAATTAGGGAGATTTGTGTCAAGTTTGTCCGACAGAAACAATAATAAAACAACAAATATTTTTAAAATATTTTTTTCCTTATCTTTTTCCATTTTTCATACATTTTTGACAAAGCTCCAGAGAGCCACTAGGGCGGCGAGCCGCGGGTTGCCGACCCCTGGTCTAAGTCTAAGCGTAACTGTACTGGTTTTTAAAAACAACCAACATCTTTATAAAACGTATCTTAATAAAAAAACAGAGCCAGAGAAACACTGGTTTTCTTTCACCGAGTCGGGCATAAAGTAACACTATTTGTGAACCACAATCCACAACTTATTAGTACTTGTTGTTTGAAAGGAACACAGGTGGTGGTTGTTAAACAAGGGAACATAAATAAAGGTGGATAAGACGAGGAGAGCGTTTTACTGGCAAGTGTGTGTGTGTGTGTGTGTATAGCGTGAAAGGCTGTGAAGATGGAGGGTGATCATGGGTAATGGCAGGACCCTCACCGCTGAGAGACAGGCCAATCTAGCGAGGAGACAGACTCAGGAGAGACGTGTCAGTCTCCACCAGCACCTCCAGCCAAGCTGCTGCACCAGCGTGCTAAATGTGTATTGGCAAAGTGTCGTGCCAATGCCATTAGCCGGCAGACCTAAATTCCCCTTGTAATTTTCTTGTTATTGGCACCTCTGATGCGTGCAGTATTTGAATCCTGGTTGAGCTTTAATGGATGACCACCGCTGGGGAGCACAGGGCCCATTTCTTATCGTGAGTACAAGTTCATGACTCCAACACAAACTTGTTCATTAGACAATCCTCATTTAGTCAACACCCGTCTAATTGCCCCATTGTAAAGATGCCCGTCCTGTTGCGATGAGTCTATAGCATCATTGTTTGTGACTTTAATGTCAAAATGTGGTACAGTATACAAACTACAGTGGGGAAAAAAAGTATTTAGTCAGCAACCGATTGTGCAAGTTCTCCCACTTAAAATGATGACAGAGGTCTGTAATTTTCATCATAGGTACACTTCAACTGTGAGAGACAGAATGTGGGAAAAAAAAATCCAGGAATTCACATTGTAGGAATTTTAAATAATTCATTTGTAAATTATGGTGGAAAATAAGTATTTGGTCAACCATTCAAAGCTCTCATTGATGGAAGGAGATTTTGGCTCATAATCTCACGATACATGGCCCCATTCATTCTTTCCTTAACACGGATCAATCGTCCTGTCCCCTTAGCAGAAAAACAGACCCAAAGAATGTTGTTTCCACCCCCATGCTTCACAGTAGGTATGGTGTTCTTGGGATGCAACTCAGTATTTGTCTTCCTCCAAACACGACGAGTTGAGTTTATACCAAAAAGTTCTATTTTGGTTTCATCTGACCACATGACATTCTCCCAATCCTCTGCTGTATCATCCATGTATCCATTTTGGTATAAATTATATATATATATATACCAGAAGCAGCAGATGATGTGCGCGTCACATCACGGGTTGTAGGGCTCCTCACATGCTCACATTGTTTACAATCATAGCCATCAGCAGCAAGAGCGATTCGGACCGAGAAAGCGACAATTTCCCCATTAATTTGAGCGAGGATGAAATATTTGTTAGAGTTAGAGTGAAGCACTAGAAAAAAAAAGGCAACGGCAGTGGGAGCGATTCAGATGTTATTAGACACATTTTCTAGGATAATTCTGGAAAATCCCTTATCTGCTTTTTGTGTTAGTAGTGTTTTAGTGATATTATAAAGTCATACCTGAAAGCCGGAGGGGTGTGGTGACCGCCAGTGTCTCTGATGGAAGCCATGGAGGAGCCAAGAAAGTCGCAGCTGCCTCTTTGACAGCTGCTGCAGGAGGACGCAAGCTCCGCTCATGTCTCCGGTGAGAGACGATTTTTAACCAAAATTTTCTCACCGAAACCTGTCGGTTAACATGTGGTAGAGAAACATGTTCGCTTGACTGCTCTGTTCCATATTAAAGCTTCTCAACAAAAAAAGAAACACCGGCTGTGTTTTGGTTGCTACAGCCGGCTGCAATCCACCGCTTTCCACCAACAGCATTCTTCTTTATAGTCTCCATTATTAATTGAACAAATTGCAAAAGATTCATCAACACGGATGTCCAAAATACTGTGTAATTATGCGATTAAAGCAGACGACCTTTAGCCGTGAGTGGTGCTGGGATAAAATGTCCGCTCCAACTAATAACGTCACAAGGACGAGTCAACATAAGCGTCATCATTCCGCGACGATTTCAACAGGACACATCGCGGGAAATTTAAAATTGCAATTTAGTAAACTAAAAAGGCCGTATTGGCATGTGTTGCAATGTTAATATTTCATCATTGATATATAAACTATCAGACTGCGTGGTGGATAGTAGTGGGTTTCAGTAGGCCTTTAATTGCTGGAGTGCACTCAGATGACTCCGCCTCCAGGAACGCCAAACATGGGCATAGGAAGGAGACACCAGCAACACTTTTGAAGCTTTTAAAAGTCAACAGTCTTTGATATTAAAAGTAATTTCATTCTAAACAGGTATGCAATTAGCACACAATATTTTTATTAGAACTTAGATCATATATTATAGAGGTGTCCCGATAATGGGATCAGATTGCGGTCGATATTTACCTTTTTGAACTCAGCTACGAGCCCCAGTGTTTACATGCTAAAGATTATATTCCCGTGAACAATTTCTTTAAAAAAAGGGATGCACGCTCAGTGAGACACAAACACTTCAAATACCATATTTCTTGTTACACACACGCAGGAGTTGCAAGAATTCCAGAAGGGTGCATGTATTGCCAGAACACCGGCTCGAATTTCAGAGAAACCTGCAGAAAACACGTCATTTAACCACAGTGTGAAGCTGCTTCGAAGACACTAACCCTCACCACATTGCAGAAAATTAATAAAGTTTCTTCCAAGTAGTATTATCACTGAAGGACTGGAGGAAAAGGAATGGGTAAGCATGCCACACACACACACAATAATTCAATGTAAAGTAGGAGTGACAATTATTATTAATAATTACATAATTATATATCGATTTTTTGCTCTTTTTGGTTACATTTTACTATTGTTTTGTCCCATGTAAGAATAGAAAAAAAAATTGCAAAAATACAATTGTTTAACTGCATAACCGAGTGTGTCGAAAATTCTGCCTGTACAAAAATATTATTGTTCAGTTACACATTTAACAGTGTTTACTGTGGTTGTTGTAATTTTTCAAATTATTCATAAGTTAGTAAAACATTTGATTTTTTATCTAACTTATTAAACTTTATTTCCATTTTAAGTATATCTCATTCATATTTTGAAAACTTGTAATATCTTATATTATGGGAGTCTACATTTTTTCTACCAAGGGCTGCAAAGGGAAAAGTCTAGTATGAAGGCTTTTTTTTTAGAAAATGCTAAAAATAAAAACACACATATATATATATATATATATATTTAATGACAAAACGTTGTGTAATAGGTGGCCAAGTACAATATTTTTGAATATTAATAAAACATGTCAGCTTTTTCTTATTACATTCTAACTTTTTCCTCACATTTTTACATGTGTTTTTTAGATAGATATGTTACTTAAAAAATCTATAACCGTTAATATCTTAACAGACACCTTAGGTATATTTGCACAAAGTATCAGTATCTGATCGGTTAACTGCCAATATTTTACTTGCCATCGGGCTTTTTTTCCTCACATTTTTACTGTTGTTTTGTAGATAAATATGTTTTTATTTAAAAAAATAAAAATAAACCTGTTAACATTTTAGCAGACACCTTAAGTATATTTGCACAAAGTATCAGTATCTGATCGGTATAATGCCAATATACTACTTGCTATCGGACTTTTTTCTCACATTTTTACTGTTGTCCATCCATCCATTTTCTACCGCTTATTCGCTTTGTTTCTAAGATAAATGTTATTAAATTTAAAAAATTCATACCATTTAATATCTTAACAGACACCTTAAGTATATCTGCACAAGGTATCAGTATCTGATCGGTATACTGCCAATATTTTACTTGGTATCTGACTTTCGCCCCCACATTATTTACTGCTGTTTTTTCGATAAATATGTTATTATTTAAAAAAATCTATAACCGTTAATATTTTAGCAGACACCTTAGGTATATTTGCACAAAGTATCGGTATCTGGTCGGTATACTGCCAATATTTTACTTGGTATCTGACTTTTTTTTCACACATTTTTATTGTTGTTTTTTAGATAAATATGTTATTATTTAAAAACAATCTATAACTGTTACTTTGGGAAAATATACCCAAGGCGTCTGCTAAAATATTATCAGTATCTGATCGGTATACTGCCAACATTTTACTTGGTATCAGCCTTTTTTTTGTCACATTTTTACTGTTATTTTTAGATAGATATGTTATTATTTTAAAAAATCTATAACCATTAATATTTTAGCAGACACTGCTAATATATATATATGTATATGTATACATATATATATATATATATATATATATATAAATATATATACATATATATGTATATATATATATATATACATGTGTGTGTGTGTATATATATATGTATACATTCATATATATATATACACACACACACACACACATGTATATATATATATATATACACACACACATTATACTGCCAATATATTTATTACTTGGTATCGAATCGCAAAGAAAATCAGTGGTATCACAAATCACTAGGGATTGATACTTTATATAGGATCTAAAATATACAATGAGTCCAAACCTGTTTCATTTTCATTTCCCACCTGTGACCTACACACACACACACACAGACACACACACACACACACACACACACACACACACACACACACACACACGCACACACACGCACACACACACACACACACACACGCACACACGCACACACGCAACACACACAGACGCCACATTTTCATGACGTTTTGCACTCTTCGGGGGGATTTGCAGCTTTGAAAGTTACTTTTATTATTTTACAAATCTTCCCCCTCCCCCCACGCGTATCAGGGGGATACTGCTTCTCATCAGCCCTTTCAAAAAAAAACAAAAAAACTCAAGTGAAAAAAATAAAATTTTGCTCGGCTGTAATTTGTATATCGTGTTTGACAACCTTGCTGGAGAAATTTTCAACCTTGAAATGCTAAGTAGTCCCAGCAGGAGTCAGTCAGGAAAGGAAGAAGGGCTCTTAGCTGTTTAATGTATTCTTAGGCCGTGTGGAGGCCTCCAAAATGCTGCATGTCTTTACAATCCAGCGTACACACACACACACGCACACACACACACACGCACACACACACACAAACACACACACTTACATGTCTGTCGGCAGTCAGGCTCTGAAGGAACACCGCTAATGGGGCTGTTTTTAATGAGGCAGGAAGAGGCGAGTGACCCTTGGAAGGTGAATATCTCCATCGTTGTGTTTTTCGTGGCGTGGATACACAACTGATTCCATGCAAAAATTGTATTTATATTTAATTGTTTTTAAGTGCAGCTCTTGACTCCTGCATTCATCTCATCCTCTCATCACACAGCACAAAGGTGTGTGTTTTTATGGCCGCATGGATTTAAATGGTTTGGAGGGGGGAAAAAAAAGAACGACTAAAAGCCCCTCCAGCAAAGCGGCAGGAGCCATCAAGTGACTTTATTTCACTCGTTTTTACGAGCTGGAGCGGAACTTCCGGTTCCAGGTCACCGTGAGTGACTGCTCGCTGACTGCTAACTATACAAATGCGCATATTGCTCGTCCCCTTAAAAGGGGTGGGAGGTTGCACTAATATACAATGAAAACTTTAACCTTGGTCCTAACTTAAATAATACATTTAAATGGTTTGGAGGGGGGGGGGGGGGGGGGGGGGGGAAGAACGAATAAAAGCTCCTCCAGCAAAGGTGAATATCCCCATCGCATAATAAACGCAACATTATTAATATTGCTACTACGGATAATTTTATCAAAAACTCCTTAAAACAGCCCACTACCTATAATATGGGCTTTCTAAACATAAGATCATAGTCCCCCAAAATGTTATTAGTTAATTAGAGACAACAATCAACGTCATCGGTCTCAGCGAAACCTGGCTTAAACCAGACAATTTTTTGGCGCTAAATGAGGCATCTCCTCCTAACTATACGAATGCGCATGTTGCCCGTCCCCTTAAAAGGGGTGGGGTGTCGCACTAATATACAACGAAATCTTTAACCTTAGTCCTAACTTAAATAATACATTTATATGGTTTGGAGGGGGAAAATAAAGAACGAATAAAAGCCTCTCCAGTAAAGGTGAATATGTTTTTCGCGGCGTGGATACACAACTGATTCCATGCAAAAATTGTATTTATATTTAAATGTTTTTAAGTGCAGCTCTTGACTCCTGCATTCATCTCATCCTCTCATCACACAGCACAAAGGTGTGTGTTTTTATGGCCGATTGGATTTAAATGGTTTGGAGGGGGGGGGGGAAAAGAACAAATAAAAGCCCCTCCAGCAAAGCGACAGGAGCTCGGCTGATTTCCACTTCACGTTGCCGGGCACATATCCATCAAGTGACTTTATTTCACTGGTTTTTACGAGCTGGAGCGGAAATAAAGGAGCGGAGGAAGGGGCCTAGGCAGTTCTTTGAGCCGCCAAAAGATGGCACACTATGTATGGCGGGAGGAAGGCTGGTGTGGTTTGGGGAGGCTTGTGGCAGCTCAGTGGTGTCTGTATTTAACCTGGAACCCAGAGAGCAGAGTGCGTTTCCTCTGCTGGGGAATCGTCTAGTGGCGGGATTGAAAGAGGAGGAGGGCGAAGAAGGAGCGAGGTAGGTGCACGCGGATCATACGGATATGTCATGCCTGCGCTCGTGTTGCTCAACAAGGCCGCCGAAATGAGCCTGAGGATGTACGACTGTGACATTTCATCCGCAGCCTCGGCTTCTTGTTGTCTGCGGCGCAGGTCCACTCAAGTGTCATCTTTGCTGTGCTTCATGTACATAAACTGTCACCGGGCTTGGTTTTGGAAAGATCAAAGTTTTGTGAATGTTCTTTGTAGCCCATCAGTACTTCTAACTTAATGTCTTCAGTATCCGAAACACAAAAATGTTTGTTACTTGGACTCAAGTAACTTTACTTAAACATCATTTGAACATGCAGTGGGGCAAAAAAGTATTTAGTCAGCCACCGATTGTGCAAGTTCTCCCACTTAAAATGATGACAGAGGTCTGTAATTTTCATCATAGGTACACTTCAACTGTGAGAGACAGAATGTGAAAAAAAAATCCAAGAATTCACACTGTAGGAATTTTAAAGAATTTATTTGTAAATTATGGTGGAAAGTAAGTATTTGGTCAACCATTCAAAGCTCTCACTGATGAAAGGAGGTTTTGGCTCAAAATCTCACGATACATGGCCCCATTCATTCTTTCCTCAACACGGATCAATCGTCCTGTCCCCTTAACAGAAAAACAGCCCCAAAGCATGATGTTTCCACCCCCATGCTTCACAGTAGGTATGGTGTTCTTGGGATGCAACTCAGTATTCTTCTTGCTCTAAACACGACGAGTTGAGTTTATACCAAAATGGATACATGGATGATACAGCAGAGGATTGGGAGAATGTCATGTGTTCAGATGAAACCAAAATAGAACTTTTTGGTATGAACTCAACTCGTCGTGCTGAGTCATTCAAATTTGAACTTTACAGTACAGATAAGAACAACATTTTGTTGCATGTGCATCGGTGTTTACGGATGTATGTTATATTGTCTTCATATATAAATTCATATACATGTATAGCTCGGTTGGTAGAGTGGCCGTGCCAGCAACTTGAGGGTTGCAGGTTCGATTCCCACTTCCGCCATCCTAGTCACTGCTGTTGTGTCCTTGAGCAAGACACTTTACCCACCTGCTCCCAGTGCCACCCACACTGGTTTAAATGTAACTTAGATATTGGGTTTCACTATGTAAAGCGCTTTGAGTCACTAGAGAAAAGCGCTATATAAATATCAATCAATCAATGATTATTTATATAGCCCTAAATCACTAGTGTCTCAAAGGGCTGCACAAACCACAACACAAACCACTACGACATCCTCGGTAGGGCCCACATAAGAGCAGGGAAAACGCACACCCGGTGGGACGTCGGTGACAATGATGACTATGAGAAACCTTGGAGAGGACCGCGTATGTGGGCAATCCCCCCCCCCAACCCCCCTCCCTCTAGGGCAGTGGGGGTACTTGAAGGTATGCCAAGGGGTACGTGAGATTTTTTAAAAAATATTCTAAAAATAGTAACGATTCAAAAATCCTTTATAAATATATTTGTTGAATAATACTTCAACAAAATATGAACATAAGTTCATAAACTGTGAAAAGAAATGCAACAATGCAATATTCAGTGTTGACAGCTAGATTTTTTGTGGACATGTTCCATACATATTGATGTTAAAGATTTCTTTTTTTGTGAAGAAATGTTTAGAATTAAGTTGATGAATCCCAATGGATCTCTATTACAATCCCTAAAGAGGGCACTTTAAGTAGATGATTACTTCTATGTGTAGAAATCTTTATTTATAATTGAATCACTTGTTTATTTTTCAACAAGTTTTTAGTTATATTTTGCATATTTTATTCTAAATAGTTAAAGAAAAAACACTTTAAATGAGCAATGTTTTGCACTGTTATACAATTAAAAAAAATCAGAAACTGATGACATAGTGCTGTATTTTACTTCTTTATCTCTTTTTTCAACCAAAAATGCTTTGCTCTGATTAGGGGGTACTTGAATTACAAAAATGTTCACAGGGGGTACATCACTGAAAAAAGGTTGAGAACCACTGCTCTAGGGGACTGAAAGCAATGGATGTCGAGCGGGTCTAACATGATACTGTGAACATATAATTCACTTCACTTCACTATATTCCAGCGAGTTAATCCGTTTTTTTGGGATTTTACATTTTAAAACATTCAGCACTCTTTTTCCGTCCGGCAGCAAAATTGGATAGTTTGTCACGTTTCAAGTATCAGGTAGACCCCGACGAACAGGGCCGTGTAAATCCCCTTCTTACTGTTTAACATTGTGATAAATGTACTTACAGTAGATAAACAATGCACACTAGTCAAAGTTGGTATCGTCATTTTTTTTTTGTACAATATTTGTTGTAGCATTTTATTTCCACAGACCATCAGGTACCAAAAAGTGTGTGAGTGAATCCCGCTGTGTGATTACATTTGTTCTGGTACCACACTCATACTTAACATCATTGCTTTGAACATGGACATCCTCCCTTATGCGACACACACGCACACACACACACACACACACACACACACACACACACACACACTACAAGACCACTGAAAATCAGTGTGACAGGTTTCCGTCGTCCCTCAGTATACACATCCCCTTCTCAGACTCACTCCTGACATCTGCTCGATTACCTCCTACAGCCACACACACACACACACACACACACACACACACACACACACACACACACACACACACACACACACACACACACACACACACACACACACACACACACACTCCCCATGGCCGCTTTAAGCCCCTCTGAGCCATATGAAATGTAGTGCAGGAGAAACCAGATACTGCCGGCTGTGTCACATTGCGTTTGCCGCCACCCGTCAGGAGTGGGTCTGTTTGACTGCCAGACGTTATGACAGCGTCAGTCATCCTCTACCCCAGCAGCAAGCTGCAGGACACAGAAGAAGAAGAGGAGGGAATATAGACCTCCACCATAAGCTGACTATAAGGTGTTGGGGAAAAGCAAGTACACACCAGCATATATAAAATGTAAAAAAAAAAAAAAAAGGAAGCTGAACGCGCCAAAATACTTCATGTTCGTTGAATTTGCAGAAGCCATTTATTTGTAGGCAGGGGCCTAGCAACAAATTCTGGTCCCCCATACACAAGACTCCTAACTCCTAAAGCTCCCCCCATCCCACCCTAAACCGAACGTTGCTGCCCCATAAACATCCATTTGGTATGTTTGCATGCACTAAAAACAAATCAAATTGAATCAACTTTATTTCTAAACCACATTTAAAATTTACCACAGGGGTAGCTGAAGTGCTGTACAATGGGCAGGTTAAAAGATAATACCAGAACCGAACAAACAGCACAACACAAACAGAACATGATAAAAAATAAATAAATACAACATGAAAACAGGTTCACAGCAGGTGTATAATGGGGCGCCATTGCAGGATGGATGTCACTCAGTGTTAAAAGCCAAGGAATAAAAGTATGTACTCGAATCTTCACAGGTTGTTGTTTTGTTTCTCTTTTTGTGTATATTCTCTCCGTATTACTCCTGATTTCCTGTTTTGCTTTGTATCCATGGTTCCTGATTTGTTCCACCTGCTAATCACGGTCTCTGCACACCTGTTTCATGTAATCACCTCCCTTATTTAAGCTCGCCCACTTTTGTTGCTCAGTCTGGGATCCTAATTTGCCTTCAAGCAACATTCACGACTGGCTTCTACACATATGTATATTCTCGCTAGCTTTTCACGCTAAGCCTTTGTTTTATTCCAGCTCTCACGCTGATGAATTGTTTTTCCTTTTTGTGTGCCTTCGTGCCAAGTATAGTTTTTCTGTTTTCTATTCCTAGCTCTTATGCTAGCGCCCTTGGTTTGTTTTGTCTGTTAGCGCCAGTGTTTTTGTTCGTAGCCTGCTTTTGTTAAGTTTAATAAATCATTTAAACTTACCGTTGCTGTGTTCATGTCGACGCATGTGGACGCACCTCCAGGCAACTTCAACACTTTACTAATACCCTCCTCCATTCACACCCCAACTCCCCGGATTATAAACAACTCAAATGTACTTCTAATGTATATACTTGTTCTTATGCTATGTCAACTCACTATGTTCTCTGCTGGCTGTACATATCCTACTAAATAAGACCTACACTGTTTCAATGTCCACATTTCTCTGTTGATGCAATTGTTGATGACTGAAGTTCTGATATCAACCAAAGCTCCTCATCCCACCTCCCGGATTGTAAATAATGTAAGTAATTCAATGTACATACTATGATGATTAACTTGTGTGATGACTGTATTATGTTGATAGTATATATTTGTACCATGAATTGATTAACGTGGACCCCGACTTAAACAAGTTGAAAAACTTATTCGGGTGTTACCATTTAGTGGTCAATTGTACGGAATATGTACTGTACTGTGCAATCTACTAATAAAAGTATCAATCAATCAATCAATCAATCCACGAAGGGACAGATTTGGCATCACTATGCCAACCAGTCGTAATATGTGTTATTGAGAGAGATTTAAAAACAGGATGAGAGGAGGCTTGTCTAACACTCAGAGGTAGGTCGTTCCAGAGCTTGGGAGCAGCAGCGGCGAAAACTCTGTCACCTCTAAGCTTCAGCCTTGTGTCAGGGACCGTCAGTAGCAGCTGATCGGCTGATCTTAGGGATCGGGTGGGGCAGTAAGGCTGAAGGAGGTCGGAGAGATATGTCGGCGCGAGGTTGTTTAGACATTTAAAAACAAATAGGAGTTTAAAATTGATTCGATAAAGCACAGGGAGCCAGTGAAGGGACGCTATAACAATATTACTGCATGACACCGGCTTTTTAAAACATAACAATAATGAGGTCTTTGACTTTTTAAAGGTGGAAATAACATCTCGAGAACATATCAAGATAAACCCCCTAAAACGGGGATGTACAACTCATTTCCATTGTGAACCACTGCGCCACTTCACTTCGGCGTGGCGCAGTGGAAAACTGGCCGTGCGCAACCCGAGGGTCCCTGGTTCAATCCCCACCTAGTACCAACCTCGTCACGTCCGTTGTGTCCTGAGCAAGACACTTCACCCTTGCTCCTGATGGGTGCTGGTTAGCGCCTTGCATGGCAGCTCCCTCCATCAGTGTGTGAATGTGTGTGTGAATGGGTAAATGTGGAAGTAGTGTCAAAGCGCTTTGAGTACCTTGAAGGTAGAAAAGCGCTATACAAGTACAACCCATTTATCATTTACAGTTGTGTTTGACCTCAGAGGGTCGCTTCTAAAAGGGAATTAGACGTAAAAAGATATTTTTACGTCCATTGTATACACAGAACAACAATTATGATGAACATCTTGGACCTTTTTTTTTTAATTGAGAAATGCTTTTTTTTTTTTTTTAAAAAGAACAATTCTGGCAACTGAGCTGCAAATTCTTTTTTTTTAACCATAAAAACAGCAGTAAATTTCTTGGTGTAGTACTGTAAATGCCAGAATTTTATAGTCAAATAATTGTGGTACTGTTTGTTCTATTTACAGTAAAATGCTGTTAAAAACTAATTAAATTTCATAATTTTACCGTAAAATGTATTATAATTGTTTTTATTTGATTTATAACTTAAGACAAGTCAATAAAAAGTTATTTCTTTTTTTTACATAAAATACATGTATGACAATACATTTGTTGTATTATTAGATATATAAGTTTAAAAATATGCGATTGCACGAAGTACATGTTTATTTTTCCATCTAAATTAAAAGAACAAATACATTTAGTAAGAATAGATAAAGTACTTTATAAAAACATATATTTCACGGGTCCTATAAAATAATGTGGGCCAGATGTGTCCTGAGTTTGACAGCTGGCCCTAGAATATTTAGTTTTGTTTTAGAACATTTTTTTAAAAAGTGTAATTTTTTTTTTTTTTTTTTTATAAAAAAGTGCCTACAACTTGAACATAAAATGGCCGGAATATAATTTTGAATAATCATATAACCTATCATCCATGCATCCATTTTCTACCGCTTGTCCCTTTTGGGGTCTATCATTATTCGCTTAAATATTATTATAAACTGTCAAGTTTTCCTTTACTTCAGAGTAAAGAATAGATATTAGCTGCTTCACATAAGATCATCATTATAATCATGGTTGTATTAATATTATTACATCTCATCTTCCTCTGTGAATGCTTAAAGTTGAGCTTTTATGTTAAAACTTAAGTGGTGGGTGGGGGGTTTTACATAGCGTCTGTTCATGTCCATCCTTCCATCTTCTTCCGCTTATCCAAGCTCAGGTCGCGGGCGCAGCAGCCTAAGCAGGGAAGCCCAGACTTCCCTCTCCCCAGCTACTTCGTCTAGCTCTTCCCGGGGGATCCCGAGGCGTTCCCAGGCCAACCGGGAGACATAGTCTTCCCAACGTGTCCTGGGTCTTCCCCGTGGCCTCCTACCGGTTGGACGTGCCCTAAACACCTCCCTAGGGAGGCGTTCGGGTGGCATCCTGACCAGATGCCTGAACCCCTTCATCTGGCTCCTCTCGATGTGGAGGAGCAGCGGCTTTACTTTGAAATCCAGTTTTTCTACTGCTTGGGGGTGGTGTGTGTGTGTGTGTGTGTGGGGGTTACACCCTGGACAAGTCATCTCAGGGCCATCACAGATAGACAAACATCGTTCTCACCAATTTCGGGTTCTAAACGACGGTCAAAGTGTCCCAACTTGTTGGATTACGTACTCAGCCATCGACTTTCCAGGTGAGATGCATGATTTATGATCTACAGCAAAGTTCCAAAGAGCAGGTAAGCGAGGAAACAGCAGACCACTCGATGCTGTAATCAAGGGACACCGTGATAAATAGTTTGTCTGTGTTAGCGCTTATAATAACAATATCACTAATACTTGGTTAATAGTCAAGTTAAGAAATGTAAATTGAGTATTGTTGCCGCTTTTTGAATGGTTGTTTATTGGACTTTATGGGCGGAACAGAGAACTTCCCATTGGCTCCCCTGTACGCAGACTTTTATTTACGTTTATTTACTATTTAGAAGGCATTACAAAAATCCATCCTTTGTCATGTATTTCATAATGATTGTGAACGATAGGAAAAATTACAAAAAAGTGCAGTCCCCCCTTTAAGTGGTGGTAAATAATGTGTGCTGGGGGTCTTTGTATACGTACACGCAGGTATAGCAAATGGGGACGTTGTACAAAGTGTTTGAGCTCAGTTGCACAGCATACACGTGTTCGTTTTGTTTGAGTCTACTGGCAGATTTTGCGTACATTCTGAGGTTTGCGACTTGAGTGTCATTTGAGTATTAAGCTTCCACTGCTTTTGTTTCCGACAGGCCTACAACTGTGAAGCAGCTTTTGTTTGGCTCCAGTCCTCTTGCACTATGATTGCATGTATCTGTGTCTGCTTATCCTCACCTGGCTGCAATACAATGTGTTTTGGATTCAGTTTTTCTTTGATTTTTGGGTTGGAAGCTCCCCATATCTGTTTCTCAGCTGTGCTCCTTATGACTAGCAGCGGTACTCAGTTGTAATATACTTTCCCACCACTTGTGGCAGTATACGGCAAATTATTTGCCACTTGCTAAAAGTTTAAATATAATTTCTGGAAATGTCCATACTTATAAGTGCTATTTACTTATCTTTAGTCATTGACTTATTGTCATGATCTGAATTTTAGCATGGATAATTATATTTTGTTTAATCTACTTTAAAAAATTTTCATATTGAGAACATAACAATAAAAATAAGATAATTTGTTTTTCCCAAACAGAAAATATTATTCACAGAGTCTGCAACATCCCAAAGATGCAATATTTAAGAATTGCAAGTTGAATAATGCTTGTTTTTGGAATAAAATACCTGCTCATTTATAAATACACAAAGCCTAGTTTAGAATGTTCTATCAAATAAAATCATTTAACTAGTTTGTTGTATTTTTTATTATCATCTAATATTTTTTTAATCTTATAAGTTGTCGGCTCTATATTTCTTTCAGAATTCCAGAGCTAAAGTCATAGAGAAGTTTCTCAAGCGCCAAAAATATGACTAAAGTGGTGAAGCTGTATTTTCATTTGCACATTTAGTTTTATTGACAGCTTTGTTAAAAAACATATTCATCATTAATTTAGTTTATCAATATTATCACAATATAATTGTATGTCATTTTCTTTGTGACAATATTTGGACCCTTTTGTCGTGGAAAAGGTGGGCCCTGAGGTCAAAAAGGTTAGGAACCCCTGGTCTCCAGGATGCTACAATAAGTTTGTGCACACAGAATGCAGATAGAAGTGACTGCAGTCAAGGACATAGATCAAAAAAGTAAAAAATAAAAGCACAGGTGTGCACTCAAATAAACCGGACATTTCATACATCCCATGACATGCAGGAGATGTGAAGCAGTCTGGTTTTTCGCCGACATCCGACAGCACAGACAGCCCTGCGAGCGTCCCATGTGGCACGAAGGGTAACCAGACAGCAGGACAGTGAATGCCCCGCCATCAACACCTCCTCCGCCCGAGCCTCACCCACTGCCTCTAAGAGCAACTCTCCGAAGGGCCTGCAGGATGAAAGGTGATGGACAAGGTGGCGAGCAAGCGGTCCTCCCCGGCCCAAGACACACACACACACACACACACACACACACACACACACACCCACACACACACACACACACACACACACACACACACACACACTTTACGGACAGCTCCCTGTGACATAAACACAGTTCTAGTGGTTGTGTCTTTTAATGTTTTGTCTGTGAGCTCATTTTCTTTGTGGTTATTCTTCTTTCTTGTTGTTCAGTCTTTTTAAAGCTTATTTTCATAACTTTCAGTTGATTTTGGGCCCACCTTCAACCCAAAATGGTGCAACTATTTCTCAATAATAACACCCCCATCTCCACAATGACGGATTTGCAGAAAATGTCCCTACGTGCTCTCTCCTAAATTTTGGCCAGGATATGAATAAATATGGGCAAATTGTTGAGATCCGCCGCCAAGAATGAAGGCTATTGGATAGTCGCGGGAACGTTAGCGGCTCCAATTGTCATCATTTCTCTGTGAAACAGGTTTAAATAGCTCTGTGAGTGGTAAAGGCGGCCGACCTCTGATGTATTTCAGCGGGCGGTTGGCGGGCGGGTACGGTCCTGATAAAATGTTGGTTCAAGTGGACGGTGGGCGGATGACGACTTTGGTGATGCGGATGCGGATGATATAATTGCCTATCCGCGCATCTCTACCCTACGCACACCTGTTGCTAATTGTTTACTTCTGAATTTAAGCCCGCCTGCTCCTTTTGTTCGGTCTTGGTCCGTTGTTTGCTTCATGCAACAGTCACGTTTGTTTCTCGGTTTTGTATTTACTCTCTGTGCTAAGTTTCAGCTTGGTTTTCGTTTCTGAGTCCTTTTGTGTTTTGTTGATCGTTTTGGACTCTTCCTGTTCTTAGTTTTTGCACTTCCTGTTTTATCTTGTTTCCATGGTTTTTCATTCGTCCCACCTGCTACTTGTTTCCCTACGCTAGAGATGCGCGGTTTGTGGTCTCATCCGCGGATAAACCGCGGGTCGGGCGGTTGACATGACGAAAAAATAGATTTTAATTAGATTCGTGCAGGCGGCGGTTGAACCATCCGGAAATATTTGATATAGATAGTTCTGTGATCGGTATCCTTTGCCATTCAAAGTGCCATTTAAGACCCGTGTCATAAGGCGAAGAAGACAATAAGAGACGCTATTATTCTAATGAATGACTGCCGGTAGTCACCCAGATAATAAGTATTAGGGCGTGCTATGAAGCCATTGGCTTTGTCGCCTACTACAACATGTACGATCTGCTTGTCAGTCCAGCATCATGTTGTGTGTGCCTTCCGCGGCAACACGCACACGACTGCAAGGCATACTGGGTGACACAGAGTACAATGATGGTTGTGATATAAACAATTTTAACACTCTTAGTAATATGCGCCACGCTGTGAAGCCACACCAATTAAGAACGACAAACACATTTCGGGAGAACATCCTCACAGTAACACAACATAAACGCAACACAACAAATACCCATGATCCTTTGTATTCATGACACCTCCTGACTATTTTATACACCCCGCTAGCAGCAAACCCCGCCACCTCCCCCCGCCGTGCGTCTGTAAGGTGGGCGGGGTTGGGAGCGCGGGGGTGTAAAATATATTCAGGAAGTGTCACGGATGCAAAGGATTATGGGTATTTGTTGTGTTGCGTTTATGTTGTGTTACTGTGAGGATGTTCTCCCGAAATGTGTTTGTCAATCTTGTTGGGTGTGGCTTCACAGCGTGGCGCATATTAGTAAGTGTTAAAGTTGTTTATATCACAACCATCAGTTAACTCTGTCACCCAGTATGCCTTTCAATCTTGAATGTGTAATTGCGTAAGCTGCACACAACATGTTGCCGGACCAACAATCGGTTCGTACATGTTCTTGAAGGTGTCTAAGGCAATGGCTTCACAGCACGCCCATATTTTTGTAATAAGAATGAAGGTTATTGGATAGTCGCGGGAACGTAAGCGGCTCCAATTGTCATCATTACTCTGTGAAACAGGTTTAAATAGCTCTGTGAGTGGTAAAGGCGGCCGACCTCTGATGTATTTCAGCGGGCGGTTGGCGGGCGGGTATGGTCCTGATAAAATGTTGGTTCAAGTGGACGGTGGGCGGATGACGACTTTGATGATGCGGAAGTGGATGATATAATTGCCTATCAGCGCATCTCTACCCTACGCACACATGTTGCTAATTGTTTACTTCTGAATTTAAGCCCGCCTGCTCCTTTTGTTCGGTCTTGGTCCGTTGTTTGCTTCATGCAACAGCCACGTTTGTTTCTCGGTTTTGTATTTACTCTCTGTGCAAAGTTTCAGCTTAGCTTCCGTGCGTCCGGCACACTATTTTGTACTCTGGTGACTACGTGCTAAGTTCCGTCTTAGCTTCCGTGCATTCGGCACACAACCCTTGGACTCTCTGCTTGCTAAGTATTAGCACTAGTTTCCGTGTGTAGGCACGCGCCTTATTTTGCCTTTTTGTCAGTGTTCTTTTATCATTTTTATATTAAACAAGCTCCTATCTGCAATCCTGCCTGTCTGGTCATCGTGCATCCAGCGGTGACATCATCACGCATCAAAATGCGTTCCAAATGTGACACAAACCTTTCAACCATCCATCCATCCATTTCCTACCGCTTATCCCCTTCGGGGTGGCGGGGGGCGCTGGAGCCTGTCTCAGCCACAATCGGGTGGAAGGCGGCGTACACGCTGGACAAGTCGCCATCTCATCGCAGGACCAACACAGATAGAGAGACAACATTCTCACTCACATTCACAAACTAAGGGCAATTTAGTGTTTCCAATTAATGTAGTGTTTCCAGGTGCATGTCTTTGGAGGTGGGAGGAAGCCGGAGTACCCAGAGGGAACCCACGCAGTCACGGGGAGATCATGCAAACTCCACACAGAAAGATCCCGAGCGCAGGATCAAACCCAGGACCTTCGATTTGTGAGGCAGACGCACTAACCCCTCTAAACACCGTGCTGCCTGGGCAAATTTTATCTTTTGGAAAGTAGAGGATAAATGCATGGCACATATATTCCATCATTTTAAAAGTGGGTGAGGTTTTAACAAAAATATATTTTCGCCAAATTAAATGCTAGTAAAGTGTGACCGGAATGCTTGTAAAGCCAGTCCGTGGCACAAATACTCCATATAGTTGTTTAGGGCCACAACCACTAGGGGGTCCACATGATCATGGCTTGGGCTTTTGCCAATATTTGTATTTTTTTTTTTTTTTTTTTTAATTTGAATCTAATATTTGTAAAAGACAACGCCATTACAGTTAAGATAGCATCAATGTTGCTTTAAAAGTGCAAGTCAATCAAATTAGGAATGTGTTACATTACCTACACCCCCTTGTCAAAAGTGTTTTTGTTGTATGTTTTTTAACACACCTCATCAATGCCCACCTTCAAACATTTGGGTAACATGATGCAGCAATGAAAAAATAAAATAGTATATAAGCATCAGACAAAATTATGTTTTAGTTACACTTTAACCTTTCATAGTCCATAATTGGGGTGCGTTCAAGGACTCTTGATTATAGTTAAAAACATAGTTGTCACTAGGTTTTAAAGACAGGGGCGGCTTAACCCCCACTGGATGTTGTAATAACAGTAATTATTATAATAATCCTAATAACGACTAATTATTAAGATGATGATTACTGATAAGGATTTTACATGAATCAGCTTATCTCTACCTAACACTATTAGGTAAAGGGAATCTTGCCATATTCATAATAATATTTAGGTGAATACTGTGAGGATATATGATTTTAAAACTCAAATTCTGGCTCCTTTACATTAAATTTGTCAGTACTTTTTTTGTAAAAGAAAAGAAAAGTAAAGAAAAAAATATCCATCAATCAATTAATGTTTATTTATATAGCCCTAAATCACAAGTGTCTCAAAGGGCTGCACAAGATACAACGAGATCCGCGGTACAGAGCCCACATAAGGGCAAAGAAAAACTCACCCCACTGGGATGTCGATGTGAATGACTTTGAGAAACCTTGGAGAGGACCGCATATGTGGGCACCCCCACCCTCTAGGAGAGACCGAAAGCAATGGACCTAGGGTTGGGTATTGTTTGAATTTGAACGATTCCGATTCCGATTCCGATTCTTTGTTTGGATTCCGATTCCTAACGATTCTCGGGCTCCAGTACTCTGGAATGCCCTCCCGGTAACAGTTCGAGAGGCTACCTCAGTAGAAGCATTTAAGTATCACCTTAAAACTCATCTGTATACTCTAGCCTTTAAATAGACCTCCTTTTTAGACCAGTTGATCTGCCGCTTCTTTTCTTTCTCCTATGTCCCCCCCCCCCCCCTTGTGGAGGGGGTCCGGTCCGATGACCATGGATGAAGTACTGGCTGTCCAGAGTCGAGACCCAGGATGGACCGCTCGCTTGTATTGGTTGGGGACATCTCTACGCTGCTGATCCGCCTCCGCTTGAGATGGTCTCCTGTGGACGGGACTCTCGCTGCTGTCTTGGATCCGCTTGAACTGAACTCTCGCGGCTGTGTTGGAGCCACTATGGATTGAACTTTCACAGTATCATGTTAGACCCGCTCGACATCCATTGCTTTCGGTCCCCTGGGGGGGGGGGGGGGGGGGGGGGGGGGGTGGGGGGGGTTGCCCACATCTGAGGTCCTCTCCAAGGTTTCTCATAGTCAGCATTGTCACTAGCGTCCCACTGGATGTGAATTCTCCCTGCTCACTGGGTGTGAGTTTTCCTTGCCCTTTTGTGGGTTCTTCCGAGGATGTTGTAGTCGTAATGATTTGTGCAGTCCTTTGAGACATTTGTGATTTGGGGCTATATAAATAAACATTGATTGATTGATTGATTCCGATTGTTTCTTTAAAAATAAAAAATAAAAAATAAGGCAGGGTTAAAAAAAAAGTTTAGGATATTTTAAATGAGCTAGCTAACCTACAGTCTTTCTGAATGAAATAGTCTGACATTCTCCATCAATTTTAATTCTATTAACTTTTTATGAACTTTACTACAATTTCCTCACAGAGCTGATTTCACTGAGCTCTGTAATGATGTTACACTTCTCCACCTTGTACCATGGAAGGTGGTACGTATTTTGGGTTGAGAGTTTTCACCATATCCCTGCAAACATAAACAAACATGTAATGTTGCTGTTACTGTTTAGCCCGGTATCAATTAGCTTAGCTCTACCAATTTTGCTTAACTAACCTAAATGTTGGAGATTCCACCTCTGAAAAGGGATGCAGTCTTTTGATTATGTGTGCAGTGACCTTTCTGTGGGACTCTTCCGTCTGTGGCACTGACATCTTCCCCATTGCCGCTATGGTGAACGGAGTACGCTGAGCACATCGCGGAGCCTGGCTAGCAGGTTGTAAATTGTCTATGAAAAATTACGCGGGATGTGAAGTGAATTATATTTATATAGCGCTTTTCTCTAGTGACTCAAAGCGCTTTACATAGTGAAACCCAATACCGAAGTTATATTTGAACCAGTGTGGGTGGCACTGGGACCAGGTGGGTAAAGTGCCTTGGCCAAGGACACAACGGCAGTGACTAGGATGGCGGACGCAGGAATCGAACCTGAAACCCTCAAGTTGCTGGCACGGCCACTCTACCCACTGAGCTATGTCATTTGTTAGCTGCCTCAACGTTGGCGCAAAACACATTATTTATTGCATGTATATTGTTTTACTTACTGGATTCGGACTGCAGTGCAGTCACCAAGGTGCCAGGCTGGGCGTCGGAGCCGGAGCCAGAGGAAGAAGCAGAGGAGGACGGTCGGCGCAGCGCGTCAAAGACGGGACACGCATTTATTAGTACTCCATGAACTCGGAGGTGCTTCATCATGTTCGACGTGCACCCTCCTAAGCACGAAACAGTCCTGTCGCACGTGTTGCATTTCGCCGATATTTCATTTTTTTTTTGTAAAATAAAGCCACACTTTTGACTGCCGATGACCGCTTTCCATGCTTGACTGACACGCTCGGCTACATAGGCTCGGCTATGCTAACACTTCTGGCGGTGGGCGCTTCTTCGCTGGTTTTCAACGGCTTCTTCTTCTTCCGGGTCAGCGGACATTTTTCTTTTTTCCAGTCGGCAGACCGGGTATCGAAACTAGGAATCGGAATTTAAACTTTTAAACGATACCGGGAGAATCGTAAAGTTAGTCCCGGTTCCAATCGATACTCGATACCCAACCCTAAATGGACCTCGAGTGGGTCCAACATAATATTGTGAAAGTTGAGTCCATAGTGGACCTAACATAATAGTGAGAGTCCAGTCCATAGTGTGGCCAGCAGGTGACCATCCCAAGCAAAGACGGGTCAGCAGCGCAGAGATGTCCCCAACCGATGCACAGGCAAGCGGTCCACTCCGGGTGTGCCACCCCTCCCCCGGAAGAAAAGAAAAGATTTAAAGGCTAGAGAATACAAATGAGTTTTAAGATGCGACTTAAATGCTTCTACTGAGGTAGCATCTCTAACTGTTACCGGGAAGGCATTCCAGAGTACTGGAGCCTGAATAGAAAATGCTCTATAGCCCGCAGACTTTTTGTGGGCTCTGGGAATCACTGATAAGCCAGAGTTCTGTGAACACAGATTTCTTGCCGGGACATATGGTACAATACAATCGGTAAGATAGGCTGGAGCTAGACCGTGTAGTATTTTTTACGTAAGTAGTAAAACCTAAAAGTCACATCTTAAGTGATGGATCTATCCATATTCTACCGCATTTCCAATATTTTTGGGAGCTTTCAGCCATTATTGCCCTAATAACTGTTTGTTGCGTTCTGGCATCGTGAAGGTGTTTGTGATTCCAAAACATAAAACCGCAGTGGAAAGCTTACAATGAACTTAACCGTCATGTGTAGCGAACATTGAGACTGCAATGAGTGGCGGGGTGAGACGGGTATATATGGGGAATGATTATCTTTGCAACAGGTGGGAACACTAATCATTAAATGGAGACAGATGTGGAGGACGGCGCTCGGTAAGTGGTCACGTCACAAAGATGACACACACACACACACATACACACACACGAGGGGGAAATGAAAACAGGAGCGCAAGACAAGAACTTAACATGAACATAGGGAAGAATAATGACAAAAACAAGACGAGACCTGTGGCACAGGTCATGACAGTTTGATTATTTTAAAAGTCTAAAACCTAAATAAAGTTTTTACATTTTAAAAGGCTCATTTCAACCAAATTAAGTGAAACATTTTTGGTTCTTTTAAATAAATAAATGATAAAGGGGTTGTATTTCTGTGGGTTCTTCCGAGGATGTCGTAGTCGTATGTAGTCCTTTGAGATATTTGTGATTTAGGGCTATACACATAAACATTGATTGATTGATTTATTACTTGTATAGCGCTTTTCTACCTTCAAGGTACTCAAAGCGCTTTGACACTACTTCCACATTCACCCATTCACACACACATTCACACACTGATGGAGGGAGCTGCCATGCAAGGCCCTAACCCCATCAGGAGCAAGGGTGAAGTGTCTTGCTCAGGACACGACAAGGTTGGTACTAGGTGGGGCTTGAACCAGGGACCCTCGGGTTGCGCACGGCCACTCTCCCACTGCACCAGGCCGTCCCTTTTGAATATACTGAGTTGTGGGGGGAGAGCCCTTCAGGAGTCTAATGATAATAAATAAGTAATATTAAACACTAAAATGGGACCACCAATACAATATTGTTTAGGGCAGTGTTTTTCAACTTTTTTTGAGCCAAGGTGCATTTTTTTCCTTGAAAAAATCCGGAGGCACACCACCAGCAGAAATATTTGAAAATGAAACTCAGTAGACAATAAAAAGTTATTGTGGCAATTGTTGGATATGACTTTAAACCATAACCAACCATGCATCAATATAGCTCTTGTCTCAAAGTAGGTGTACTGTCACCACCTGTCACATCACACCATGACTTATTTTGAGTTTTTTGCTGTAGTGTTTTAGTTCTTGTCTTACGCTCCTATTTTGGTGGCTTTACCTGTTTCGTTGGTATTTTCCTGTTGCAGTTTCATGTCTTCCTTTGAGCGCTATTCCCCGCACCTTCTTTGTTTTAGCAATCAAGACTACTTAAGTTGTTGGCATCTTTTTTGTGTGAACATTGTTGATTGTCATGTCATCAATCAATCAATCAATCAATCAATCAATGTTTATTTATATAGCCCTAAATCACCAGTGTCTCAAAGGGCTGCACAAACCACAACACATCCTCCGTAGAGCCCACATAAGGGCAAGGAAAACTCACCTCAGTGGGACGTCGGTGACAGTGACAATGATGACTATGAGAAACCTTAGAGAAGACCGCATATGTGGGCGGCACCCCCCCGAGCGGGTCTAACATGATGCTGTGAAAGTTCAATCCATAGTGGATCAAACATAACCGTGAAAGTCCTATCCAAAGTTGATCCAACACAGTAGCAAGAGTCCCGTCCATAGTGGAGCCAACAGGAAACCATCCCAAGCGGAGGCGGATCAGCAGCGCAGAGATGTCCCCAGCCGATACACAGGCGAGCGGTCCATCCTGGGTCCCGACTCTGGACAGCCAGTACTTCATCCATGGCCACCGGACAAGACCCCCTCCACAAGGGAGAGTGGGATAGAGGAGAAAAAGAAAAGAAACGGCAGATCAACTGGTCTAAAATGAGGGTCTATTTAAAGGCTAGAGTATACAAATGAGTTTTAAGGTGAGACTTAAATGATTCTACTGAGGTAGCATCTCGAACTGTTACCGGGAGGGCATTCCAGAGTACTGGAGCCCGAACGAAAAAGGCTCTATAGCCCGCAGACTTTTTTTGGGGCTCTGGGAATCACTAATAAGCCGGAGTCCTTTGTACGCAGATTTCTTGCCGGGACATATGGTACAATACAATCGGTAAGATAGGCTGGATCTATACCGTGTAATATTTTATACGTAGGTAGTAAAACCTTAAAGTCACATCTTAAGTGCACAGGAAGTCAGTGCAGGTGAGCCAGTACAGGCGTAATATGATCAAACGTTCTTGTTCTTGTCAAAAGTCTAGCAGCCGCATTTTGAACCAACTGTAATCTTTTAATGCTAGACATGGGGAGACCTGGAAATAATACATTACAGTAATCAAGACGAGACGTAACAAACACATGGATAATGATGTCGGCGTCAGTAATGGACAAAATGTAGCGAATTTTAGCGATATTACAGAGATCAAAGAAGGCCGTTTTAGTAACATTCTTAATTTGTGACTCAAACAAGATAGTTGGGTCTAAGATAACACCCAGATTCTTTACCGAGTCGCCTTCTTTAAATGTTTGGTTGTCAAATGTTAAAGTTGAATTATTAAATAGAGGTCGGTGTCTAGCAGGACCGATAATCAGCTTTTCCGTTTTTTTGGCGTTGAGTTGCAAAAAGTTAGCGGACATCCATTGTTTGATTTCATTAAGACACGCCTCCAGCTGACTACAATCCGGTGTGTTGGTCAGCTTTAGGGGCATGTAGAGTTGGGTGTCATCAGCACAACAGTGAAAGCTTACACCGTATTTGCGTATGTCATGTACAGACATACTTTGTGGATGTCATCTCTGCTCCACACGCTGTAAGTTTTTGCTGTTGTCCAGCATTCTGTTTTTGTTTACTTTGTACCCAGTTTCAGTTTCATTCTACATATCCATCGCTAAGCTTTAATGCCTTTTCTTAGCAGCACTCATCTTTTGTTTGGTTTTTGATTAAGCATTAGATACCTTTTTACCTGCACGCTGCCTCCCGCAGTCACCTGCATATTGTGATCACAACCAACCATTGACGTGTTCCCGACATCTACAAAGCAATTAGCTACCGGCTGCCACCTACTGATATGGTATGGTATAACATGGTTACTCTGCGGAGGTCTAGACAGCACCGACACTCAACAACGGCACATTATTTGCAGATTATAATTACTGGTTTGCAAAAAATATTTTTAACCCAAATAAACTTAGACTTAGACAAACTTTAATGATCCACAAGGGAAATTGTTCCTCACAGTAGCTCAGTTCCAAAGGATGGAAAAGATGGAAAGGACAATGCAGGTATAAAATAGACTAAAAGCAATATAGAATATAACATATATATGTAATATTTATATAATATATGTAAAGTATAGGATATTAACTGATATATTATATTATATGTTTATATTATATATACAATATAAAACAATTACCATGTACACCAGGGGTGTCAAACTCAAATACAGAGTGGGCCAAAATTTTAAACGGAACAAAACCGCGGGCCAAGGTTGAACAAATTAACCTTTTAATAGGGACCCAAACAAGTTTTGCATTAAATATTGAACAAGCAAGGCTTATATAACTTTAGTGACATGCAAAATCCAGTTTCAAATAATAATAATAATAATAATTACAAAAATATCAATGGCATATCAAATAAAATGTAAACAAAAATGTTATGCCTTTTTTTCTATTTGCAATCTTCTGATGTAAATATAAAAAAAATTCCGCAGGCTAATAATACATTTGAAAATAAAATACAAAATAATGAATGAACCAAACATTCAAGCCTTGAAGTAGCAAGAGAAAATGCTTGAATAAAACGTTAATTATTGGTCAGTTTGCAGGAAGTTTCCCGGAAGAGTTAGTGCTGCAAGTGGTTCTGGGCATTTGTTCTGTTGTGTTACGGTGTGGATGTTCACCCGAAATGTGTTTGTCATTCTTGTTTGGTGTGGGTTCACAGTGTGGCGCATATTTGTAACAGTGCTAAAGTTGTTTATGCGGCCACCCTCAGCGTGACCTGTATGGCTGTTGACCAAGTATGCGTTGCATTCACTTGTGCGTGTGTGTGTGTGTGTGTGTGTGTGTGTGTGTGTGTAAAAGCCACAAATATTATGTGACACGCTGTTAGTATGGAGCAAAAGCGGACGTGACGACAGGTTGTAGAGAATGCTAAAGGCAGTGCCTTAAATGCACGCCCCCAATATAGTTGTCCAGGTGGAAATCGGTAGAAATTCGGGAGAATGGTTGCCCCGGGAGATTTTCGGGAGGGGCACTGAACTTCGGGAGTCTACCGGGAAAATTAGGAGGGTTGGCAAGTATGAGTATTAGCGGTGAAAGCGGCACCGACACTGTATAACACCGGTGGGCCAGCTCTAATGCTAAATTGATATTGCCTCAAGGGCCAAATTAAATTACACGGCGGGCCAGATTTGGCCCGCGGGCCAGAGTTTGACACCCATGATGTACACTATTAAAGTATATGTAACAGCTGCAGCATAAAATAGAGAGTAAATCAGCAGAAAATAAACAAAGAGAAGTAGCTAACATAGAAGGTTTCAGGTGATAGGTAAATAGGTAAAACTACATAATCTCCCACGGCACACCAGACTGTATCTCCGGCACGGCACAGAGGTTGAAAAACACTGGTTCAGGGCCGCGTAGTCATTCAAGAATGTCCATCTCCCCTCCTGTGTATGATTGATAAACAACACTATTAACCGTGCAGCAGACATTGCACTAAAGGTTCATTTCCGAAATAAAATCTCCCTTTTGTTAATAATGTCCATTAATCATGCAGGGATGTCACTAAACACAAGGTTAATGAAACACTGCTAATGCACGACTAATCTATTCCCAGTCAGAAAGCTATTGTACGTGCGATTCCCAACCTTCCTAACCATATCCCCCGCGATCCTATGTGAGTGATGGATGGATGCCATGTCCATTATTTGAAAGCGGAACACCGGTGTGGAAAGTGGGGGTCAACTGGGAGCTCAACCCAGAAAGTGTCCAAAGAGCTAATGAAGCACGGACAAGACGTATGGGAACGCCTCGGGTATGAATTGAAGTATGAGATAACAACTTGATGATGGATCCGGTGTGGTCCAAGAAACCATCCATTCACAAGGATGCTAAAGTTGGGTGTTGTTCACTCTCCCTTTTTTTTTTTTTCCCCCAGCTGTCAAAGAGTGAATTATTTTTTCATGTTCTGTGTGCATAGTGTCTGTGTAAGCATGGCGGGGTGTAAGCGCGACATTAGCAGGGATGTTTATTGTAATGCAGTGCCAGCTGAGCAGAGCTGCAAGCTGCTCGGAGCAGCGGATGACTGTTTGATTGTTTGATGACAATGTAAGGCTCACATCTCGCTTCCCTTTGTCGGAGTCTCTGAAGAATGCTGACATTAAATGTTTGATGTTGGCACGGAACAACTGATGTACAAATAAAAAAACTTCACCGTTGAGACGTTTTTTTTTTCCCTTTTTCTTGCTTTCTTGTTGTTTCCATTCGTTTCTCATTCGAAACAACCTTACCTTTTCCCCCATACTTGAAAAGTTTGCATTGATTCATCTATTTTTCTTTCTGAAACAGAGTCGCCAGGAATGAGCGGAAGAAGCAAAACAAAGCTAGAATGCGTAGAGTTGATTTTTTGTCATTAGAGTTCTTGCATCATTTACTAAAAATTCAAGTAACATTTGACAACTATTTCTTATCCCACTTACTGTATGATCCTATACAGAGGTGGGTAGTAATGAGCTTCATTTAAGACGCACCGCCGATGAATGGTCTATTTTTCATCTTTTTTCATATGCTGTATTAGGCGAACCTGATTATATGGCGCATGAAAGGAATCATATTATTACAATTTTTTTCTAAATTTAAAACACTTCTTTGCGGTCTACATAACATGTAATAGTGGTTCTTTGGACCAGTTGATCTGCCGCTTCTTTTCTTTTTCTCCTCTGTCCCCCCCTCCCTTGCGGAGGGGGTCCGGTCAGTTGGCCATTGATGAAGTACTGGCTGTCCAGAGTCGGGACCCAGGATGGACCGCTCGCCTGTGTATCGGTTGGGGACGTCTGTACGCTGCTGATCCGACTCCGCTTGGGATGGTTTCTTGTGGACGGGACTCTCGCTGCTGTCTTGGATCCACTATGGATTGAACTTTCACAGTATCATGTTAGACCCGCTCGACATCCATTGCTTTCGGTCCCCGAGGGAGGGGGGGTTGCCCACATTTGTGGTCCTCTCCAAAGTTCTCATAGTCATCATTGTCACCGACGTCCCACCGGGTGTGAGTTTTCCTTGCCCTAATGTGGGTTCTTCCGAGGATGTCGTAGTCGTAGTGGTTTGTGCAGTCCTTTGAGACATTTGTCATTTAGGGCTATATAAATAAACATTGATTGATTGATTGAAAATGTTGCATAGATTATGTTTACAGACCATTTTCAAGCCACCTTCTGACACTCGCCGTTTTGTGGGCGGTCTTATTTACGTGGCTCACCTTCAGCAGCGTCTTTCCCCTGTCATCTTTGTTATAGCGGTGTAGCGTGCAAGGATGGGAGTGGTAGAAGTGTCAAAAGATGGAGCTAACTGTTATAATGACATTCAGACTTTATTTGAATCAATAACGAAGCAGCATCTCTTCATCCGGAAACAACAACATGTTTCGTGAAAAAACGTCCGACCGGAACTCTTATAACTAAAATTTCTTGGGTGATTAAGTAAACTCACTACACCGGTATGTTTTAGCGCTTCCAAGGCGAGTTTACTGACGGATATAAGTATGATCTTTACATTACTTTATATTACAAATGTCAACAGCGGAAGATGAATGTCCCATAACAAGAAGATAGAGAAAAAGAAGCTTATCGACTACATCGGTGGAAGCGCGTAATTTTTCAGGATATATGGAGATCCAAAAATACAGATCAGCAGGTACCAAAAGGTAAAAAAAGTTGCTTTTGAATAATAGTGCGAAACAAAACGCCTTACCTTGTACACACACCAAAATAATTCTTGTATGTTTAATGCACTGACAATCCTTCAAGCAGTGCGGCTTCACAGCTTACCAAAGACGTACTAAAAAATATAGATTTTTGAGCGACGTGTATAATCTTCAGTATTTTCAATGCAACATTTAAGATGTTGGTGCTGTTTACTTGAGACATATTGCCCTCATAGTGCAGCCTACACTTATTTCTTATGTTTGACTGCCATCCACAGTTCACTCTTATCATTACACCATGTACCAAATAAAATAGCTTCGAGGTGGGTAAGCTCAACCAAACTTATTCCTAACATTAGGCGCACCGGGTTATAAGGCGCACTGTCGAGTTTTGAGAAAAAATATTTGAAGTGCGCCTTATAGTCCAGAAAATACGGTGACTTAAAAAAAAAAAATAAAAATCATTGTCTCATTAGTTTTTATTGTAACATACTTTTTTAACCGTTACTTGAGTATTTTTGGGAAGAAATACTATTTTTAATATCCATCCATCCATTTTCTACCGCTTATTCCCTTTGGGGTCACTTATTTATGTCATAGTTATTTATAATCTTTTAATTAAGACTTCCAAAGACAAATGTGTTTGTCAGTCAGCCTTCTTCCAGCAGGCAGTCACATGACCAATCCAACTTAAGCTTTAGTGACGTTCGACTCCAATCCACCAATCAAATGGGGCCATTTTTCCTGGCTCGGAATAACAAGCCGGTGGTATGATCAAATAGAAACCTACTTGTTTACCGAGTGCCAGAATGTTCCCAAAATAAGATTTTAATTGCATGACATGACGCCAGCACATCCCGGCTGTTTGAGACGAGTGGTGAACAGAAACCTCCTAAAACTGTTGACTCTTTTTGCATGTCTCTGATGATAATAACCACAAGTGTAATTTAAACACATTAAAACATTACCAGTAATACCAAATAGCAGTGGAAACTACTTATCTGTTTGATCCGGAGCTTGAAAGTTAATAGCGCTAACTTATTAGCATGCAGGATTCTCTTCTACTTTATGTACATTCCCACGTAGCTAAACAAGCTGAAGTGACCACAATCGCCCCCTAGCGTTCGAGAGGCACACTGCATATGGCCAACAGTAAAACTTCACATGGAGCTGTGAAAAAGAGAAACTGAATTAATTGACAAATGAGCCTACCGTATTTCCTTGAATGGCCGCCGGGTATATAATATGCGCCTGCCTAGAATTACTGCCCGGTCAAACTTGTTGCGCAAAATAATTAGCACATGCTTAGCATTACTGCCGGCTCAGGATTAACGCCGGGTCAAACGCGTTCCTCAAAGTATTATTTTTATTAGCGCATGTCTAGAATTTCCGCCGGGTCAAACACGTCACGTCACGAGTGACACTTCCCCTGTCATCATTTTCAAAATGGAGGAGGCTGAAATCGCAAAAAGGGAAGAAGATTAAGAGCTATTCAGTAGGATTTACGGTCTAAGCTATTGAATATGCTAAAAAGAACAGTAAGCAGCTATGTTGTATTAATATACCGTAGCTGCGTGTGTCAAATATGAGTCATTAAATGACTCCCGCCTCCTGGTGGTAGAGGGCGCTAGTGATCTTTCTTGCGACTGCTCAGCTGCAGAAGAAGTGACAACAAGCAGCAAGAGTGAGCAGCGTGTTTATTTTTTCCTCTCGCTTGCACTTTTAACATGGAGATTTACATATTTAAAATAAAACATTTTTCTAAACTGGACTTTCAATCAAAGCAGGAGGTAATAAAGGAAGATCTCCATCGAGACAGAGATACTTTTAAAACTGAAGAAAGATAAGGAAGACTTCTTTAAACAAGTTATCGATGCTTTTGATCAGAAGGAGCTGCGAATGGACTTCATTTATAAGTAAAGGTAAGACAATAATAAAGTTTTTTTGTTTTTATTAAATGTGCTTTTCATGATGGTATCCTTACATCACACCAACATTTTTAAGCGCAGGCCTAAATTTACCGCATGTCTTTGGTAAGTGCCGGAGTGAGAAGAGGTTTTAAAATAATTAGCGCATGCTTGCCTTTACCGCATTCCTTTGGTAAGCGCCGGAGTGAGAAGAGGTTTTAAATAAATTAGCGCCCCAGCGGCAATTCAAGGAAATAAGGTAAATTAATGACAAAAGACAAGGTAGCACAAATCTTCAATGATTACTTTCAAAGTAGTAAAAATAACATTTATATCATGTGCTGTAATCTGTGTCAATAAACATTTTGACATTTCAACCTACAATAATTCCTCTTCTAACTAGATAAAACATGTTGCAATAAGTATTTTTTATGATTAAAAATGATGTGAATGAAGCCGTTGTCATGTGATTCATTCAACTAAGAGGCGGACTTTGCCTTGACACCTTTTTTGTTGGCTGTGTAAAAATGGTGGTAAGCGTAATCTGCCCAACACTTGATAATCTCATTAAAAACGGTTAAAATGATAACACTTGTGTAACAAACAGTTCAGGGTATCCCAAGGTCGGCCGTGCTAGAGTCACATGTGTGTCGTCATGGTGATGAACGTGCCTAAGCACGCACAATAGCGTATTCTTCCCGGCTGGATGTGAATAACTGTTTCACTTGTTATCGTGACCCCTCAGATGCCTTTTGTGATGTTAAGAGTTCTGTTATTTTTGTTACGCCGTGACGTGTCAGCAGGGCTCGCAAGGACGACTGTTTGTGTCTCGTTGTTTTTGTGCGTATGTGCAAGTCGTAGAGTTGTTAGTTTAACATTAAAGAGCTCAATCATTTCAGTTGATTACAATTCATTGAATGTTTCAGTTATGTCTTAAAGCACCTCTTCCTGAGGGTGTTTCAGTGTTATAACTTCACCTTTATCTTTAGCTTTTGAGCCAAAATGCGTCCGTTCTCCCTTTTTTGTCTACACACAGTGTCTCCTTGCATTATATGTAATATAATATTAGGGCACGTCCAACCGGTAGGAGGCCACGGGGAAGACCTAGGACACGTTGGGAAGACTATGTCTCCCGGCTGGCCTGGGAATGCCTCGGGATCCCCCGGGAAGAGCTGGACAAGCTGGCTGGGGAGAGAGAAGTCTGGGCTTCCCTTCTTAGGCTGCTTACCCCGTGACCCGACCTCGGATAAGCGGAAGAAGATGGATGGATGATTAATTAGTATCGTGGTACTACTAGTACCGGTACATGAATTTACCATTATTGATTAACGGGGACCCCGACTTAAACAAGTTGAAAAACTTATTCGGGTGTTACCAATTAGTGGTCAATTGTACGGAATATGTACTGAACTGTGCAATCTACTAATAAAAGTATCAGTATCAACACCGCATAACCCGAGTAGGTATCGATCAAAGCTTGTTTAAACAGGGAATCGATCAATTTCTATCGATTGTAGAAAAAGGAAAGCATTGGATTTAAGATCGGCAGACTTTATATGAAGTCCACCACTTTTAAAAATAAGGACGTTAAAGGCCTACTGAAACCCACTACTACCCACCACGCAGTCTAATAGTTTATATATCAATGATAAAATATTAACATTGCAACACATGCTAATACGACCTTTTAGTTTACAAAATTGCAATTGTAAATTTCCCGCGAAGTGTCTTGTGGAAAACGTCGCGGAATGATGACGTGTACGCGTGACGTCACGGACTGTTTGGAAATATGAGCACTGCGCACACACACAGCTAAAAGTCGTCTGCTTTAACCGCATAAATACACAGTATTTCGGACATCTGTGTTGCTGAATCTTTTGCAATTTGTTCAATTAATAATGGAGAAGACAAAGTAGAAAGATGGAGTTGGGAAGCTTTAGCCTTTAGCCACACAAACACACGGTGATCCCTTGTTTAAAATTCCCAGAGGTGAAACTTTCCTATGGATCAGAGCGGTCAAGCGAACATGGATCCCGACCAAATGTCAACCAGCAGTTTTCGGTAAGAAAATTGTGGTAAAAAGTCCCCACTTATCGGAGATCAGCTGAGCTTGTGCCGTCCGTACTGCTGCCGTCGACTTCCATCAGACGCTGGCGTCAACACACCCGTGGATACACCCTTCCGACTATCAGGTACTATTAGACTCACTAAAACACTAGCAACACAATTGAAAGATAAGGGATTTCCCAGAATTATTCTAGTAAATGTGTCTGAAAACATCTGAATGAAATCGCGTTTTTTTTTTTAACTAGTTTTTTTTCTTTTTTTTTCTAGACCGTCGCTATCAATATCCTCAAACAGGAATCTTTCATCCTCGCTCAAAATAATGGGGAAATTCTCGTTTTCTCGGTGCGAATAGCTCTGTTTGTTGGAGGCTCCCATTAAAAACGATGTGAGGATGTGAGGAGCCATCCACGGGTGACGTCATTGTCTGCGACTTCCGGTAAAGGCAGGGCTTTTCTGTTAGCGACCAAAAGTTGCGAACTTTATCGTCGATGTTCTCTACTGAATCCTTTCAGCAAAAATATGGTAATATCGCAAAATGATCAAGTATGACACATAGAATGGACCTGCTATGCCCGTTTAAATAAGAAAATCTCATTTCAGTAGGCCTTTAAATGTCTGTGACATCATCAAAACAAAATGGCGTGTAGCTATGGCCAGCCTTTTCTGTTCACTCATCCTCAGACTCTAATTTGCTCTCATGCAACAGTTGATGTCTTGTGTTTCATTCTATTACTCGCTAGCTCTCGTGCTGCAGTTTATTTCATTCCTAGCTTTCATGCTAGTCATTTTGTTTTCCCTTTTTGTGCCTTTGTGCCAAGTTTAGTTTTTCTATTCATATTCCTAGCTTCCATGCTAGTGGCATTTGTTTGCCTTTCTATTAGCACCAGTGTTTTTGTTGTAGCCTGTTTTGAGTTTAATAAATCTTTATTTCTTACCTCAAGCTGTGTTCTTGCCCGACTCATCCCTGGAGGAACAAATCCGGCATCGTTATGCCACAAAAGCTTCACAGTTTTGTCTGAATATCAAAACAAAAACAATACAAACTAAATGAATTAAAAATAAAAATTGATAAAATAAATAAATAAAACATGTCACTTGTCATTTTGTTTTAGACAAAGTAAAGTGAAAACAGTTTTCCACATTTATTTGGATTTTCACCAACATTTTACAGCATAGAAATGTTGTTTCTTTGTGTAATCCTGTTAACCCAAAAAATGTGCTGGCTTTCAGGTAAAAGCATATTAAATACCAAAACATCCAGCATGCTCGCATGTAAGTAACTTCTGAGGTACATTTCCAGTGCAATGCGGCATGACACTGATGCCAGTGAGTGGAGTTGGTGCAGCAGATGCAGGTCAATATGACTTCTAATAAAGCATGAGTTCATTTTCCCGCTCCGCTCCCCCCTGGCCGCTCCATATACAAGTCAAATCGGCTTTTTGCCTCCCAAAGCCCTGTGATTTATGACCTGGCTCCATTGACCAGACCAGCTAGTTTTCATTTTTGTTAAATCATGCGGCCCCTTAAATGAAACTATTGATTTAAGGTCAGCTTACTGAGCATTTAATTTGTATTTGGAAAATTAAAGCAGGTAACGCTTTATAATTTCACACTACGTTGGAGTGGAACCAGTCATCTCTCCACTCGCTATAGTCCAAGAATAGACGCAAAAAACACCCACCCCCATGAATACCACACACACACACACACTTACACGTACACACACCTTTTCTCCCTCATTTCTCCTTCCATCTGGTTTCGCGGGCCACTTTGTGTGGCCATTAATGAGTTTTGGACAGTGAGAAAAGGGATTTATAATCCTGGGACACCAGCCCGGACTGTCCCATACTTAGTGCCCCCTTTGCTCAGGGCTGCTGCCACAGCACATCACCACTTAGCGGCTGTCTTTACCCTGATTTCCTGTGACCTTCACTGGTACAAAATGTCTCTGTTAGACTTTCCCCAATCGCTCATGTTTTTTTTATTTCATTTACAAAGAACTCTCTATAAACACGACATGGAATACAGTTGAGAGCGGAGGGGTCTAAAGCAACAGCGTGGTCAAAGGAACACAGCACAATCCCCCAAAATAAATAAACTCTACAAAAGGACAAGTAGAAAGAATAGTGAATCTTACGTAAACTCCGATTCGATTCGATTCCGAATTGGGGTGACGAGTCTCGTTTCCAAAGGATTAAAATAAAACTTTTTCAAGAAAGGTTGCAGGTTACAAAAGACCTTTTTGATTGATGATCATACTTGCCAACCCTCCTGGATTTTCCGGGAGACTCCCGAAATTCAGCGCCTGTCCCGAAAACCTCCCGGGACAAATTTTCTCCCGAAAATCTCCCAAAATTCAAGCGAGGCTGGAGGCCACGCACCGTCCAGCTCCAAGCGGGACCTGAGTGACGTGTCGACAGTCTGTTTTCACGCCCGCTTTCCCACAGTATAAAGAGCGTGTCTGCCCAATGACGTTATAACTGTAGAATGATCAAGGGCGAGTTCCTGGTTTCTTATGTGGGTTTATTGTTAGGCAGTTTCATTAAAGTCTTCCCAGCCTGAAGAATAACACACAACAACAGCAGTCATATTTCCGTCTACCGTAAAGCAGTTGGTCTGCCGGAAGCTCCAATGTTGTGAACTTGTGACACTCTTAAACAGGACAACACTGCCATCTACTGTACATAGAATAGAACATAATGTACTTTATTTAATTCAGCACCACTGTTCGCTCACAATTAACATGCTCCACCCCCGATCTTGAAGATAGAAAGTGTAGCCGCCATTATGAGATGTGCAGTGATGTTTTCTAATGACTGTAAGTCTTCAACTATACAAAGTATTTCAATGGTTGGAATCTGTGCTTTTCAATGGTAAACTAGTTACTATGCTAATCTAATTAGTTACGATGGTAATCTAAGTCACAGCAGCTCAGACGAGGCACCAAGCAATGTGGGCGGGGAGCGTTTCCACAGAGTGTTCCCAGAGCGGCCTGAAATGCAAGTGTCAGGGACAGACGCGGAAGGAGATGTTTACAAAAAGTTCTACAAGAAAAGAGATATTATATCAGATTGATGGTGTTTTCTGTTTTTTTTTTACTCTTTGCATTCATATTTCGCCGTGTTTGTTGCATTTTTGTTGTGGTTCGCTTGATTGTAAATAATGTGAATGGAGAGGGGGTGTGACGTTCATATGTTGTCAATATTCAGTGTTTTAACGGTCATAGTTAATATTGTAAATCCCACATTCTTTATATTCATTATATTCTTTCTATATTTTGGGTGTCTCATTCAGTAGAACATGTACAATTCCATTCCGTTTCCTAAGGTGGTCTGTCATTACGTGTTTAGCATTCAATCAGACATTATTGTGAGGGTTTGTATTAGTGTTCCTAAAAACAGGACCCAAACACACACATATTGCAAATCCCGTAGGGGTGATGAATGGATGGTCAGCGCCTGAGAGCTGCGGCCTACCACCATGACCTTGAACTACCTTCCCTCTGTTGCTCGATATCTCGAGATGTATGTCATAATATGTATATGTGCAGTGCTATGGAGGTTTTTTCCCACTCCAGACTGGGCCCCCTTAGGAGCCCAGTCTAGATTGTATTTTTTAACTCATCCTTCCCCAGCGTTTACCTTTTTCCCATCTTTTACGGGGCGCCTCATGGCGACCCATCAGCGTTCTTGTCTGTAACCGTGTACACTGTTTGTTTGTCTAATCTTGAACAGCTTTGTGCTAAAAACAAAGTTTCATTGTACTTGTGCAATGACAATAAAGACCTACTATCCTATCCTATCCTATATTGTACAGCATATTATCACAGTTTATATATGTGTGTGTGTGTGCGTATACGTATATTTATATATACATAGATAGATAGATAGATGGATATACCGGCCCCCCAGACACATTTTTTCTCTAAATGTGGCCCCCGCGTCAAAATAATTGCCCAGGCCTGGGTTAGAAAGTCTGCCCTGAGATCAGTAGGTCGTAAGTTCATACCAAAGACTATAAAAATGGGACCCATTACCTCCCTGCTTGGCACTCAGTATCAGGGGTTGGAATTGGGGGTTAAATCATCAAACATGATTCCTGGGCGCAGCCACCATTGCAGCTCACTGCTCCCCTCACCTCCCAGGGGGTGAATAAGTAGATGGGTCAAATGCAGAGGACAAATTCCACCACACCTAGTGTGTGTTTGACAATTGGGTGTGACAACCTCTTGCCGTCGTCGTGCGGGTTCCACTGACCACCAAGGAAGGACATCTCTTTTGCAGGTTTGACTCTGGTTTATTTTTCAATAACGCTGTCTCCTGCCGGGTTGCTTTTTAGCTCCTCCTCTGCTGATCGCTCTTTGGTCGCGTCCGTCGTCGCCATCTTGCTCTCTCTCGCTCCTTGGTCGGTGCTGCCGGCTCTCCTACTCCTTCTGCCTCGTTCTCCCCTCCTTCTCCCCTTTTATACAGAGTTAGGAGATATATTACTTGTGTCCCGGTGTGCGATCCACGCACCTGAACTTGATTGTGGCGTCGCTCCCGGCATGCCCCGCCTCGCCTCTCGCTCGCATCCTCCGCCTCCTTGCTGCCACCAGCGTAGCCTGCCCATCTGTCTGACCGTCGGCTCCGCCTCTCCACACATGGGTACTTTAAAGGCCTACTGAAACCCACTACTACCCACCACGCAGTCTGATAGTTTATATATCAATGATGGAATATTAACATTGCAACACATGCCATCCATTTTCTACCGCTTATTCCCTTTCGGGGTCGCGGGGGGCGCTGGCGCCTATCTCAGCTACAATCGGGCGGAAGGCGGGGTACACCCTGAACAAGTCGCCACCTCATCGCAGGGCCAACACAGATAGACAGACAACATTCACACTCACATTCACACACTAGGGCCAAATTAGTGTTGCCAATCAACTTATCCCCAGGTGCATGTCTTTGGAAGTGGGAGGAAGCCGGAGTACCCGGAGGGAACCCACGCATTCACGGGGAGAACATGCAAACTCCACACAGAAAGATCCCGAGCCTGGATTTGAACCCAGGACTGCAGGACCTTCGTATTGGGAGGCAGACGCACTAACCCCTCTGCCACCGTGAAGCCCAGTTTACTAAATTGCAATTTTAAATTTCCCGGGACTTTTTTCTTGAAAACGTCGCGTAATGATGACGTGTACGCGTGACGTCACGGGCTGTTATGAATATGAGCGCAGCGCACACACACAGCTAAAAGTTGTCTGCTTTAACCGCTTAATCACACAGTATTTAGGAGATCTGTGTGGCTGAATCTTTTGCAATTTGTTCAATTAATATTGGAGAAGTCAAAGTAGAACAACGGAATTGGGAAGCTTTAGCCTTTAGCCACACAAACACACGATGATTCCTTGTTTAAAATTCACGGAGTTGAAACTTTACTATGGATCACAACAGACATGGATCCCGACCACTTGTCAACCAGCAGGTTTCGGTGAGAAAATTGTGGTTAAAAAGTCGCCACTTACTGGATATCAGCTGAGCTTGTGCCTCCCGTACAGCTGCCGTCGACTTCCCTGAGACACTGCGCGTCAACACCCGGCCTTGGACGTACACTTCCGACTATCAGGTACTGTTAAACTCATTAAAACACTAGCAACACAATAGAATGATAAGGGATTTCCCAGAATTGTCCTAACTGTCTCTAAAAACATATGAATCCGTCTCAATGCAACGCCATTGCAATCGCGTTTTTTTTTGTTTTTTTTTTAGTCCATGGCTATCAATATCCTAAAACACAAATCTTTCATCCTCGCTCAAAACTAATGGGGAAATTGTTTTTTTCTCGGTCCGAATAACTGTTTTTTGTTGGAGGCTCCCATTAAAATCAATGTGAATATATGAGGAGCCATCAACATGTGAGGTCATCTTCTGCGACTTCCGGTAGAGGCAGGGCTTTTCTCCAGTTGTGAATTTTATCATGGATGTACTCTACTAAATCCTTTCAGAAAAAAATATGGCAATATCACGAAATGATCAAGTATGACACATAGAATGGACCTGCTATCCCCGTTTAAATAAGAAAATCTTATTTCAGTAGGCCTTCAACTTTAGTTTAACTTAACTTCCATTTCCAGTCACTTGACGCGGTGTCCCAATAATTTTGCCCGCAGTACATCTTTCCCGTCCAAAGGCAAAACCCAGTAACTCAATTTTGGTCAAAACTGAGCTGATAATAATTTTGGAGTTCCTAGATGATATGCTTTACATTAGTGTATGCGATATTGTAATTTGTTCCGTAAGTAAGCAGTTACGCGCACTAGGACCTAGCAACTACCACATAATCGCGTAGATACAACATAAAAACCTAGTATCTCAAGGGACCAATCGGAGCTTCTTTGTCAGTCGCCTTATTGTCTTTAAAGAGACATTTTCACGAATGGGGGCCGACGGTCAACCTGATTATGTGATATTATGGCACGAGGGGATATTTGGAAGATTGGCCCAGGACGTTGCAAGCACCTTCATTAAATGTATTGTTCTTGATTCTTCCCCTTGCATACTCTTTTGGGCAGATAACTGTGGAGGTCAAAATAAAAACTGGACGCTGTACACGGCTCTTGCCCAATGTGCAAACGCAGAATGGGGCCCACCCGAGATTGTGATAAAATATCTGGAGAAAGGGCACACGTTCATGAGAGCAGATTCAATCCATGGCTCAATCGGCAAGAAAATGAAAGCTCAAGAAAACATCTATACGTTTGATGACTTTGTAAATCTTTGTAAGACAGCATCAAGATAGATTGGTTTTCCTTTGTTTTCTCCAAATCAGCTAGAAGTGAGTTACTAGGTTTTGCCTTTGGACGGGAGATCTGAGAGCCTTGACTTTGTTCACTATTTTGTCAGCAGCTCCAAACTCGTACTTTCCTGAAAAAAAAAAAAAAACTTTGTAAAATGACGAGTTCATGCCAAATCAGGACTGAGAAAACCGCGCCACAACGACGTCTATGGTGTGTGTGTGTGTGTGTGTGTGTGTGTGTGTGCGCGTGTGTGCGTCTGCAAAATAGCAAGGCGAGGACAAAAAGCTACTTTGTTTGTCTTTCCATCACATGACATGTCTCAGACGCCACCGCCTCTCCTTTTGACAAGAAGCGGAGAAATGATGCATCTCTCAAAAATGATACTTCCTGGCCAACATGGAAGCTGCAATTACATCTCATAACAGGATGACATGTTTGTGTATGATTGTTCCTTATTTGTGAGAGGGAGAAGACGCGTTCGCCGCCGCCTCGCCTCGGCTTTATCTCGGATCGTTCCGGGCCCCGCTTCCGTCTCCTCCGCCGATGCCATGGCAGCCAGGGATGCCTCCGCACACCCTCCACCCCGCTCTCGACCCTTCTGCTCTGCCATCAGGCCTCTCATTAACCTCTCCTCGTCCCCGTGGCGTTGAAAAGGAGCTGTCTTTAAAGCGTCCCGCTGTTTTCAGTTTGGCACACATGTTCTCGAATGGGTGGATCACTGACTGTTTTATATTATATTTAGTAAAAATAATCACAGTCATCACAACCTTCTCCTCCTCCTTCCTTTTTGTCTGAACCTGCCGCTCGCCGGGTGGTGGGATGGCATGGCTGTCTCTTTGGCCCGAGCACCTCTCTGAAAGGGCTGAGCACGTCGCTCCCCTTCATAAAGGAGAGGGTGGAACTGCGGGTGGGGGTGGGAAGCTCTAGGGTGTCATTAACTCCTTTCTTCTCACCAGGAGGAAACGGCAGTTTGACTGCCCGTGATCCTTACCCCCCCTCAAGACCCCGGTGCACCCTGTTCGGCATCTCCCTCCGCACCCCTCACGCTTCTTAGCATCCTCCACGAACCCCGCCACCCAGGACGGACATAAGCGTTTATTAACACGTCTCTGACTTCACTAAACGAAGCTCACCCCTCCACCCACCACCTTCACTCACATGTCACTGGAAACCCCTGCTTTCCCTTTCACCAGCAATGACCTGATACTGCTTAGGGTTTCTAACCTTTTTCGCTCCAGTCTGTGTTTATCGTCCACCTCAGGGTTAGGGAACCTATGGCTCTAGAGCCAGTTGTGGCTCTTTTGATGACTGCATCTGGCTCTCAGATAAATCTTAGTTGAAATTACTTAACAGGATAAGTAATTAATAATTCCGCTGGTAATCGCTGTGTTAAAATTAACGTTCAAAATATAAAACATTCTCATGCATTTTAATCCATTTGTCCGTTTTCTACCGCACCACAGTTCAAGAAGTTGCATTAAATGGTAAGATGTGTTTTATTTATTATTGGTTAGCTTCAGAATAACAATGTATTTAAAGGGGAACATTATCACCAGACCTATGTAAGCGTCAATATATACCTTGATGTTGCAGAAAAAAGACCATATATTTTTTTAACCGATTTCCGAACTCTAAATGGGTGAAATTTTGGCAAATTAAACGCCTTTCTGTTTATCGGTCTTTTAGCGATGACGTCAGAACGTGACGTCACCGAGGTAATACACCCGCCATTTTCATTTTAACATTACAAACACCGGGTCTCAGCTCTGTTATTTTCCGTTTTTTCAACTATTTTTTGGAACCTTGGAGACATCATGCCTCGTCGGTGTGTTGTCGGAGGGTTTAACAACACTAACAGGGAGGGATTCAAGTTGCACCACTGGCAAGAAATCTTCCGCCAGACCCCCATTGAATGTGCCGGAGTGTCTGCACATTTTACCGGCGATGCTAAGACAGACATGGCACAGAGATGTATGGATAACCTGCAGATGCATTTGCAACGATTAAGTCAACGAAATCACAAAGGTGAGTTTTGTTGATGTTGTTGACTTACTGTATGTGCTAATCAGACATATTTGGTCACGGCATGACTGCCAGCTAATCGATGCTAACATGGTACGCTAATCGATGCTAACATGCTATTTGCGCTAGCTGTATGTACATTTGAAACTAGATACCCACATTTAATGCGAAACAAACACTTACCAATCGACGGATTTAAGTTGCTCCAGTGTCACAAGATGCGAAAGTCCTGATCGTTTGGTCTGCACATTTTACCGGCGATGCTAATAAGGCAGCCATGCTATGCGCCACTTCATTAGGTACACCCATGCTATGGCCGAATAGCGTCAATAGTTATTCACTCAATAGCTTCAATTTCTTCTTCAATTTCGTTTTCGCTATCTGCCTCCATACTCCGACCATCTGTTTCAATACATGCGTAATCTGTTGAATCGCTTAAGCCGCTGAAATCCGAGTCTGAATCCGAGCTAATGTCGCTATATCTTGCTGTGGTAACTTCCATGCTGTTTGTATTGGACAGTCGCATCGCAAATAGCGCAAATCAAGAACTTTAAAGCTTTTTTTAAGGGATTTTCCGGGAGGTGAAAAATTTTGAAAAAAACTTCGAAAAATAAAACAAGCCACTGGGAACTGATTTTTATTGTTTTTAACCCTTTTGAAATTGTGATAATGTTCCCCTTTAAAAAGAACGAGAGACTTATTATACTCTAAAAATGTTGGTCTTACTTAAAATTGCATGCATTTAGATGTATTCAGTGTTAAAAAATATGATATAGCTCTCACGGAAATTTATTTTAAAATATTTAGCTTTCATGGCTCCTTCAGCCAAAAAGGTTCCCGACCCCTGGTCCACATTCTTTTACTTCTGTTTTTCTTGTCGATGTTTCTAAACTTAAAATTGATGTTTAGTACAATTTATCCAGTGGCGGGCCATGCGTTTCCCACCTAGGCCTCAGTGATGTCCGACTTCAATGATCACCTCTCAAAATACCATCATTTATCTCACCACATGACCATTGCTGGATGAATACTATACAGAAACACATTTACGCACTACTGGGCATTGTACAAAACGGGTTATTTTCTGGCGCATCAGCAATTAAAACATATATTATGTGGTACTGTCAAAATTTAAATTGCAAAAAACATATTAAACCTGAAATAAAGAAATAAAATATCTGAACTCGCATTGCATCGCCGGGACAGCTGAGCTAGAATTACTGCCAAAAGGCCCTGGCAGATTTGGTACAGCATGGCAACACAAGCTAGCTGAATTCTGATTGGATCAAAACTCTATAACCTTAAAAAACAACAGCACTGGAAGGAGCATAATATGACATGAAGAGAATATGAATAATTTCAGATATTATTGGAAAGTAAATAAAAAAAAATACTTTTTTCTTCAATTATAATTAGAAATTGCAGTCAGAGGGGACGACACTGATAATTTTGCTTTCGATCCGATACCAAGTGAATACAAGGCCAGTAGCACTGATAGCGATACTTTTGACATGAAACATCATATTCATTGAATATTTTTTATGGATTTGCCTCTCGTTAGTTGATTGATATGTAGACAAATACACCATTTCATAATTAATCTAGCTTTATTGCAGACTCCAACGTCAAAGTAGACATACGATCACATACAGTACATACAACAAACAAAATACAGTGTAAAAGGCATTATAACATACTATTAAACTTTGCACGCATCCGCCTTTGTATACCGTGCTGACACCATAGTCGATAAGCTTCTTCTATTTCTCTCTTGTTATGGGGCACTCATCCTCCTCCATTTCCATTTCTAATATAAAGTAGCTAAAACATTCTAACTTATATCTGTCAGACGACTCGCTATGGAAGCGCTAAAAATACTGAAGTCGTGGGTTTCTATAGTTCACCCATGGAACTTTAGTTATTATAGAGTTCGGGTGGGACGGTTTTTAACGGGACACATTTCCAGCAGTGTTGTTGCAATAGTGAGCCACGGATGAGGAGATGCTGCTCCGTTATTGAGTCAAGTAAAGCCTGTATGTCAATAAAACAGTTAGCTCCATTTTTTGAGAATTTTTCCTCTCCCATCCTTGCACGCTACCCCGCTACAACAAAGATAACGGGGACAGGACGCTGTCAAAGGTGAGCCACGTAAATAAGACCGCCCACAAAACGGCGCATCCTGAAGCGACTGTCAAAAAGTGGCTTGAAAATGATCTGTAAAACATAATCCATGCAACATTTTGACCAAGGAATTACCTTTACATGTTATATAGACCACAAGGAATTATTTTCAATTTAAAAAAAACCCAACTAATATGACCCCTTTAATGCGCCTTATAATGCGGTGCGCCTTTTGTATGAAAATAGACCTGAATAGATCCGTTCATCAGCGGTGCACCCTTTGGTCCGAAAAAATGGTAAGTATTATCAGATTATGCCACAAGCTATTCCAAGCATCTATTTTTGTCATCAAAAAAATGTGTCAGCTTATATTTAAGATTTCAAGGCAAGTTATCAAAAAAAGTGTGCCTTTTGTATGAAAATAGACCTGAATAGAACCACTACTCGCCAGTGTGCCTTATGGTCCAGAAAAAATGGTATACATAAATAAAAAGACTCAGCGATTATTCAAAATGTTCACTTTTTGAAGTGGATTACTGGATTGTTTGGAGAACGGTCGGTTGATGAAGCACACCGTAGTGGCGGTCGTGAGTTAAGTGGCGTTAGCTTCAAACTGACACTAACTCTTATTTGTTTGACTTTGGGGACAAAGGGGAAATATTGTGTTACAAACTTTTGTGTGGTGTCGCTTCCTTATTTGTGATTTTTGCAGGCTGATAATTGTACCAGTGCGTAGTAGCGGTACCCGTAGTGAATGTGACGTATTTTCATAATGACGACAATCAGCTGGATTTAAAAAAAAAAAATAAGACTGATAGCTGTATCATTAGTCCATAATCTTAACGGTCTTTCTGGACTGACCCAATAAGGAACCGGGACTTAAAAAAAAAAAAAAACGCACGGTATACATCCCTATGTCTATGTAATGTGATTTGCCCTCAAACCTGACTAAATTTTTTTTAAAAAGGTTGTTAGACGCCGTTTGTTCATTTAACTTTTTTGGGGAATATTATTTAGTTAAACGAGAGGTGCGACACAGGCCTAGTAGTTGAAAAGGAGGTCACTGCGTAGGTCAGGTCTTTTAAGCAGAGGATGAACAGCCGATATTTTGAATGCTAGAGGAAAAGTACCCGAGGAGAGTGAAGAGCTACTACAATTTAGCACTGATTGTCCTAATATCGCAAACAGCTCCTTAATGAGTTCCAGTTCTGTAGATGACGTTACGCCAGGAGGGAGTAGCATACCGAGTCTAGTGATGAAAAGGGAATGTTCCAAGTACAGGTAGTTATCTACCGATTACTCAAAATCTAATTCAATCAATCAATCAATGTTTACTTATATAGCCCTAAATCACTAGTGTCTCAAAGGGCTGCACAAACCACTACGACATCCTCGGTAGGCCCACATAAGGGCAAGGAAAACTCACACCCAGTGGGACATCGGTGACAATAATGACCCAGTGGGACGTCGGTGACAATGATGACTATGAGAACCTTGGAGAGGAGGAAAGCAATGGATGTCGAGCGGGTCTAACATGATATTGTGAAAGTTCAATCCCTAATGGATCCAACACAGTCGCGAGAGACCAGTCCAAAGCGGATCCAACACAGCAGCGAGAGTCCCGTTCACAGCGGAGCCAGCAGGAAACCATCCCAAGCGGAGGCGGATCAGCAGCGCAGAGATGTCCCCAGCCGATACACAGGCAAGCAGTACATGGCCACCGGATCGGACTAATTGACGTTATCAGATTTTTCTTCAGGAGTAAAAAACACATGAAGAGAATTTGTTAGGGAAATTTTGGTCGTAAAGCAGTGGTCCCCAACCTTTTTGGGGGGTGAATCTTTTTTTTTTTTTTTTTTTTCTTTGTCATGAGAAAGGGACGTTATTGTCAAGAAAAAGGGAGGTTTTTGTGGTTGGTGCACTAATTGTAATAGTATATTGTGTTTTTTATGTTGATTTAATAAAAAAAAATAAAAAAAATATATTTTATTTTTTTTTAAATAAAAATGAATACAAAAATTATTCTGCGGCCCGGTACCAATCAGGCCCGGTGGTTGGGGACCACTGCTTTAAAGCACTGGTTCCCAACCTTTTTTGCACCACGGACCGGTTTAACCCCTCCCCCCTCCCTGCGTGGTTGAGGTGGGCGGGGTTTGGTGCTCGCGGGGTGTATAACATAGTCAGGTTTTCTCATGGATGCAAAGGATTCTGGGTATTTGTTATGTTGCGTTTATGTTGTGTTACTGTGAGTATTTTCTCCCGGAATGTGTTTGTCAGTCTTCTTTTCTGTGGGTTCACAGTGTGGCGGATATTAGTAGGAGTGTTAAAGTTGTTTATATCGCAACCGTCAGTGTACTCTGTGTCACCCAGTATGCCGTCCAGTCGTGTGCATGCATCTGCGGAAGCCTCTCACAAGATGTTTCTGGACTGGCAAGCAGTTTGTACATGTTGTAGAAGGTGTTTAAGGCAATGGCTTCATAGCATGCCCTTATTCTTGTTATCTGGGTGACCACCAGCAGATATTGGCGAGAATAGTTGCGGCTCCCATTGTCTTCCTCATTTTGTGAAACGGGTCGAAATGGCTCTTTGAGTGGTAAAGGTTGCCGACCCCTGCTATAAGGAGTTCTATTATACATTTATAAACAAGCTTATTTTTGTGTTTAGTAGGACAGGCAAGTGTTAAGTCGGAGAAAATGTAGTTGTTTATAAATTATTTAATGTTTCTCTGGCATAGCTCGGTTGGTTGAGCGGCCGTGTCAGCAACTTGAGGGTTGCAGGTTCAATTCCCGCTTTTGCCACCCTAGTCACTGCCGTTGTGTCCTTGGGCAAGATACTTTACCCACCTGCTCCCAGTGCCACCCACACTGGTTTAAATGTAACTTAGATATTGAGTTTCACTATGTAAAGCGCTTTGAGTCACTAGAGAAAAGCGCTATATAAATATAATTCACTTCACAATTCACTTCACTCTGCAGCCGGGTAGCAAATGCGTCACGGACCGGTACTGGTCCCCGGACCGGTGGTTGGGGACCACTGCTTTAATGTATTCTTTTGAATCAGCATTTGTTTAACCTAACTCAAGTCAGATCCTTGTAGTTGGCTGAGCTCCACACAAGGATCTCAGACTTCTCAATATGAGATGTATTTCAGAAGGCGGGGCTTTGTAAAAAAATCATTGTATTTGATTAAATAAACCACTTGTTCGTTATTTTGAATGACGTGCTACTTCAACCACTCACATCTGAATCATCCCGTGACGCTGATGAGACCAAACCCGGTTGGAAGAAGAGCTAAAACATCCTTGCCACAAAAAAAATGCCTTCAAAACCATTCTCTGTTCATCTTTTAAATAATTAATTTTCGATAGATTCGACAAAACAGTTGTAATAGCAAAATCAATGTAAGCACACGACGCAACGAGGACTGCGTGCCGCCTTTGTTGTTTGACTCAAACAGTCGCTTCGGCGCTACGTCACATTTATGAAATCCCGCTCGGCGATCCTGATTGGTTTATTATTTATTGCTATCTGGAAGGAGTTTGCAATGCCTTCAAGCCCAAACCTTTGTTTGGAGCTCAGCGAACTACAAGGATCTGGCGAGAGTCAGGTTAGCATTTCTTGGCATTCACACGCATTATCTCGGAGGATTGCAAATTCGAGCTCTGCACTTACGATTCTGCCTTGTTAATAAGCCTAAATGATCCTTTAAAAGCTTAAAATCACAGTAGGAAGTCAAACTCATTTCCTGTGGTATAAAGAAAAGACCAGAACACCGAAGAGAATGTGTGTGGAACACTAGTCTTTAAAATGTTTTACAGACATCGTCAATCTCGAGCACGGCCGTCAGTCAGAACCGGCTTTGATTGCCTCTGTCGCCAAATGAGGGGGCGCTATTGTTTTTGAGATGATCCAGGACAGTAGTTGACTGACTGTATGAGTGTCCCCGAAGAGCTTGCACAAGGGTCTTTGGGCTGGGCAAGCCAAGCTCATATCTCTCTTCTCCCATAAACCTCACAGAGCACTGATGTCTTTAAAAGGCCCTGAATGACATCTGGGAGTGGAGGAACACTGTGATTAATCACCACGTTGATTCTCATGGAAATCACCCCGGGTCGATGCGGAGAGAGAGGGGAAGGAGGAGCTGAATACCGTGTGAAACCGACTCTGGCCAAACACACAGATGATTGCTCACAGGGAATTTGTTTTAGGTTATCAAAAAAAAAAAAGGGAATTGTGCTTTGTGCAATTGCCACATTCTTCTTCCAGAGCTTTGTAATGCATTGCTAATCCATACCTTAAAAATCGCCTGCTCAAAACATTTAAAAAAGCATGCCTGAATGTTCCCATAACAAGTCATTTAAATAATCACCTCGCCATGTGCCAGTCACTCTACAAAGACAGTGGGAAGAATAGCAAAAATGGATCATTTGGACACGAGTGATCAGCATTTTGTTTCTGTCAAAAAATGCGCTTAAATAGTGTTTTGTTAAACCCAAAGCAATTACATCAATGATGACATGTGCTAACACCGAGTGCACATACAGCGGTGAATTTAGGGTCATACATGATTTAATGGGGATACTATGGGTACTGAGTCAGGGACTCTAATTTCCCACAGGAGAAAAAAAAAAACATCCATCTATTCTAAATGCTATGCATGTACTGGTCTGGGTAATTCATCTCGAGGATCATTCAAATACAAAGCTCTCAGTGATAAATGCAGGCTTAGAGAGCACAGATAGATGTGCGTGTGCGCTCAAAAAGGTGTGCACTACATTTGAGGGATGGTGATATTCACAGCCCTACCTCTTCATAACAAAGCCCTAAAAAGTGAGCGTGACACCCCTACCCCCCCCAAAAAAAAAAAAAAAAAAATGAATGAAAGGTTAATACGGAATGTTTGTCGGGTTGTGTGTAGTTTACACTGTTTGGCATAACCAGCCTTCCACTGGCTATACGTCTATGCCGGACTTAAAAACAAATGGCTGGACACAGAAAAGCAGGGAAGGAGGAAATTTGCACGAGTGACACATTGATTTTGTCTGGCAAAAGAGAACACTTCATTCTCAGCCATGGCAGAAGTAGTGGCTCCCCGGACGTGTTTACAGGAAAGCATTCAGGGCAAACTCCTCTTTGTTTTTGACCTCCTAAACAGTACTTTACTGTGGCCCCATTTCGGTCTTTGAAGGGGACCTATGGTGATTTTCCTTTTTTCTGATCCTATAATTCAATCAATCAAACTTTGTTTATATAGCCCTAAATCACGTGTCTCAAAGGGCTGCAAAAGCCATGACGACATCCTCAGCTCAGAACCCACTTCAGGGCAAGAAAAAAGTCAACCAATGGGATATAATGAGAAACCTTGGAGGGACCGCAGATGTAGGTACCCCTCACCCATTGGCGGCTGGTGCAATGAACATATACCATACCATACCATACCAACTTTATTTATAAAACCCTTTAAAAACAAACACCGTTGAAGAACAAAGGGCTGTACACCACAAAGAAATACAGGCAAAAACAGACTAAGAAATAACATTTAAAGGGGAACATTATCATCAAACCTATGCAAGCGTCAATATATACCTCGATTGTCCAGATAAAAGACAATGTATTTTTTTAACCAATTTCCGAACTCTAAATGGGTGAATTTTGGCAAATTCAACGCCTTTCTGTTTATCGGTCTTTTAGCGATGACGTCAGAACGTGACGTCACCGAGGTAATACAGCCGCCATTTTCATTTTCACATTACAAACACCGCGTCTCAGCTCTGTTATTTTCCATTTTTTCGACTATTTTTTGGAACCTTGGAGACATCATGCCTCGTCGGTGTGTTGTCGGAGGGTGTAACAACGCTAACAGGGAGGGATTCAAGTTGCACTACTGGCAAGAAATCTGCCGCCAGACCCCCATTGAATTTGCCGTTAGTGTCTGCACATTTTACCGGCGATGCTAAGACAGACATGGCACAGAGATGTATGGATAACCTGCAGATGCATTTGCAACGATTAAGTCAACGAAATCACAAAGGTGAGTTTTGTTGATGTTGTTGACTTATGTGCTAATCAGACATATTTGGTCACGGCGTGACTGCCAGCTAATCGATGCTAACATGCTACGCTAATCGATGCTAACATGCTATTTATGCTAGCTGTATGTACATTTGAAACTAGATACCCACATTTAATGCGAAACAAACACTTACCAATCGACGGATTTAAGTTGCTCCAGTGTCACAAGATGCGAAAGTCCTGATCGTTTGGTCTGCACATTTTACCGCCGATGCTAATACGGCAGCCATACTATGGGCCACTTCATTAGGTACACCCATGCAATGGCCGAATAGCGTCAATAGCTATTCGCTCAATAGCTTCAATTTCTTCTTCATTTCGTTTTCGTTATCTGCCTCCATACTCCGACCATCTGTTTCAATACATGCGTAATCTGTTGAATCGCTTAAACCGCTGAAATCCGAGTCTGAATCCGAGCTAATGTCGCTATATCTTGCTGTGGTAACCGCCATGTTGTTTGTATTGGCAGCCCTGTATGACGTCACAGGGAAATGGACAGTCGCATCGCAAATAGGGAAAATCAAGAACTTTAAAGCTTCTTTTAGGGATATTCCGGGAGGTGTAACATTTTTAAAAAAACTTTGAAAAATAAAACAAGCTACTGGAACTGATTTTTATTGATTTAACCCTTTTGAAATTGTGATAATGTTCCCCTTTAAAACAAAAGTAAAATACACATTGAAAAAGCAAGTACAATTTATCCAAAAAACAATTTGTTACGTAAAAAAACAGTTAAATAGTTAAAAACAGTTAAAAAGGTTAAAAGTTTAAAACAGTTTAAAGTCTCATGCAGGGTTAAAAGCTTACACCACAAAGAAATTCAGGCAAAAGACAACCTAAAAAATAACATTTAAACAGAAGTAAAATACATTGAAAAAGCAAATACTGTACAAATTACCCCAAAAACTATTTGTTAGATAAAAAAAAAACATCTAAAAGTTAAAAAACAGTTAAAAAAGTTAAAAGTTTAAAACAGTTTAAAGTCTCATGCAGGGTTAAAAGCCAGTGAATAAAAATGGGTTTTAAGAAGGGTCTTAAAAATGGCCAAAGAAGGCCATTCCAGAGTTTGGAACCCGCAACAGAGAAGGCTCTGTCCCCTCTGAGCTTGCGCTTTGATTTGGGGACCTCCAGGATCACCTGACCTGAGGGACAGGGTGGGGGCATAGAGGCGGAGTAGCTCAGAGAGGTAAGGTGGGGCAGGACCACGTAAGGATATAAAAACAAGTAAGATCATTTTAAAATGGACTCTAAGAGACACAGGCAGACAGTGGAGGGAGGCTAAAACAGGAGTTTTTGATTGATTGATTGAAACTTTTATTAGTAGATTGAACAGTTCAGTACATATTACGTACAATTGACCACTAAATGGTAACACCCGAATACGTTTTTAAACTCTTTTAAGTCGGGGTCCACGTAAATCAATTCATGGTAATGTGCTCTCTTTTTCTTCTGTTAGTAAAAGTCGGGCAGCTGCATTTGGACCAGCTGCAGACGTGAGAGGGAGGATTGACTTATTCCAAAATACAAAGGGTTACAGTAATCCAGCCAAGATGTGATAAAGGCATGGATTACTGTAATATATATATAACAGTATAAATGTTATTCCAATGTTGGATACTCGTGTTAGGCAATGCCAAAGCATCAAATCATAAGGTTCGTGCATTCCGGCGTGAGTTCACACACAGTTCTGGATGCTTTCTTTTATCATTGGGCCATTTGTGACATCACAAATTCCATCCATACATCCATACATTTTCTACCGGTTGTACCTTTCGTGGTGGTGAGGGGTGACTGGAGCCTATTATTTGGACTTTTCTAGTACATGCTGTGTGGGCCAGCCTCCTCTCTTTCTGCTAAAGGTGGTGAGACTGTTGTTGCATGCCTGCTCTTATGTCTGTAAAGTAAATTGCACCATTACTACTAAGGGAAGGTAGGATAAAGGATTATCACTGATACTGGAAATTGTCACTTGCCAAGATTTTTTCATTTATTATTTTGAGTAAAATTCCTTATAGTTTTAAGAAAGATTTACTTATTGCTAGTAATTAGCTTTGCATCACAATCTTAATTTTAGCATGAATAATTCTATTTTTTCTACTGTAGTTTAAAAATGGTAAAATTGAGAAAATAACTATTGAAATAAAATATTTCGGTCTTCCCTACATAAAAAAAATCTTGTTTAAAGATTCTGTAACATCCTGGAGATGCTTGATTTAAGATTTGCATGTTGAAAAAAGCTTGTTTTTAGATTACAAAAGTTATTTATTCCTTAAAAATCCTGCTAATTTCTAGATGTACACATTTCAATTTAAAATGTCTTATCAAGTAAAAATAACTAGCGCCATGGACAGGTAAATTCACCAAATGTTATTTACTTTTTTCCTAATATCAAGTCTTATTTATAATTTGTAAGCTCGGGTTGAAAAATGCTTGTTTTTAGATTACAAAAGTTATTTATTCCTTAAAAATCCTGCTAATTTCTAGATGTACACATTTCAATTTAAAATGTCTCATTAAGTAAAATAACTAGCGCCATGGACAGGTAAATTCACCAAATGTTATTTACTTTTTTCCTAATATCAAGTCTTATTTTATAATTTGTAAGCTCGGGTTGAAAAATGCTTGTTTTTAGATTACAAAAGTTATTTATTCCTTAAAAATCCTGCTAATTTCTAGATGTACACACTTCAATTTAAAATGTCTTATCAAGTAAAAATAACTAGCGCCATGGACGGGTAAATTCACAAAATTTTATTTACTTTTTTCCTAAAATCAAGTCTTTTTATTTTATAATTTGTAAGGTCGGGTTGAAAAATGCTTGTTTTTAGATTACAAAAGTTATTTAATCCTTAAAAATCCTGCTAATTTCTATATGTACACATTACAATTTAAAATGTCTTATCAAGTAAAAATAACTAGCGCCATGGACGGGTAAATTCACAAAATGTTATTTACTTTTTTCCTAAAATCAAGTCTTTTTATTTTATAATTTGTAAGCTCGGGGCAGCACGGTGGGACAAGGGATAGTGCATCTGCCTCACAATACGAAGGTCCTGAGTAGTCCTGGGTTCAAGCCCGGGCTCGGGATCCTTCTGTGTGGAGTTTGCATGTCTTCCCCGTGACTCTTTTTTTTTATACATTTTGATTTCTATATAACTGTTTAAATTGCTTTTACCCTTTAAAAGTGTTTTTAATCATATTTATTTTTATATTGTTTTTATATTGGTTTTATATTGATTTATTTTTTGTTTTTATTCAGTCATTGGTGGAGCATAATATTGTTTTTAACATGGCTGTGCAGCACTTTGGAAATGTTGTTTAAATGTGCTATATAAATAAAGATTGGATTGGATTTCGTGGGTTCCTCCCACTTTCAAAGACATGCACCTGGGGATAGGTTGATTGGCAACACTAAATTGGCCCTAGTGTGTGAATGTGAGTGTGAATGTTGTCTGTCTATCTGTGTTGGCCCTGCGATGAGGTGGCGACTTGTCCAGGGTGTACTCCGCCTTTCGCCCGATTGTAGCTGGGATAGGCACCAGCGCCTCCTGCCACCCCAAAAGGGAATACGCGGTAGGAAATGGATGGATGGAATTTATAAATTCTTTTTTGCAAGTTTCATGGCATGCGCACAATATACCCAATGTTCAACATGCAGTGACAAACGCTGGTAAGAGCAGCTTGTTTTGATATGGTGAACCTAATTTTGTGACCCGTGAATCTATACATTATTTATTCATTTTAAAGTTTTTTGATCTCGCATGACAGTTTGAACTTTATTAGATTTCTGCATATTGCCTTGTTTTCTATTTATCGCTGTTTTTTTCCCCCTACTTCCTGTTTTTCATCAAATCCAATTTGGTTGATGTGCTCATAGTCCTCACCTGTTTTGTGAGTTTCAATTAGATGACAGCTGTCCCTGGTTGTCAATCAGTAGGCTTAAGCAATCGCTAGGAACACATGTCTCAGACTCAAGGCTTTTCTGGATATTGTTTTTTTTACTGCATCATCATTTATACTGTAACACAATATTTAAAACATTTTATGTTGTTTTTTATGTGTTTCCATCAAAAATACTTGAATATCTGCTCGTCACCTAGACTTATGATTTGAAGGCAAGCCTTCCATCTTTTATTTTGTAAAAATATAATCAAATGCGTGGACAATTATATAATACTATCATGAAGCGATTTTATGTTTATGTTCATATATATTCACTTTTACAAGCATCCCTCACTCATTTATGTCTAAATATTTTAGTCTCCTGTTCAACACAACTCTGGGCTCATTTATTTACTGCACAAAATATGACATGTTCCACAGAGTCCTCCTCCTGACATTCTCACACAGTCCTATTTGATGTTTTTTTTATTGATAAAATTGTGGTTTGTAACATACATTCCCCCATCCTTAGTCGTGTCAGTATAAAGCAGAGTCCAGAGAACAGGGCTGGCATATAAAGCGCCTAATTGGCAACCAGGAACAGGTGTGCCCTGATTGCCAGTTAGGGACAGGTGTGGAAACCAGCACCCAGACTGGAGAATAGTAAAAAAAAAAGAATGAAACAGGAAATGGAAACCAACATAAGCATAGGAAATGAAACAAAACACAGCAATATAAGAAGATAAAGTCCACACCTGTCACCAGTAATTTTATCACTGTTTGAAGATTATTATATTAGTTTTCATTTGGCAGTTTTAGCGCAATCAGAATAAAGGTGCAGTACTGATATATACAGTCGTGGTCAAAAGTTTACATACACTTATTAAAAACATAATGCTGTCTTGAGCTTTTATAATAATTTCTACAACTCTTATTTTTTGTGATAGAGTGATTGGAGCACATACTTGTTGGTCACAAAAAACATTCATGAGGTTTGGTTCTTTTATGAATTAATATGGGTCTACTGAAAATGTGACCAAATCTGCTGGGTTGAAAGTGTACAGCAGGTGATAGCTTGCGTTTTCTTCCTGATCGTGGCAGTGACAAAACTGTGCCATGCACTTTATACTTACAAACAATGGTCTGCACAGTAGCTCTTGGGACCATAAGCTGCTTTCAAATGGCTCCAAGTAACTTTCCTGACTTGTTCAAGTCATTGATTTGTTTTTTTAGATCTGTGCTGAGTTCCTTTGACATTCCCATTGTCGCGTTTGTAACCGAGTCTAATGACTGCATCACATCTGTCCTATTTAAATGGGTTCAGAGAAGTCAATAGGTGTTGTCATTCATAATCACTCAGATGAACTGAAGAGGCCATGCCATGAAGCCAATTTGATTGGATTGTAACTTTTCTACATCACCAAAATTGATCATTTATGTTGCTGTATGTATACTTTTGACCCAGCAGATTTGGTCACATTTTCAGTAGACCCATAATAAATTTATAAAAGAACCAAACTTCATGAATGTTTTTTGCGACAAACAAGTATGTGCTCCAATCCATACTTGCCAACCCTCCCGGATTTTCCGGGAGACTCCCGAAATTCAGCGCCTCTCCTGAAAACCTCCCGGGACAATTTTTTTCCCGAAAATGTCCCGGATTTCAAGCGGAGCTGGAGGCCACGCCCCCTACAGCTCTATGCAGACAGACCTGACTCAATGTTGTGACCCTCTTAAACAGGACAATACTGCCATGTACTGTACACAGAATAGAATGTAAATATATTCTAAATTTAAGTGCAGTCAAGGAACATGCATTAGAGAGTCTGTTCTGAAGCCCACAGTAAAGAGACGTAACTTCATCACGTCGCCTGGTTATTGACTCCAACCCAAAATATTACACCGTCAACGAGCAAAATGAAAAAATATGCTTGCAAGTTCCAGAACGATTGGAATTTCAGTTTATCCAGGAGAGTTCGAAGGGGAAGGGGTATGTTGCCTGTAAATTTTGTAGAACAGACTTCTCCATTGAACACGGCGGCCGAACGGATATTCAGCCATGAACTGTCAGCGAAGCACAAAGCGTCCGCAGCGCAGCATAGTTCACAACCCAGTATTATGGCCCAACTCTCAAAATGGCGACCCGATGTTGTATCTTATGCTGGGACAAAGATGGCTATGCTGATAGCTGGAAGCAACATCCCGTTCTCATTTGCGGATGTCTTCAACAAATTCGTGAAAGATGTTCCTGGATTCGGAGATCGCTCGCCAATACGCAAATGGCAGAACAAAGGTTACTCAAATAGTGAAAGGTAAGTGTTGTTGTTTTTTTAGTAACCAGCAAGCACAGTACAGTTAGTAGAACAACTGTGTATTTGATAGGTGCCGTCGGAAATTCAACTATGTATTTTATTTATATAATAAAATAAATATATATAGCTAGAATTCACTGAAAGTCAAGTATTTCATATATATATATATATATATATATATATATATGAAATACTCGAGTTGGTGAATTATACGCCACCCCTCTTAACCACGCCCCCGACCCAACCACGCCTCCGCCCCACCCCCGACCATGCGCCACCACCCCCCACCCCCTCCCGAAATCGGAGGTCTCAAGGTTGGGAAGTATGCTCCAATCAGGGGCGTCACTAGACCTAATACTGTACTGGGGCACACCTGGGGCACAAATAATTCATGTGAGCGTGCAAAGCGCGCAAACAAAAACATTTTTAGCACTTATTTATCATAAAAAAATACATAAATAGTGCTTTAAACTATGAAATCATATCAGATTATGTTGTATGGATCTTTGATTAACCACCTGAAATTAACTAATGCATTTGACCTACTTGTGCACTTTTTTACTCCAGACTTCTAAACTGCTACTGGTAAAAGCAAAAAGGAAGAGCAATGCATCTTTTTGAAATATTTATTGCAGTAATCATCTGCAAATTTAACATCTACAAAAGTAAAACAAAAAATAAAGAACCCCTACATCTCTGGGTTCTTTTATATTATTTAATTTCCATTTATGGCAATGTGGCTAATCCTATTTCAGATACACAAAACTATAAAATATACACAAAACAATAAAGCCACAGTAGTAGAATAAATGAACAACTGTTGTGTGTCTGTTCAGGGAATAATTTTCTGAGAAATAAACTGTAAAGTCTCGTTTTAATTTTTGCAAAGTGGTCAATCACTCTGGACAGACATGGAAATATTACAGTAACTGTTATACAGTTGACCAGTGGTTCCCAACTGCTGGGTCGTGACATAAAGGTGGATTGTGTGTCATTTTCAGTGAGTCGCAGTCAGATGTGTGCATGGAAAAAAAAAAAGTTTAGGGAGAAAAAAATCAAATTGTGGCAACAAAACCAGATATTTTTAGCCATTTTTCTAGTGACTATTAGTGAGTATTTTAGCAAAAGGCAAACCGACTAACAAGTTGGAGGAGGACTCAGGACAGACATGGAAATATATTTAAAAAAAATCTAAATGGGGCAAAAAAACCCGATATTTTCAGCCATCTTTCTGAAAACAAATACATAAGTGTTACTATTTTTTCTGGAAACAAAACCAGATGCTTTAGCTGTAGCCATTTTTCTGGTGACAAAACAAGATTATTTTACTCAAAGTCACACCGATTAACAAGACAAGTCTACTGTGCTATTTTTCTGTGAAATAAACTTGAATGATTTAAAAATTTGGCTCACGACTTGATCATATGGAAAAATGTTTTTCTTCCTGAAGATAAACCATTTGAGAAGCACTCAACTCACACATGCTTACCCCAAATCATCATTGATGCAGAACCAGCAGACAATAACCAACATTTTGTTTCATGTTCATTGGAAATTCCCCCGACAGCTCGTACAGCAGATGAATATGTTTGTCTTGATACAACGAATAACGTTAGCTAACTTAGCATCAACTTAAGACAATGATGTTGCCTAGCTAGCTAGGACTTCACTTACATCTCTCATTCCTGCTGCTTCTTGTCTGCTGCGGGCGAAGAACTTCCTGATATCCATCTAGGAGTTACAGTTTGAGTCAAATCAAAATCAAAATAATGTAATTAACAAATTGTTGTTAGCTAACGTTACCTACTTCACGTAGTGATTCTCATCCTCTCTCTCTCTCTCGCTCTCTCTCTCTCCCTCTCAACCGAAGTCTTGATCCACACGTGAATAAATTACCATATTAATTAGCCATGTGCTCATTGTTTCGTGGAGTGAATACAGTAGCAATCAATTACCATACTAAGTAGTATGTGCGCTGTTGTCTATGTTATGTAGACTTCAAACTCTGAAGCGTTTTTTTTTATTGGTGAAATTTTTACTCGGGCACTGCAGATCAACAGTGGGGCACGTGCCCCAGTGAAATCTGTCTGGCGACGCCCCTGGCTCCAATCACTCTGTCACAAAAAAATAAGAGTTGTAGAAATTATTGGAAACTCAAGACATTATGTCCTTCACAAGTGTATGTAAACTTTTGACCACGACTGTATGTATGTGTTTGTCTGTTGTTATTTTGCACATGTTTCATATTAAGAGTCATCCGTGGTACGAGGCCTTTGTATGAAAACAGTTTGTTTCTGTTCACGTCGGGAAGTATTTTATTGTCTTTCCCCCGAGTTTCCTCAGATAGCTGTTTTAGCTCTCAGACAGATTGTACAAAAATAAAAGCAGAAGAGACACCAAATTCCTATCAGCTTGATTTTACAGTCGAGCAGCAAGTGCAAAAGTGAATAGAGGTAATGGAAATACCTTTTTTTTTTTTTTTGGGCCATGCCATGTGTCCACCATAAGGCACAGTGAGAAAAGAAGAGGCAAACAATCAGCTTCGTGTCTAATTTATTGGTAGAAACCGAGAGTCAAAGGACATTTGGGATACTCCCCAGCCCCAATCAGATGGGCTTACTCTTGCATCAGGAAGATTGCATGAGAGATTTTTCCACATAGATGAGATAGTGTCCTTCTGGCCTGCAAGGCAATTACCAGAATTCCCTTTGTTCCTATGACAAATAAATTCCTGTTAAATGTTGTTCTTTGCTCCATTATGTCTCATGCTTCCAAATGATAATATACTGTATCTTACCCATATAATTGAACATCTTTTTTTCTTATTCTATCAAAACACTGAGAGTAGGTACAATGTAAACTCGGGCTGTCACCATTTCTGTCCGCCTCAGCAGAAATGCACGCTTTTATAGACCTGGTAGGAGGAAAATATGTGAATAAGCGAATTTGGAAAGCCTTACTCTCCTCCGCGGTGCTAATTTAGGGCGAGAGTTAAGTGGAGAACGGTTTTGTGTTCATAACAGTGCAGCAAACAATCGGCAAACAACAAAAGCAATGTGAACAATGAGTTGTTGAGGGATTATTTTCCTTAAAGAAAAACAATAAAAGGAAGATGGCTGGTTTAATTGTGTGCTGAAGCTGAGATGTTAGGTATTTTCTGGCGGCAAGGAGCACACATTGTTGCAGACACGCAAGCATATTGAGGGTTTTGTAGTCACAAAGCTCACATCCGCACACACACACAGACTCACACACACAGACGTGCTGGTCGGTGGCGCCTGATGCGTGCACGCGCGTGCGTGTGACAGGGATCAGTGATGGGTGTTAAAACATTTCAGGGCCTCGCGCTCCCCACAGTCATAGCATTGACAGTGTGAGACCTGCCACTGAGCAGCCTAACCTGACACTATTTATCACTGAGAGCATGCAGGAGTCAATGCTACACTGCACACGGCGACACACAATCTCCCTCACTGTCGACCGCACTCTGTCTCACTTCCGCCGCTTGCCGATTCCGTTCGCCGTCGCCGTAATGTGTCTTTTTGTCTCCTCCCTCCCTACCTAAAAATCAACCCGCGCGTCCTCTGAGAAATCCCTGGAAGTCTTGCATGCGTTTATTCCCATCATAAATCAAAAAATGATCCCACGAGTCTTATTTGTTGTAGAAAAAAAAAAAAAAAATGATACATTCAGGTCCGAGCTTGATTGCACATTATGAATGAATGAATGAATGAATTTATTTATTCCGGCAGACATATATAGCAACACTTCATCACTCTTGACAGACATGCAACGGCACCCACCGAAAAGGGATACGGGAAAAAGTGCAAGAATGCTTAACCATGTCCCGCCCCTAATTTACAATCAACTTATATGTTGGTTATATAGTCCAAGTTTCAACAGCAGATTTGATGGATACATGACTGTGGAGAGGCGGAGCCAACAGGGCGTGCCCTGCCCTGCCCAAGATGGCGGCAAGGAGGCGGAGGATGCGGTGGAGCGGAGAGGCGGGGCTTGCTGGGAGCAATGCCTCCACAATCTTAATCAGCTGCGTGGCACTCACACCTGCACACAATTAACTCATCTCCTCCTGCTGTATAAAAGGGGAGAAGGAGTGTCCCTGGTTCAAATCCCACCTAGTACCAACCTCGTCACGTCCGTTGTGTCCTGAGCAAGACACTTCACCCTTGCTCCTGATGGGTGCTGGTTGGCGCCTTGCATGGCAGCTCCCTCCATCAGTGTGTGAATGTGTGTGTGAATGGGTAAATGTGGAAGTAGTGTCAAAGCGCTTTGAGTACCTTGAAGGTAGAAAAGCGCTATACAAGTACAACCCATTTATCAGAGGAGGAGTTGGAGTGTCCGCAGCAGATGCAGTGCGTGAAGAGCAAGCGCGACAGAAAGCAGACGACGACGACGACGGTGGCTGAAAAGCGACCGGCGAACGAGCAGTGGAGGAAGGAGCTGAAAAGCGATCCAAACTGCAGCCAAGCTTTATTGCAAAATAAAGAAGCCAAACCTGCTAAAGAGATGTCCTTCCTTGGTGGTCTGCTGAACCCGAGCGACGACAGTAAAAAACTGTCACAATGACAATTTCAGAACAAGAATAACATATGCCGGAAAACACTTTGTCAATAGCGAGATTAGCGCCGTCTTGCCTGGGTATCTTTCATCTTCTGAAGCCTTATCTGGTGTGTTACGTCCCTTATTCCACAGTGAGTTATTTTGCACCTGTGTCCCACAGTTGAGATGGTCCAAACAACTAGTTATGTTTTTGATAGTTTCCCAACGACACATTTCTTTACCGCAAGGTTGAACACTCTTAGGCTAGAAGAGTTTAATTTCTCCGCTCACATTGTCCCACAGTTTTACCCCCGCTATAGATAACGTTTGAGCCTTGAATGTGCAATCCACAATCAATCAATCAATCAATGTTCATTTATATAGCCCTAAATCACTAGTGTCTCAAAGGGCCGCACAAACCACAACACAAACCACTACGACATCCTCAGTAGGCCCACATAAGGGCAAGGAAAACTCACACCCAGTAGGACGCCGGTGACAATGATGACTATGAGAACCTTGGAGAGGACCACATATGTGGGCAACCCCCCCCCCCCCCCCCCCCCCCCCTAATATTCAGTTTGAATTTCAGGACACCCCTGAGTTCATGTGGACCATCTCTGAGTAAAAAGAAATTCAAAAGACTTTGAAATAAGATTTACACTTGATTCCACAGATTTTCTAGATTTGCCAGAATATTTATTTATTTATTTTAATCATAATAAGTTTGAAGAAATATTTCACAAATATTCTCCCTCGAAACAGAAGCTAAAAGGAAGAATTGAATCAAAATGTATTTATTATTCTTTACAATAAAACATATAAATTTACTTGAACATTGATTTAAATTGTCAGGAAAGAAAAGGAAGGAATTTAAAAGGTGTTTAAAAATCCTAAAATAATTTTTAAGCTTATATTTTTTCTCTGAAATTGTATTTCTGAAAGTTATATGAAGCAAAGTAAAAAAATAAATTAATTTATTTAAACAAGTGAAGACCAAGTTTTTAAAATATTTTCTTAGATTTTCAAAATATATTTGAGTTTTGTCTCTCTCAAAATTAAAAATGTTGCGCCAAAGCGAGACCAGCTTGCTAGTAAATAAATACAATTAAAAAAATAGAGGCAGCTCACTGGTAAGTGCTGCTATTTGAGCTATTTTTAGAACAGGCCAGCGGGCTACTCATCTGGTACTTACGGGCTATCTGGTGCCCGCGGGCACCGCGTTGGTGACCCCTGCAGTAGAGTGTCTATCTTAACCTTCAACACCTTGTGTTCATTTACTCCATGGGTGTCAAACTCTGGCCCGTGGGCCAAATTTGGCCCGCCGTATAATTTCATTTGGCCCTTGAGGCAGTATGAATTAACATTAGAGTTGGCCCGCCGGTTTTATACAGCGGCACCGCCGTTGTAACACCGCATTTACCACTAATACTCATACTTGCCAACCCTCCCGATTTTTCCAGACTCCCAAATTTCAGTGCCCCTCCCGAAAATCTCCCGGGGTAAACATTCTCCCGAATTTCTCCCCATTTCTACCCGGACGACAATAGTGGGGGCGTGCATTAACGGCACTGCCTTTAGCCTCCTCTACAACCTGTCGTCACATCCGCTTTTCCTACATAGAAATAGCGTGCCAACCCAGTCACATAATATATGCGGCTTTAACACACACGCACACAAGCGAATGCAACGCATACTTGTTCAACAGCCATACAGGTCACACTGAGGGTGGCCGTATAAACAACTTTATCAATCTTACAAATATGCGCCACACTGTGAACCCACACCAAACAAGAATCACAAAACACATTTCGGGAGAACATCTGCACCGCAACACAACATAAACACAACAGAAAAAATACCCAGAACCCCTTGAAACAATAACGCTACAATATACCCCCCCCCAAACAATAATTATTGTTTTACTCATGCACTTTCTCTTGCTACTTCAAGGCTTGAATGTTTGATTAATTTGTTATTGTTATTTTATTTGCAAATATATTATTAGCCTGTGGAAAAAGTTTATTTTGATATTTACCTCAGAGGGCTGCAAATAGAAAAGAGGCATTCAATTTTGATTTAAATTTTGTTTGATATGCCATTGATATGTTTTTATGATTATTATTTAAAACTCGATTTGACATGTCACTATAACGTTATCTAAGCCTTGCTTGTTCAATATTCAATGCAAAACTTGTCTGGGTCCCTATTAAAAGGTTAATTTGTTCAACCTTGGCCCGTGGCTCTGTTCAGTTTTAAATTTTGGCCCACTCTGTATTTGAGTTTGACACCCCTGATTTACTCTTTTTATCAGTTGAGGACTCAAACTTATTTTTTATATGTGCAGGTTTTCAGTGTTTCTAGCAGCACACCCTCGGGTGCCTCGTGGGCCTACATCTGTTTGTGATATCCAGCGTAACACAACACCTCCACAGTGTCACACATCCACAGTACGACAAGGGGATTGACACCGTGTAGTTTCCCAGAAGGTCTTGCTCTTTACGACCGCCATCCTCCCCCCACTACCAACCCCCCCTTTTCAAATTCTCACCCTGGTAACATGGACAGCCCATAATAGCAGACATGAATCTGTGTCTCCCTTAGCTCCAAACAGATGCTGGCTGTCCATAAATCACATGCCTCCATTTTGTTGGAGAGAACAAAACGCGTTGTTTCCGTAGGCCTGGTAATAATCCCCGTGCCCCATGTTGTGTTTTGTCTCTGGGCCGCCTCTCGTCTCCCCCCTCCTCTGTCACGCTCCGACTTCTCCACATGCATTACAATAGGCGCAGCCAGGTGATGAATATTTGTGTCGGGCTTGCTGTTAAGATTTCATTAATCAACCCCAAGACTTGAGAGGGAAGCGGCGTACCTGGCCGGCCAGCAGGCAGCGGGCCCAGCGTACAACCTCCTGGGGACGATGCGCAGCCATGTTGTTTTATGGTGAAGCTTTATTTGCTGCGTCTCTTTGCTCGCTTCCTCTCTGTCGTACTGTTTATTTGCTTACGAGTAACAGTTTATCTAAAGATAATGCATTTGCTAGAGGCGGCAAAATAAATAGCTCTTACCATGCCAATGCATATTTTACCAAAGTTTATTGTTGTGTTACTATTTCGCCCATGCTCACTGAACATTATGGACGGTGTTACGCATAGGCGACAATCTACATTTCTGCCAGTGGGTGCTCGGTTTGTGCGTATTAGTGTTGTCCCGATACCAATAATGTTGATTGATCAGCAAAATACATAAATACATTGAATAAATATTTACCTGCACTATGCCTGCCGTCTCTACATCCTGGGGTTCCGAACCAACACAACCGTAACAATGTCCAAATTACCTGTGTTATGCCCGTTTGATTGTGGACTATTACTGACACCTTGTGGCGATGGGAATTGCTGCGCGTCATTAGTTTGGGCACTTCCGGTTTAGTTTGGGCACTTCCGGTTTACGATGTTCGTCCAGTTCATAAACAATGAGAAGTAGATGAGTTGTGTTAACTCTTAAAGCCTTGGAAAAGATACGTCTTTAAGTAAACTGTTTAACTTGTTTATGTAACTAAGTACTAAGGTGGAAATTGGCTAAATTTGATAGTAAGATGTGTATCGAAAAATGATGTTTGTGCACTATTTAATGGATGTTTGAGGATTTAAAATGACTGCCGATCGAAATTGTTTCAACACTCAGCAGTATTTGTTCGGTGATAATGCTGTATATTTGTGTGCGTATTAGTGTTGTCCTGATACCAATTTGATTGATTGATCAGCAAAATACATAAATACATTGAATAAATATTTACCTGCACTATGCCTGCCGTCTCTACATCCTGGGGTTCCAAACCAACACAACCGTAACAATGTCCAAATTACCTGTCTTATGCCCGTTTGATTGTGGACTATTACTGACACCTTGTGGCGATGGGAATTACTGCGCGTCATTAGTTTGGGCACTTCCGGTTTACGATGTTTGTCCAGTTCATAAACAATAAGAAGTAGATGAGTTGTGTTAACTCTTAAAGCCTTGGAAAAGATACGTCTGTAAGTAAACTGTTTAACTTGTTTATGTAACTAAGTACTAAGGTGGAAATTGGCTAAATTTGATAGTAAGATGTGTATCGAAAAATGATGTTTGTGCACTATTTAATGGATGTTTGAAGATTTAAAATGGCTGCCGATCGAAACTGTTTCAACACTCAGCAGTATTTGTTAGGTGATAATGCTGTATATTTGTGTGTGTATTAGTGTTGTCCCGATACCAATATGATTGATTGATCAGCAAAATACATAAATACGTTAAATAAGTATTTACCTGCACTACGCCTGCCGTCTCTACATCCTAGGGTTTCAAACCAACACAACCGTAACAATATCCAAATTACCTGTGTTATGCCCGTTTGATTGTGGACTATTACTGACACCTTGTGGCGATGGGAAATAATGCGCGTCATTAGTTTGGGCACTTCCGGTTTACGATGTTCGTCCAGTTCATAAACAATGAGAAGTACATGAGTTGTGTTAACTCTTAAAGCCTTGGAAAAGATACGTCTGTAAGTAAACTGTTTAACTTGTTTATGTAACTAAGTACTAAGGTGGAAATTGGCTAAATTTGATAGTAAGATGTGTATCGAAAAATGATGTTTGTGCACTATTTAATGGATGTTTGAGGATTTAAAATGGCTGCCGATCGAAATTGTTTCAACACTCGGCAGTATTTGTTTGGTGATAATGCTGGATATTTGTGTGCGTATTAGTGTTGTCCCAATACCAATTTGATTGATTGATCAGCAAAATACATAAATACATTGAATAAATATTTACCTGCACGATGCCTGCCGTCTCTACATCCTGGGGTTCCAAACCAACACAACCGTAACAATGTCCAAATTACCTGTGTTATGCCCGTTTGATTGTGGACTATTACTGACACCTTGTGGCGATGGGAATTGCTGCGCGTCATTAGTTTGGGCACTTCCGGTTTACGATGTTCGTCCAGTTCATAAACAATGAGAAGTAGATGAGTTGTGTTAACTCTTAAAGCCTTGGAAAAGATACGTCTTTAAGTAAACTGTTTAACTTGTATGTAACTAGGTACTAAGGTGGAAATTGGCTAAATTTGATAGTAAGATGTGTATCGAAAAATGATGTTTGTGCACTATTTAATGGATGTTTGAGGATTTAAAATGGCTGCCGATCGAAATTGTTTCAACACTCGGCAGTATTTGTTTGGTGATAATGCTGGATATTTGTGTGCGTATTAGTGTTGTCCCAATACCAATTTGATTGATTGATCAGCAAAATACATAAATACATTGAATAAATATTTACCTGCACGATGCCTGCCGTCTCTACATCCTGGGGTTCCAAACCAACACAACCGTAACGATATCCAAATTACCTGTGTTATGCCCGTTTGATTGTGGACTATTACTGACACCTTGTGGCGATGGGAATTGCTGCGAGTCATTAGTTTGGGCACTTCCGGTTTACGATGTTCGTCCAGTTCATAAACAATAAGAAGTAGATGAGTTGTGTTAACTCTTAAAGCCTTGGAAAAGATACGTCTGTAAGTAAACTGTTTAACTTGTTTATGTAACTAAGTACTAAGGTGGAAATTGGCTAAATTTGATAGTAAGATGTGTATCGAAAAATGATGTTTGTGCACTATTTAATGTATGTTTGAGGATTTAAAATGGCTGCCGATCGAAATAGTTTCAACACTCAGCAGTGATAATGCTGTATATTTGTGTGCGTATTAGTGTTGTCCCGATACCAATATTGTTGATTGATCAGCAAAATACATAAATACGTTAAATAAGTATTTACCTGCACTACGCCTGCCGTCTCTACATCCTGGGGTTCCAAACCAACACAACCGTAACAATATCCAAATTACCTGTGTTATGCCCGTTTGATTGTGGACTATTACTGACACCTTGTGGCGATGGGAAATGCTGCGTGTCATTAGTTTGGGCACTTCCGGTTTAAGATGTTAGTTTAGTTAATAAACAATGAGAAGTAGATGAGTTGTGTTAACTCTTACAAGCCTTGGAAAAGATAAGTCTGTAACTAAACTGTTTAACTTGTTTATGTAACTAAGTACTAAGGTGGAAAGTGGCTAAATTTGATAGTAAGATGTGTATCGAAAAACGATATTTGTGCACTATTTAATGGATGTTTGAGGATTTAAAATGGCTGCCGGTCCAATATTTTCCACCATCGAAATAGTTTCAACACTCAGCAGTTCTGGTTTGGTGATAATGCTGTATATTTGTGTGCGTATTAGTGTTGTCCCGATACCAATATTGTTGATTGATCAGCAAAATATATAAATACATTAAATAAATATTTACCTGCACGATGCCTGCCGTCTCTACATCCTGGGGTTCCAAACCAACACAACCGTAACAATATCCAAATTACCTGTGTTATGCCCGTTTGATTGTGGAATATTACTGACACCTTGTGGCGATGGGAAATGCTGCGTGTCATTAGTTTGGGCACTTCCGGTTTACGATGTTCGTCCAGTTCATAAACATTGAGAAGTAGATGAGTTGTGTTAACTCTTAAACCCTTGGAAAAGATACGTCTTTAAGTAAACTGTTTAACTTGTTTATGTAACTAAGTACTAAGGTGCAAATTGGCTAAATTTGATAGTAAGATGTGTATCGAAAAATGATGTTTGTGCACTATTTAATGGATGTTTGAGGATTTAAAATGGCTGCCGATCGAAATTGTTTCAACACTCAGCAGTATTTGTTTGGTGATAATGCTGGATATTTGTGTGCGTATTAGTGTTGTCCCAATACCAATTTGATTGATTGATCAGCAAAATACATAAATACATTGAATAAATATTTACCTGCACTATGCCTGCCGTCTCTACATCCTGGGGTTCCAAACCAACACAACCGTAACAATGTCCAACTTACCTGTGTTATGCCCGTTTGATTGTGGACTACTACTGACACCTTGTGGCGATGGGAAATTCTGCGCGTTATTATTTTGGGCACTTCCGGTTTAGTTTGGGCACTTCCGGTTTACGATGTTAGTCCAGTTCATAAACAACGAGAAGTAGACGAGTTGTGTTAACTCTTACAAGCCTTGGAAAAGATAAGTTTGTAAGTAAACTGTTTAACTTGTTTATGTAACTAAATACTAAGGTGGAAATTGGCTAAAGTTGATAGTAAGATGTGTATCGAAAAACGATGTTTGTGCACTATTTATTGGATGTTTGAGGATTTAAAATGGCTGCCGATGGAAATTGTTTCAACACTCAGCAGTATTTGTTTGGTGATAATGCTGGATATTTGTGTGCGTATTAGTGTTGTCCCGATACCAATATGATTGATTGATCAGCAAAATACATAAATACATTGAATAAATATTTACCTGCACTACGCCTGCCGTCTCTACATCCTGGGGTTCCAAACCAACACAACCGTAACAATATCCAAATTACCTGTGTTATGCCCGTTTGATTGTGGACTATTACTGACACCTTGTGGCGATGGGAATTGCTGCGCGTCATTAGTTTGGGCACTTCCGGTTTACGATGTTAGTCCAGTTCATAAACAATGAGAAGTAGACTAGTTGTGTTAACTCTTACAAGCCCTGGAAAAGATAAGTCTGTAAGTAAACTGTTAAACTTGTTTATGTAACTAAATACTAAGGTGGAAAGTGGCTAAATTTGATAGTAAGATGTGTTTCGAAAAATGATGTTTGTGCACTATTTAATGGATGTTTGAGGATTTAAAATGGCTGCCGGTCGAAAAAGTTTCAACACTCAGCAGTATTTGTTTGGTGATAATGCTGTATATTTGTGTAAAGCTAATGTTTACATATTGTGTATTACATTTCAGTATGTAATTGAATCGTATAGCTTATACATTGTCATTGTGTGTATTTTAGTTTTACAATAATAACAAATAAAAGTCCAGTGCAAGACAAAGCAAGATTAACAACAATAAAGAGCCTAAATGGATTCATCTGCTTTGGAACTTTATTAGAACGTCCTGGATTGGTTGTTAGCTGTCTGCCAAGCTGTATAACCTCAACACATATAGTGAGGGCAGAACAATCTGCTTTGTTAGCCACTGCTTACTTGCAGATTTTCAGTATTGACATGTACATGTGTGATCTTCTCTGTAGTGTTGTCCCGATGCCAACATTTTAGTACCGGTACTTGTACCAAAATTATTTCGGTACTTTTCTGTAATTTTTTAAATAAAGGGGACAACGAAAAATTTCATTATTGGCTTTATTTTAACCAAAAAAATCATACGGTACATTAGACATATGTTTTTTTTATTGCAATTGTGTTCTGAAATAAAACAGTGAACATACAAGACAACTTGTCTTTTAGTAGCAAGTAAAAAAACAAAGGCTCCTAATTTAGTCTGCTGATGTGTCATTTTCCATTCTATTATTTTGTCAAAACTATTAAGGACAAGTGGTAGGAAAAATTATTATTAATATACTTGTTAATTTACTGTTAATATCTGCTTACTTTTTGTTTTAACATGTTCTATCTACACTTCTGTTAAAATGTAATAATCACTTATTCTTCTGTTAATTGATACTTATTAGTTTTGAATGATACCACAAATTTAGGTATCAATCCGATACCAAGCAGTTACAGGATCATAAATTGGTCATATTCAAAGTCCTCATGTGTCCAGGGTTAGTGCGTCTGCCTCACAATACGAAGTTCCTGCAGTCCTGGGTTCAAATCCAGGCTCGGGATCTTTCTGTGTGGAGTTTGCATGTTCTACCCGTGAATGCGTGGGTTCCCTCCGGGTACTCCGGCTTCCTCCCACTTCCAAAGACATGCACCTGGGGATAGGTTGATTGGCAACACTAAATTGGCCCTAGTGTGTGAATGTGAGTGTGAATGTTGTCTGTCTATCTGTGTTGGCCCTGCGATGAGGTGGCAACTTGTCCAGGGTGTACCCTGCCTTCCGCCCGATTGTAGCTGAGATAGGCGCCAGCGCCCCCCGCGACCCCAAAAGGGAATAAGCGGTAGAAAATGGATGGATGGATGGATGTGTCCAGGGACATATTTCCTGACTATATAAACATAATATAATTTTTTTTTTAAAACGAAAGGAGATTTTGCGATGTTAAATAATATCGATGTAATCACAGTAGTATCGACTAGATACACTTTTGTACATGGTATCATTACAATGGTGTTTGTTTATATTGTAGCGTCCCAGAAGAGTTGGTGCTGCAGGGAATTCTAAAATTTTTTTTTGCAGTTTTTATGTTGTGTTGCGGTGCACATATTCTTCCAAAATGTGTTTGTCGTTGTTTAGCGTGGTTTCACTATATGGCACATGTTTATGACAGTGTTGGCATTGTTCATACAGCCACCCTTAGTGTGACATGTATGACTGTTGAGTAAGTATGCATTTCATTTGCTCGTGTGCAGTTTGTTCCAAGTCAAGATGATAGGGTCATTAGTTTATTATCAGGCACAATGAAATCTTGGTTAGACTTTAGAAGTACTGGCTGTCCAGAGTCTGGACCCAGGATGGACCGCTCGCCTGTGTATCGGTTGGGGACATCTCTACGATGCTGATCCAACTCCGCTTGGGATGGTTTCATGTGGACGGGACTCTCGCTGCTGTCTTGGATCAGCTTTGAACTGAACTCTCGCGGCTGTGTTGGAGCCACTATGGATTGAACTTTCACAGTATCATGTTAGACCCGCTCGACATCCATTGCTTTCGGTCCCCTAGAGGGGGGGTTGCCCCCATTTGAGGTCCTCTCCAAGGTTCTCATAGTCATCGTTGTCACTGGCGTCCCACTGGGTGTGAATTCTCCCTGCCCACTGGGTGTGAGTTTTCCTTACCCTTCTGTGGGTTCTTCCGAGGATGTCGTAGTCGTAGTGGTTTGTACAGTCCTTTGAGACATTTGTGATTTAGGGCTATGTAAATAAACATTGATTGATTGATTGATTGTTGGTTACAGACTATTTGATTTATGATGTTTTATTATGTAAAACAGACTAAACTCGCCCAAAAATGAACGAGTACAAGATTGAATTTAAAAAAATTATTTTAAAGATCGAAATTTGCCATCAATCCCACGTGGCCCGAGCAGCCACGGGATTGGCCCCTATGGTGTTACGTTTCAGTGTTTGTCCAGACCCCTGGATGCAGAGATGGCTGGTAAGCGCCAAATATATTGTATTAGGGTGAAACGTAAGTAGAGCAAGAAAACAGACGTGTAGCTTGGCAGTGTTCATTTTGACGATTTAGTTTTAATTATAACCTTTTGCTGAACATGTATTTTACTTTGAATCAAATATTAGTCATCTCAATTGATTTAGTTTTAGTATCATTTTAGTTAACAAAATGACATCAAATTTTACTTTACCATTTCTCTTCCTGCTTTGTGGCACATAGTGCCTCCTTCCTCATCTTCCATTGTGTCCTTAGACTTAGACATCCTTTTATTGTCATTCAAATTTGAGCTTTACAGTACAGAAAATAACAAAACTTTGTTGCATTAGCTCGTTGTAGTGCAGGATAAAAGAGCAATAAGGTGCATATAGAAATAAATAGATTACTGTACGGATAAATATATTGCACGTTTGCCTATGAATCTACGTTTACGTATGTATGTTATATTGTCTTTATATTCCAGCGAGTTAATCGGTTTTTGGAGGGGAATTGAGGGGATTATTATGATGCATTTAAGAGTCTTATGACCTGAGGGAAGAAGCTGTTGCAGAACCTGGAGGTTCCGCTACGAGTGTTGAGGAACCTCTTTCTAGAATCCAGCAGTTAAAACAGTCCTTGGTGGGGGTGGGAGGAGTCTGCAGATTTTCTGAGCCCTGGTCAGCCTGTTGGTGTCATGAGTTCTTCCATCCTCCCTCCTTTCTTTCTTTATCGATAGTCCTTCTTCATGTGGTTTTGGGTCTGCCCAGATTTTTTCCGCCATCTGGATGCCATGTTGAGGCTTTCATGCAATGGTGGTTTGGCTTTCTAGATACATGACCGATCCATTTCCATCTCCTCTTTTTGACTTCCTGGCTTATTAATTTGGGTCAGTTTATTAAATTAATTGATCGCATTTATATTTATCACAAAATATCTTAGGGTTTAGGGTTAGGGTTAGGGTTATTTAGTGATTGGCAACACTAAATTGGCCCTAGGGTGTGAATGTGGATGTGAATGTAGTCTGTGTATCTGTGTTGGCCCTGCGATGAGGTGGCGACTTGTCCAGGGTGAACCCCGCCTTCCGCCCGATTGTAGCTGGGATAGGGCGCCAGCGCCCCACGTCACCCCAAAAGGGAATAAGCGGTAGAAAATGGATGGATGGATGGATTTTAATGGCTTGGCAGATCGGTGGAACAGGGGTTAGTGCATCTGCCTCACAATACGAAGGTCCTGAGTAGTCCTGGGTTCAATCCCGGGCTCGGGATCTTTCTGTGTGGAGTTTGCATGTTCTCCCCGTGACTGCATGGGTTCCCTCCGGGTACTCCGGCTCTTCTTACCTCCAAAAACATGCACCTGGGGATAGGTTGATTGGCAACACTAAATTGGCCCTAGTGTGTGAATGTGGGTGTGAATGTTGTCTGTGTATCTGTGTTGGCCCTGCGATGAGGTGGTGACTTGTCCAGGGTGTGCTCCGCCTTCCGTCCGAATGCAGCTGAGATAGGCTCCAACGACCCCCCGCCACCTCAAAAGGGACAAGCGATAGGAAATGGATGGATGGCATTTTTACGGCTTAATTAATTATTGATGACATTTTTTTTGTGATTTCATGATTTATTATATTTGTTGAGTAATTATTTAAATATGTATTTATTTATTTAATTTCGTCCCATTTGCATGCTATCAGTGGCGTCAGGTCTGATAGGGACGTACAAAAACATGAGCGGGACCACCATAAAAAAGTTGGAGGAGCTGGAAAAAAAAAATCTGTATTGATAAAACAAAATTTAAGCAATATTACATCGCTACCGATTAAATAAGTTATCTTTACTCCGTATTGCATGTGTTTTGGTATTTTGCATGTGTTGGACTTTTCTGCACGTTACCGAAGTTTCTACTGTCAGAGTAACACATTTTGTAAAAATATGGCCCTCTTAGGCCAAACACAAATGTCCACTGCAGAGGAAGCTGGTTGTCGGACCATAAAAACATGCACATAAAGAAGAATGAGGAAGCTCATAACCGGTCCATTCAAAGCGCATAGTAAAAATGTGTTGAACAAACACAATTCCTATGGAATCTCAATACGAGTAATCAATTCATTGATTGACTGCAGTTCCACCAGTTGAAAATGTCACCAATTTGTGCAATAAACCGGATAATCAGACTTCATTTTTGCCTTTCGAAGAAGTGACCGTTCGTCATCTTGATCACCACCTACTTCATACAGTCCATGACAAAACAACATGACCAATAGGTGAGTGGCTGCAACCCACACGCAGATAGCCGCCCCCCCTCCGCCCGTCTCCCCTCTCAGTTTCTTTTTATGGTGCTGGTGAGGTAGTAACAGATGGAGAGACAGAGCGCGGGGATGATGAGAACGTAAAATGTGCAACGTTTACTCATTCGCTCCTTTATTGTCTTTCACTGCAGGAGTGGAGTGAGGGAGTGCGAGGAAAACAAACGGGTGGCTGCAAGGACACGGGCCTCCTGAGCCTCATTCACCAACCAATCGGCCTTGATAGGATCCAGCACCAGCTGCCAAGGCACACCAGCTTCTCTCTGTTCCCGCTCACTCTATCTCTATCTTTCCATCCTGGCCTCCACACCTACTTTCTCACTGTCAATCAATTTGTACTTTATTTTATTATTATTTTTTTTTACTGCATATGTGTACCCTTCCCCTTGACTGGCCTCCTTCCTTTTCTTGCTCTCCGTACAGCTGAGCAATGATGGATAGACAGTCGCCTCCGTACAGAGGAACCTATTTGGACTTGTGTGTCAGCCCGTCTTTATCAAATGTTGCAGAGGTATATTCTCCGGCTATGCTTCATTACTCTGGAATGGCGGGGCCTGAAATGTTTGACTGCTCTGTCTTCTCTCCACCCCGACCCCCTACCCTCCCTCTCATTTATCGGCTGTGAGCTGCAGCGTCGGAGCTGTTGAGCGAGCGTGAGCGCCGCTGTCTCCCTCTCCCCGGGCCGGCCGAGGGAACACGCCTTGTGGGGTAGTTATCGATTCTGTTTCTCAGCTGAGGTGCTAACGAAGCCCCTTCCCCGCCTGCCGCGCTCCTCATGACAACCAGCTGCCACGCCGGGTGGCCATTGGCCGAGCCGCAAGGGGGCCCGTGCCAATCATATCGCCACTTGACGGGCCCCTTTTTGAGGATGACCTTGGGATGACATCACTGGAAAGGCATTAGTGTAATAAAGAGCTTGGTAGTACAATACAGTAAAGGGCAGAACGACATAAAGACTCATGGATCAGAGAACACCAGATATAAAGTGAGGTGTTTCAATTTGCATCAAACATCATTTTATACACGTTTCTGCAAAGCCAAGATTTTGTGTTGATGGCGGGATATTCGGAACACTGGGAAAAGTTTCCTATCCGTCTTTTTTGATACTGCGTTATGGGTACTTCTCAAACAGGTATAAAAAATGGGAGGACTCCTAGGACCCTGTGATGAAATATCTTGACTGCAAAAGTCAATAGACTGGTTTGGTCAGATGTTTAAAGTATGAATTATTGTTATTATTAGTAGCAATTAAAAAGTCCCACCTGGGGATAGGTCATACTTGCCAACCCTCCTGAATTTTCCGGGAGACTCTTGGATTTCAGTGCCTCTCCCGGGAAAACCATTCTCCAGAAATTGTCCCGATTTTCAGCCGGACAACATTATTTGAGGCGTGCTTGAAGGCACTGCCTTTGGCGTCCTTTCCGTTTTCCATACCTTTGTTTATAACCCACAAAGACCAGTTGATCTGCTGTTTCTTTTCTTTTTCTTCTATGTCCCACTCTCCCTTGTGGAGGGGGTCCGGTCCGATCCGGTGGCCATGTACTGCTTGCCTGTGTATCGGCTGGGGACATCTCTGCGCTGCTGATCCGCCTCCGCTTGGGATGGTTTCCTGCTGGCTCCGCTGTGAACGGGACTCTCGCTGCTGTGTTGGATCCGCTTTGGACTGGACTTTCGCGACTGTGTTGGATCCATTATGGATTGAACTTTCACAGTATCATGTTAGACCCGCTCGACATCCATTGCTTTCCTCCTCTCCAAGGTTCTCATAGTCATCATTGTCACCGACGTCCCACTGGGTCATTATTGTCACCGATTACCCACTGAGTTTTCCTTGCCCTTATGTGGGCCTACCGAGGATGTCATAGTGGTTTGTGCAGCCCTTTGAGACACTAGTGATTTAGGGCTATATAAGTAAACATTGATTGATTGATTGATTGAAGTAGGCAGGCACGGAGCTATTTCTCAGTGTGTGTTTATTCCAGCCGGCACATTATTACACGGACACACAACATCCGAATTCCCATCATGCATTGCTTAAAAACTATGGCAAGTAGTAATGTCCAAAAGTTCCAGCCGGACAATTATTGGGGGCATGCCTTAAAGGCACTGCCTTAGCGTCCTCTCTCACCTGAAAAGGACATTATTATATATGTCTCTGTTATCCATAGGTTTATCTATAACCCATAACACGGTGGCCGAATGGATATAGTCAATCATGAACGGTCAGAGAAGTACAAGGCTGGTCACAGCCCAGTATTATCGGCCACCTTGCTAAATGGAGACCAGAGGGTGTAACACATGCCGAGACAAAGATGGCTATGCTGATAGCTGCAAGAAACATCCCGTTCTCATTTGCGGATGTTTTCAACAAATCCGTTAAGGATATGTTCCCGGATTTAGAGATCGCTCGCCGGGACTCAAATAGTGAAAAGTAAGTGTTATTTTTTTTTTAAGTAAGCAAGTACAGTACAATTAGTAGAACAACTGTTCTATATATACTGTACATATGTATATATATATATATATATATATATATATATATATATATATATATATATATATATATATATATATATATATATATATGTATGTATGTATATGTATAGGAACTACTTGAATTTCAGTGAATTCTAGCTATAAATATACTCCTCCACCCCTTAACCCCCACCCCGGACCCCCCATCTGCCAAATTCAGAAGTCTCAAGGTTGGCAACTATGGAATAGGTTGATTGGCAACACTAAATTGTCCCTAGTGTGTGAATGTGAGTGTGAATGTTGTCCGTCTTTCCGTGTTGGCCCTGCGATGAGGTGGCAACTTATCCAATAAACTTATCCATGCCAATAAATGAACCTTTCTAAAACACATTTTTTTGGATGTAATTTTCAAGATTCGCTTACAATTTAGAATCGATTGTCGATTCAACTCTATTCTCAATGCAAAGAGATTCTCGCAATATTTGTATTTGTTATAAATATTACCGTAAATTCTGGACTTTAAGTGTCTACTTTTTCCTAGGCTTCAGACCCTGTTGGCTTATAAAACGGTGTGGCTAATTTATGGATATTTCTTTTCTGACGGCCATAATGTAAATAGAATAAAACAACCGAATTGGTGTGTTAACGTTTGTACTATGGCGCCATCTTTTGGACGAGTTTGGTCACTGCAAGGGTAGCACGCATTTCCTTTCTGTTTACACTAAGCTGTGAATCGGAAGTTCAATTGCCATTCCGTCTTCTAGCCATCCATTACGTTTCTACTTGTATGATTTCTTAGATTATTAAACATTTGTAAATTTTACAGTATAGTTACAGCAATTCTTACTTACTAAACCATCCCATGGGAGATGTTTGTATTTTAGGAGTGTTTTTATGCATATTTGTAGGTGCCATCGTAAAGTTAGCACTTTTAGCATTAGCTATTGGGGCGGTATAGCTCGATTGGTAGAGCGGACATGCCAGCAACTTGAGGGGTCCTGGTCCCCACTTACTCCATCCTAGTTAATGCCCTTGTGTCCTTGGGCAAGACACTTTACCTACCTGCTCCCAGTGCCACCCACACTGGTTTAAATATAACTTAGATATTGGGTTTCACTATGTGAAGCACTTTGAGTCACTCGAGAAAAGTGCTATATAAATATAATTCACTTCACTTCACTATTATGCTAACATGTTTACGAGTGTATTTGTTAATATTAATTTACAATGGCATTCTTTGTGTATTTTTTTTTTCATTTCATAAATTCACCAAAACGTCACTGTTGAGTTATTGAGTCTGTTTCGCTATTTAAAGAGCTAGCTTACGCAGCGAGTGGGTCCATGACGATGACTTCTGTTTTGTTTGAACCACCGTTTTACTGCCGTGTTACAGACACCATTTAAAAACAATGTATGTAAAAAGATATTTACAGAATATGTCTGTGTAACTAACTAATTTCACAATGTATATATCTGCAGCCTATAGTTCAGTGTGGTTAATATTTGGAAATATATTCTAAAATTTAGTGGTTGCGGCTTACAAACCAATGAGCTCTGTAGTCCGGAAATACGGTATTCAACCTTTTAAAAACAGGTTAGAGGGTACATCGGCTACTATTAGCTTGGAGATGGCCTAAAATAAGTCATTTTAAAAACAGATTTAGAGAAAAAATGTGTAGCTTTTTGAAAATTTAAAATTTACTTACAATCGGAATAAATACATCGCTATTCTGTGGAAAATTGATTTCTCTCAACAACCCTACGGACTAAAATATTTTTTTTCAACCACAGGATGTATCTTTTCACAAAAAAAAGGCTTCTCACCGCGTCAGTTATTGTCAAATAATTTGTTGTCAGCTGAAACATACTGCAATAGTCAAAGATTGGTATTGTTTACATTTTAATGGATACTAGTAACACAGCAGGGCTTGAAAAAGGCTGCTGGTGCTTAAGCGCTGCCCAAACTGATACTTAAAGAACACAAAACATTACATAGTTTGTATAAACAAAACAAATAAAAGACAAGTAATTTAAATACTTTAACTATATAACTTATTTGATAACTAAGCAATACATTTAAAAATAGGAAATACAATCCACAAAACATTTTCGTACTTATTCCAGCAACAGATAGAGAATATTCACTTTTTTAGGTGTAATGCTTGATTCTTATAATTCCATGTTTTACCTAATGCAACCTTGCTTGTTGTAACCTTCATTGGTGCATAAAGAGGAAGCACTGTGTTGTTGATGTTGTGGCTACTGGTTAGCAAAATGCAGCAACGCTAACGATGTAATGAGGGCCGCTGTTGGTGTTAAGGTCGGAAAAAGTAAAATTTAAAAAGAACGCCAAAGTCTTTATAATTTTGTCGGGAAGAGGCTTGTACGTCTCTTTGTGATGGACAATACAAACCGATTCAAAAACAATATATTTAAAGGGGAACATTATCACCAGTCCTATGTAAGCCTCAATTTATACCTTGATATTGCAGAAAAAAGACCAAAAGTTTTTTTAACCGATTTCCGAACTCTAAAAGGGTGAATTTGGCGATTTAAACGCCTTTCAATTGGTAGCCTGTCGGAGCGATGACGTCACAACGTGAAGCGGAGCCGCCATTTTCTCAATCTCATTACACTCACCAAGTCAAATCAGCTCTGTTATTTTCCGTTTTTTCGACTGTTTTCCCGTACCTTGGAGACATCATGCCTCGTCGGTGTGTTGTCGGAGGGTGTAACAACACTAACAGAGACAGATTCAAGTTGAACAGTGGCAAAAAGATGCAAAAGTCCCTCGTTTGTTCCGCACACTTTACCGACGACAGCTATGCTACGACAGAGATGGCAAGAATGTGTGGATATCCTGCGACACTCAAAGCAGATGCATTTTCAACGTCCATGAATGCACAAAGGTGACATATTTGGTCACGGCATGACTGCAAGCTAATCGATGCTAACACGCTATTTAGGCTAGCTGTATGTACATATTGCATCATTATGCCTCATTTGTAGCTATATTTGAGCTTTCCCTCCACCCACATTTAATGCCAAACAAACACATACCAATCCTTGGTTAGAAGGCGATCGCCAAATTTGTCCTCGCTTTCTCCCATGTCGCTGGCTGTCGTGTCCTTTTTGTCGGTTTCGCGTGTACACGGTTCAAAGCGATATGGCTCAATAGCTTCAGTTTCTTCTACAATTTCGTTTTCGCTATCCGCCTTCACACTCCAACCATTCCTTTCAATACATGCATAATCTGTTTAATCGCTTGTGCCGCTGAAATCCGAGTCTGAATCAGAGCTACTATGCTATACCTTTCTGTGCTATCTGCCATGTTTGTTTCTGGTGGCTTCAGGCAGTGACGTCATAGGATAGTAGACGGGTGGATATTGCGATGGTGTAAATCAGGCACTTTAAAGCCGTTTTTCGGGATATTGCGTAATGGGTAAAATTTTGAGAACAACTTTGAAAAATAAAATAGGCCACTGGGAACTGATTTTTATTGGTTTTAACCCTTCAGAAATTGTGTTAATGTTCCCCTTTAAAAAACCAAACAAATCAATAACATTCGATTATAGTGTATGAACAATTTGATATGATGCGATACGGTGCATGAACGATTCGATTTGAACTGAACAGTCAACTAATCAGTTGAATGCCATCATTAGAATGAGAATAATCTGGATGAATGAGAACACCTGAAGGCACATTCCCCTTCACAAATAAAAAATAAAACACTCTATAAAAGTGACATGCCTACAGTATTTTCACATGTATAAAATTGAACAGATAGTAGAAATAAAGTAAAAAGACAAACAACAGAATCACATGTCAAATATAATATTTCACAGACATGGACCAAAAAAAAAATTGCTAAATGAACACATTTTTGTTGTTCGGATGTCAGTACATTCTATTGTATTGATTTTATACAATGTTAATTATGGAAAAGTTTTTTTTTTTTTTTTTTGAAAAGACATGTTACAATTCAACATTGTAATATGTTGAGGGGGACCATGCACCAATTTAATTTATTTCACTCAATTTCAATGAGTGTTTTGAGTTAAAAGCTTCATTACAGAACCAAAAGCTTGTAAGTTGAGATAATATTGTACTTTTTTTTTCAGGTCCAGCTTCCAGGGAATAGGAAAGGAGGAGTGAGCAGGCACTATGATGCCATGACATAATACAGCCATTGCTTTCCTCCTCTCCAAGGTTCTCATAGTCATCATTATCACCGACGTCCCACTGGGTGTGAATTTTTCCTTGCCCTTATGTGGGCCTACCGAGGATGTCGTAGTGGTTTGTGCAGCCCTTTGAGACACTAGTGATTTAGGGCTGTATAAGTAAACATTGATTGATTGATTGATTGATTGATTAACTGCGTTGTGTTACTCCTGCATTGTTATTATATTTGTTGGGGTTTGTCTGTCAGTTTCATTACGAGGCTCAACTTCGGTGTGTGTGTGTGTGTGTGTGTGTGTTTGTGTGCACATGCTAGCAGTCCCGCCTCCACCCACAGAGACAAAAGGAAGGAACTAGGGCATGGCTGTGCTATTGGAGTGCTTGTCTCGTTCTGTTAGATACTTGTGCATACACTGAGAGAATAACAATGTCTGTATTGTCAAAAATAATAATAATTATTGGGTGCTTGTGCTAAGGAGTTCGTTTTGTTGTTTTCAGACTGACAGAGAATGTCCGTTGGTTGGCGCCACATTACTGTGTGGCGAATTCAACCGTTGACTATGGGTTGTGCTTTTTCAAGATTTGTTGCAGTTTTACCTGCAGATATAGGAGCTGGTGTTCTTCCACCAGCCCCATTTGGACCCGACTGGCCTTTCCCTAAATAGCTTGTTTAATCCTTATGATCGAGACAGAAGGACGGAGGGGGGCCACTATGGGATCAAAGAGACAATGTAGAACCCTAAAGAAGCCATAACTCCGGGCTTTAATTGCATCTCAAGTAAATGCCAGAGCAATAGAAGGCATCTGGAAATCATCTTCATCTTTTTAATGTCAGTGATTGTCGTTCTTGCGAACAAAATCACATTGGGACCGATATACCAAAATGCAGGAGATTTTATTGTGGAGACACACTAAACAAATGTGAAGTTGGAGTTATATGTCGAATATGTTGACCCCGAGGGACAAACGGTAGAAAATGGATGTATGGATGGATGTCGGTAAACTAGCAGAAAATGCAATAGCCATTTGTACATTCTTTTAAAGAAATATTCCTTGGTTGTTTAACCCTCTAGGGCAGGGGTCGGGAACCTTTTTGGCTGAGAGGGCCATGAAAGCCTAATGTTTTGAAAATGTATTTTCGTGAGTGCCATATAATATTTTTTAAACACTGAATACAACTTAATGCGTGCATTTTTAAGTAAGACCAACATTTTTAGAGTGAAATAAGTCTCCTATTATTTTTAACAACATTGTTATTCTTTATTCTTAAGCTAATAAATAACATACTTCTTACCATCAATGCGACTTCTTGAAATGCATGAGAATGTTTTATATTTTGAACATTATTTTTAACACTGTGATTACCAGAGGTAACATTCATTACTTATCGTTTATTAAGAAATGTCAGCTAAGATTTATCTGAGAGCCAGATGCAGTTATCTAAAGAGCCACATCTGGCGTGAGAGCCATAGGGTCCCTACCCCTGGTCTGGGGCATACATCATTTAATGGCAGTTAAGTGCCATCCATCCATCCATTTTCTACCGCTGATGGCCTTCAGGGTCGCTGGAGCCTATCTCAGCTACAATCGGGCGGAAGGCGTCATACGCCCTGGATAAGTCGCCACCTACTCAGTGGCCTAGAGGTTAGAGTGTCCGCCCTGGGATTGGTAGGTCGTCAGTTCAAATCCCGGCCGAGTCATACCAAAGACTATAAAAATGGGACCCGTTACCTCCCTGCTTGGCACTCAGCATTAAGGGTTGGAATTGGGGGTTAAATCACCAAAATGATTCCCGGGCGCGGCACCGCTGCTGCCCACTGCTCCCCTCACCCCCCAGGGGGTGATCAAGGGTGATGGGTCAAATACAGAGAATAATTTTGCCACATCTAGTATGTGTGTGTGACAATCATTGGTACTTTAACTTTAACTTTAACCTCATTGCAGAGTTAAGTGCCACCAGAACAAAAAAGTCCTCATGGAATTCGAAGTGTATACATTTTTATTTGTATTCATACAATATTTTATTCTACTTTTCTTGCTCAAATCCCTCAATAACCTTCATTCCTATAAAAATAGCTAACATGTCATGTGTTTTGTTATATCCTTTGACTGCACAATATAACTATTTATAGCAGTTGTTTTAATTTGAAACATTTGCAAACAATGAGTTATCATCCATACAGTAAATGTTAAAGGGCTGGCGTAAAGTGCAGGCCTCAATACACACTGAACAAAAATATAAACTCAACACTTATGTTTTTGCTCCCATTTTTCTTGAGTTGAACTCAAAAATCTCAAAGTTTTACTATCAACACAAACAACCTATTACTCTTTCTAAAATTAGTGAAAATTTCTTCTTTGCCGAGATATCTATCTTGCTAATTGTATTGTACCATATATCTGCCTTCTAAGAACGCGGGCTTATTAGTGATTCTCAGAGTCCAAAAAAAGTCTGCGAGCTATTGAGCGTTTTCAATTCGGTCTCCAGTATTCTGGAATGTCCTAACAGTTAGAGATGCTAACTCCGTATAAGCATTTAAATCCCATCTTAAAACCCAGTTGTATACGCTAGCCCAGGGGTGCCCATTACGTCGATCGCGATCGACTGGTCGATCTCGGAGGGTGTGTCAGTCGATCTCAAGCCAGGCATTAAAAAATATACATAAAAATGAGCAATCATCAATCATACCAAGACTTCACTTTTGTCAGTTGTTTGACATTCTCGGCACCCGAGGATCTTGTGAGATGACGCTGGCTGCTGCGAGCTCATATTTAAGAAAAAAATCACTAACAGGGCGGACGCAGAGAAACACATTTTATTTCTAGAGACTCCGTACCTACTGTCAAAACTCTAAAGACCGACTGCACAGTTCCTGTCTTCACCATAAAAGACCTGTTTCATCCTGCCTGTGCTAACAAAATAAGAGTCTCAGAAAGCTAGCGTGCACAAGCTAGCAAGCTACGGAGTTTGATGCCAATGTATTTCTCCCCCGCCCTCAGCGACAGCTTTCTCACTTGCTTGCCCACCCGCACACTCACTGACGTCACTCACCTGCTGCCAGACATTAAAGGGCCACATACATATGCTACTCTCATAACAAAGTGTTTAAAAACGAGTATGCAAGTTGGACCAATGAGATGCCAAATCCAACCACTTTCATGTGGTATTGGACAGAAAGGAGGACTTTTTTTTCTCCTCCATTTGAAAATGCGGACGTTATCAGCACCACTGTCTGATTCCAATCAATGCAAGTCATCAGAATCAAATACACCAACTTATATTCTTGTCTTCATGAAAGAAAGGAATCTATTTGTGTTAAACATGCTTTTATTATCATTAAACACCATTAACTTGTTAACAAAAATGTCTCTTTCATAAATAAATAAATATAAATTATAAATAGGAATGAGGTAGATCTCCTCGACTTGGTCAATTGAAAAGTAGCTCGCCTGCAGAAAAAGTGTGAGCGCCCCTGCTCTAGCCTTTAAATAGACCTCCTTTTTAGACCAGTTGATATGCCGTCTCTTTTTTTTCTCTGTTTTGCCCCCCTTTTCTGCATGGAGAGGTTGTTAGGTGACCACACAAATAATGCGCTAGCTATTCAAAGTCAGGATCCGGGGTGGACCACTCATCTGTGCATCAGTCCATGACATCTCTGCGCTGCTGACTCGTCTCCATTCAAGATGATCCCTACTGGTCCCACTATGGACCAGCTTCTCATAGTATTAACCGTATCAACTTGATATCCATTGCACAGGTCGTCCAGTGGCGGAGGTCCCCACATCTGCGGTCCCTTCAAAAGTTTCTCATTGTGCCCATTGGGTTTAGTTTTTTCTTGCCTTGATGTGGTATCTGAGCCAAGGATGTCTTTGTGGCTTGTGCAGCTCTTTGAGACATTTGTGATTAAGGGCTATATTGGTTTTAAGATAATTCATCCCCCCTCACAGTTGTGGCGTATCAAGGTGCTGATTAAACAGCATGATCATTGCACTGGTGTGCTTTAGTCTGCCCACAATAAAAGGCCACTCTGAAATGTGCAGTTTCATTACACAGCACAATGCCACAGATGTCGCAAGTTTTGAAGGAGTGTGCAGTTGGCATGCTGACTGCAGGAATGTCCACTAGAGCTGTTGCCTGTGAATTGAATGTTCATTTCTCTACCATAAGCCATCTCTAAAGGCGTTTTAGAGAATTTGGCAGTAGATCTAACTGGTTTCACAACCGTAAACCATGTGTAACCACACCAGCCCAGGACCTCATCATCCAGCCAGTGCACTTCAATGATCCTCTGAGACCAGACACCCAGACAGCTGCTGCAACAATTGGTTTGAATAACCAAATAATTTATGCACGAACTGTGAGAAACTGTTTTAGGGAACTCATCTGCATACTCGTCGGCCTCATCGGGGTCTCGTCCTGCCTGCCGTTTGTCGGCGTAATGGCTTCTGGAACGATTGAGAGGTGTTCTTTTAATGGAAGAATCCCGGTTTTCACTGTTTAGGGCAGATGGCAGGCAGTGTGTGTAATGTCCACGCTGTGAATAGAGTGGCCCATGGTGGGGGTGGACTTATGTTATCGACAACGAACGCAAGTGCATTTTATTGATACAGTGACAATATCCTGAGGCCCATTGTTGTGCCATTTACCCGAAACCATCACCTCAAGTTGCAGCCTTGCAATGCACGGCCCCATGTTGCAAGGATCTGTACACAATCCCTGTAGGCTGAAAACATCCCAGTTCTTGCATGGCCAGCATACTCGCCGGACATGTCACCCATTGAGCATGTTTGGGATGCTGTGGATCGGCGTATAAGACAGAGTGTTCCAGTTCCTGACAATATCCAGCAACTTGGCCCAGCCCTAGAAGAGGAGTGGACCAACATTCCACAGGCCACAATCAACAACCTGATCTATGCGAAGGAGATGCGTTGCACAGCAAATGGTGGTCACACCAGATACTAGGGCTGCGAATCTTTGGGTGTCCCACGATTCGATTCAATATCGATTCTTGGGGTCGCGATTTGATTATAAATAGATTTTTTTTTTGATTTACACGATTCTCGATTCAAAAACAACTTTTCCCGATTCAAAAGGATTCTCCCCAGTCTGCTGACATGCTAGCAGTGTCAGGCTTGGACTAGGATTGAGTGTGCTCCTTCGACGCAGCGGGATTACAGGACGAGCCAGGCATGAATTAAGGTACATGTTTATTTGGAATTCTAAATACAAAAATAAACAAACTAAGGGCGCTCACAAAGAGGTATAACACGTGGCTACAAAAACACAATCAGGAAAACAAAACAACTGCTCGACGGCATGAAAGACAATGAAGTAACTTAAACTTGCACTGTGGCAAAACTATGAATAACTAACACAAAAAAAACTTACTGTGACAGGTACAAGGGGCATGGATAGCAAGGTAATATATAAGTCTACAAATGTATATGTTTGATTTAAATGTTAAACTGTGTATATGAGACGTGTGCTACATATATGTTGCTTATATATTGTTTAAAAAAAAAAGTAATATAAGTGAAGCATGTCTTGGATTTTAAATATTTTGAACCTTGTTCTTGTTGTGATGGGGTATGTTTATATAAGCGTTGCTTCAACCTACACCCTTTCGGCTCAATCATTGCTCAAATGAGTGTTTTTTTTTTTTTTCTTTTTTTGTTGTTCTTTGTTTTATGTGAAGATTGCCGAAATAAAATACATTGATTGATTAATTGAGGGTGCGTGAAGGCATGAAGCAGAATGCAAATAGCAAAGTTCCCAGGACGAGGACAGAAACAGAATGATATTAATAGCAGCTATGATGATTAGAAACAGGTGTGGGACTGAGGGCTGGGCGTGACTTGGAGACCAGGTGGAAACTAATGGGTTACTATGGAAAAACAAAACCAGGAAGTGTAAAACGGGAAACAAGAGTCCAAAAACAAAAACATAACATGACAAAACAAGATCCATAGGTGTGACAAGCAGAGTAGATTTAGAAAAAAAAAGCTTTTCTAATTGTAAAGGACAATGTTTTATCAACTGATTGCAATAAAGTACATTTGTTTTAACTATTAAACAAACCAAAAATATGACTTGTTTTATCTTTGTAAAAATATTGGACACAGTGTGTTGTCAAGCTTATGATGTGCGATGCAAGTGTGAGCCACTGTGACACTGTTGTTCTTTATTTGAATTTTTTATAAATGTCTAATGATAATGTCAATGAGGAATGTTTAATCACTGCTATGCATAAATTATAACTATTATTGATACTGTTGTTGATAATATTCATTTTTGTTTCACTACTTTTGGCTTGATCTGTGTCATGTCTGTCTCCTCAATTGCTCTGTTTCTTGCAGTTCTGAGTGTTGCTGGGTCAGGTTTAGTTTTGGAATTGGATTGCATTGTTATGGTATTGCTGTGTATTGGTTTGTTGGATTAATAAAAAAATAGATATATAAAAAAAAATTGATTAAAAAAAAAAGAGAATCGATTCTGAATCGCACAACGTGAGAATCGCGATTCGTATTCGAATCGATTTTTTCCCACACCCCTACCAGATACTGACTGCTTTTCTGACCCTCCCAGACCCCCATTAAAGCAAACCTGCACATTCCAGATTGGCTTTTTATTGTGGGCAGACTAAGGCACACCTGTGCAATAATCTGCTGTTTAATCGGCATCTTGATATACCACACCTATGAGGTAGGATTGACTATTTTAGCAAAGAAGAAATGCTCACTAACACAGATTTGGACAGATTTGTGAACAATAGTTTTTTTGTGCATATAGTAATCGTTTTAAATCTTTCACTATATTATTTAAGGACTAAATTGTTCTTCCATTGCAATAACAAAACATATGTTTAATGTAGCGAAATATTTTTTTTTGTTAAAATAAAGCCAGTAACGCCATTTGTTTGTGATCCCCCTTATTTAAAAAAATACAAAAAGGTATCGAAATACATTTTGGTACAGGTACTAAAAATATTGGTATCGGACCAACGCTACCAAAAATAGAGCAAAAATGTACCCAAAAGGACAAAAAAGTCCCCAATATACTCAAAAGGTTAGAGTACAATTTGATGGAAGATTGCTTTGTAAACGGCGTGAAACACGGTGGTGCACATGTCCTCGGTAATTAGAATTATACTCCATTTTGCATAACCGCAGAGAAAGATGAAAACCACAGGAGTCGAGATGAAATATCATCAAAACAATGATAAATGTCGGTGGGGGCGTCATCGATATATCACTTCTGCACCCCGAATTTCCGCTCCTATTTTGACAACCTATATGGCGCATTTAACCTTCAGTGTCTGTTTCTCCAAATGAAACTGCACTTCTGCAAGAAAGAGAGGGCAAAAAAAAAGACACTCATATTACTGAGAAAAAAGACGTCTTTTCTCTGGAACAATAAGCAGTCCTTGAACTCCACGTCATTAAAGTGAACGCTATCATTTCCTTTCATTAGGATGACTGTGTGCAGACACATATTGCAGTTGGAAGGCGAAGCTGTGGCAGGAGACTCATTTAAAAAACGCCCTAATCTGGAAAATGATTCCAGTGTTTCCTCAGATGTTATATCCTGCCAACCTTGCATGTGAAATGCTTAAGAGAGCTGTAACATTTTGAGGCATTTAAATGAATCCCTCCTAAAAATTGCACCCCGAGAGCTACTGCTGCACACATATATTGCCCATTTCTTTGGTAATGAATATTGAAGAAACGGAATAAAATTTATCTTTTCCCCCCGCGGCCGTTGTAACGATCCCATGCCAAAAAAAAAAAAGGCCTCTTGTAAATTGTTGCTTTTTTTTTGGTGGGTGTCAGAGCATCATGGCCTCTCTTGTTTTGCTCATTTTTACTGTATCCTTGTTTGGCCTGAGACGTGCTTGTCCAAACTTCTCCCAGAAAGGGCCTACTGAAATGAGATTTACTTATTTAAACGAGGATAGCAGGTCCATTCTAGGTGTCATACTTGATCATTTCGCGATATTGCCATATTTTTGCTGAAAGGATTTAGTAGAGAACATCGACGATAAAGTTCGCAACTTTTGGTCGCTAATAAAAAAGCCTTGCCTTTACCGGAAGTAGCAGACGATGTGCGCGTGACGTCATGGGTTGTAGGGCTCTTCACATCCTCACATTGTTTCCAATCGTAGCCAGCAGCAGCTAGAGCTATTCGGACCAAGAAAGCGACAATTTCCCCATTAATTTGAGCGAGGATGAATTATTTGTGGATGAGGAAATTTAGAGTGAAAGACTAGGAAAAAAAAAAATAAGTGAAAAAAATAAAAAAGGCGATTGTGGTGGGAGCGATTCAGATGTTATTAGACACATTTACTAGGATAGTTCTGGAAAATCCCTTATCTGCCTATTGTGTTGCAAGTGTTTTAGTGAGATTAAATAGTACCTGAAAGTCGGAGGGGTGTGGCCACGGGTGTGTAGACGCCAGAGTCTCTGAGGGAAGTCACGGCAGCTGCAGCAGGAGGGAAGCTCCGCTGATGTCTCCGGTAAGAGGCGACTTATTACCACAATTTTCTTACCGAAAACTGCCGGTTGATATGTAGTCGGGATCCATGTAAGCTTGACCGCTCTGATTCATAGTAAAGCTTCATCTTCGGGAATTTTAATAAGGAAACACCGGCTGTGTTTGTGTGGCTAAAGGCTAAAAGCTTCCCACCTCCATCTTTGTACTTTGACTTCTCCATTATTAATTGAACAAATTGCAAAAGATTCAGCAACACGGATGTCCAGAATACTGTGTAATTATGCGATTAAAGCATATCATCATACCGCGACGTTTTCAACACGACACTTCGTGGGAAATTTAAAATTGCAATTTAGTAAACTAAAAAGGCCGTATTGGCGTGTGTTGCAATGTTAATATTTCATCATTGATATATAAACTATCAGACTGCGTGGTCGGTAGTAGTGGGTTTCAGTAGGCCTTTAAATAAATGTTGAAGCATGCAGTGGCCTTTTTGATACATTTTACATTACTAAAGATAATAAATCCAATACAATAAACTGTAGGTCAATCAATATATGCTAAATTAGATGTCAAACCTAACTGCTAAAGTTAAACTACCAATAATAGTCTCACACACACACGAGGTGTGGTGAAATTTGTCCTTATTTCACCCATTCCCTTGTTCACCCCCTGGGCGGTGAGGAGAGCAGTGAGCAGCAGCGGTGGCTGCGCCCGGGAATTATTAAACCCCCAATTCCGACCCTTGAAGCTGAGTGCCAAGCAGGGAGGTAATGGTTTCCATTTTTATAGTCTTTGGTGTGACTCGGCCGGGGTTTGAACTCACGAACTAACGGTCTCTAGGCCACTGAGTAGGTGCTAACGTTTTTTGCCAACTAATATGACTTGGTACTTGACACATGCTAACTGTTAATGTCCTCATGTCAGCGTGATTACATGTTAACATGAATGTGCTAACTTATTCAGCCAAATTTTTCAGCCGAAGCCTCAGACTCATATGACCAGGTACATGGCACATGTTAAGTGTTAGCATTCTAGTATGCTAACATTAACATGCTAACTTTTTTTTTAGCCAATTCTGCAGCTGAACACCTCAGAGTCACGTAACGTGGTACTTAAAACAAGGTAATTGTTAGCGTGCTAACAGTTAAAATGTTAACTTTTTGTGCTAATTTTACATGCGTATGTTTCATCGTCAATTGACTTGGTTCTTGACGCATTCTAACTGTTTTAGCATGTCAACATGAATGTGCTAACCTATTTAGCCAATTTTTCAGCCGACGTCTCAGACTCATATAACTAGTTACATGGCACATTTTAAGTGTTTTCATTCTAATATGCTAACATTAACATGCTAACCCTTTTTTTTTTTTGCCAATTTTGCAGCCGAACACCTCAGAGTCACGTAACGTGGTACTTGATACATGGTTATTGTTAGCGTGCTGACAGTTAGCCTGTTAAATTTTGAGCTAATTTTACATGCGTATGTTTCATAGTCAATTGACTTCGTTCTTCACACATTCTAACTGTTTCAGCATGTCTACATGAATGTGCTAACTTCCATCCATCCATCCATTTTCTACCGCTTATTCCCTTTCGGGGTCGCGGGGGGCGCACTTATTTAGCCAAAATTTTCAGCTGACGCCTCGGACTCATATAACTCGGTACATGGCACATGTTAAGTGTTAGCATTCTAGTATGCTAACATTAACATGCTAACCTTTTTTTTTTTTTAGCCAATTCTGCAGCCGAACACCTCAGAGTCACGTAACATGGTATTTGATACATGGTAATTGTTAGCATGCTAACAGTTAACATGTTAACTTTTTGGGCTAATTTTACATGCGTATGTTTCATAGTCTATTGACTTGGTTCTTGACGCATTCTAACTGTTTTAGCATGTCAACATGAATGTGCTAACTTATTTAGCCAAAATTTTCAAGTGACGCCTCAGACTCATATAACTCGGTACATGGCACATGTTAAGTGTTAGCATTCTAGTATGCTAACATTAACATGCTAACCTTTTTTTTTTTAGCCAATTCTGCAGCCGAACACCTCAGAGTCACGTAACATGGTATTTGATACATGGTAATTGTTAGCATGCTAACAGTTAGCATGTTAACTTTTTGGGCTAATTTTACATGCGTATGTTTCATAGTCAATTGACTTGGTTCTTGACACATTCTAACTGTTTTAGAATGTCAACATGAATGTGCTAACCTATTTAGCCAATTTTTCAGCCGACGCCTCAGACTCATATAACCTGGTACATGGCACATGCTAAGTGTTACCTTGCAAACATTAACATTTAAGTATGCTAGCATTAACATGCTAACTTTTTTTTTTAGCCAATTCTGCAGCCGAACACCTCTGAGTCACATAACATAGTATTTGATACATGTTAATTGTTAGCATGCTAACAGTTAACATGTTTACTTTCTGGGCTAATTTTACATGTCTATGTTTCATAGTCTATTGACTTGATTCCTGACACATTCTAGCTGTCAACATGAATGTGCTAACTTATTTAGCCACATTTTTCAGCCCACGCCTCAGACTCAAATAATTTGGTACATGGCACATGCTAAGTGTTGGCATTCTATTATGCTAGCATTAGCATGCTAACTTATTTTTAGCCAATTCTGCAGTCAAACACCTGTGAGTCACGTAACATGGTATTTGATACATAGTAATTGTTAGCATGCTAACAGTTAACATGTTAACTTTTTGCCCTAATTTTACATGCGTATGTTTCATAGTCTATTGATTTGGTTCTTGACGCATTCTAACTGTTTTAGAATGTCAACATGAATGTGCTAACCTATTTAGCCAATTTTTCAGCCAACGCCTCAGACTCATATAATTTGGTACATGGCACATGCTAAGTGTTACCTTGCAAACATTAACATTTTAATATGCTAGCATTAACATGCTAACCTTTTTTTTTAGCCAATTCTGCAGCCGAACACCTCTGAGTCACGTAACATAGTATTTGATACATGGTAATTGTTAGCATGCTAACAGTTAACATGTTAACTTTTTGGGCTAATTTTACATGTCTATGTTTCATAGTCTATTGACTTTATTCCTGACACATTCTAACTGTTTTAGCATGTCAACATGAATGTGCTAACTTATTTAGCCAATTTTTCAGCCCACGCCTCAGACTCAAATAATTTGGTACATGGCACATGCTAAGTGTTGGCATTCTATTATGCTAACATTAGCATGCTAACTTATTTTTAGCCAATTCTGCAGCCAAACACCTGTGAATCACGTAACATGGTATTTGATTCATGGTAATTGTTAGCATGCTAACAGTTAACATGTTAACTTTTTGGGGTAATTTTATATGTCTATGTTTCATAGTCTATTGACTTTGTTCTTGACACAATCTAACTGTTTTAGCATGTCAACATGAATGTGCTAACTTATTTAGCCACATTTTTCAGCCTACACTTCAGACTCATAATTTTATACAAGGCACATGCTAATTGTTAGCATGCAAATGTTAGCATTCTGGTTTGCTAACATTAACATGCTAACTTTTTTTTCCCAGCCGTTTCTGCAGCCAAACACCTTAGAGTCACGTGGTTCTTGATACATGGTAACTGTTAGCATGCTAACTGGTAACATGTTACATTTTTGGGCTAATTTTAAATGCTTATGTTTCATAGTCAATTGACTTGGTTCTTCACGCATTCTAACTGTTTTAGCATGTCAACATGAATGTGCTAACTTAGTTAGCCAAATTTTTCAGCCGACGCCTCGAACTCAAATAATTTGGTACATGGCACATGCTAAGTGTTAGCATATTAATATGCTAACATTAACATGCTTACTTTTTCTTTATACAATTCTGCAGCCGAACACCTCTGAGTCACGTAAAATGGTATTTGATACATGGTAATTGTTAGCATTCTAACAGTTAACATGTTAACTTTTTGGGCTAATTTTATATGCGTATGTTTCATAGTCTATTGACCTGATTCTTGAAACATTCTAACTGTCAACATGAATGTGCTAACTTATTTAGCCACATTTTCCAGCCTACACCTCAGACTCATAATTTTATTCATGGAACATGCTAATTGTTAGCATGCAAATGTTAGCATTCTGGTATGCTAACATTAACATGCTAACTTTTTTTTTTAGCCAATTCTGCAACCGAAGACTTATCCACGTAACGTGGTGCTTGATACATAGTAACTGTTAGCATGCTAACTATTAACACGTTAACTTTTTGGGCTAATTTTACATGCGTATGTTTCATAGTCAATTGACTAGTTTCTTGACGCATTCTAACTGTTTTAGCATTTCAAAATGAATGAGCCGACGCATCAGACTCTTATAATTTAGTACATGGCACAATGATAAGTTTAAGCATTCTAGTATGCTAACAATAACATGCTAACTTTTGTTTTTAGCCAATTCTGCAGCCGAACACCTCAGAGTTACGTAATGTGGTACATGCTAACAGTTAACATGTTATGTTAGCATATGTTTCATAGTCAATTGACTTGGTTTTTGATGCGTTCTAACTGTTTTAGCATGTCACTGTTAGCATTTAAATTCGGCTTACGCATTTAAAGTCGCCTTACACATTTCAGTGGCTTGCGCATCTAAGCATTCGCACGTAATTTCTCCCAAAATTGGATATTCTAGTTTTTTCGTGTAATGTTATTTTGTCTTTAGAATGTGTCACGGGCCAGTAAAAAAAAAAACACACTGTGGGCCACAAACGGCCCCCGGGCCTCACTTTGAACACCTTTGGCCTAAGAGATGAAATGACTGTAAAACTGCAGTATTGCCACAGGCAGCATGGCTGAAAGGCTATTTCAGGCGAAATGGACATGGTCATAAATATCCTCATGGGTGCTTTGTAATAAAAAACAAAACAAAAAAAGCAACAAAAAAACAACAACAACACAATGTTATGAAAGGCAGTGGAACATAAAGAAAGAAACGGGCGGCGGTTGTGAAAGGGGAAATATCCATCAAATTAACACATCAGTGCCTTTGATTGTAATCTCTCTGCCCTCTCGCTCTCGCTCTGCCACACCAGACAAGCGGCCAAATGTGATTTATCAATGCAAAGCTAATGGCATCAATATGAATCTAACTAAAAATCAATATTTCATTACCAAATTGTTAGCGAGAATGAAGAAAAATGGCCGCGGCCCCAGCGTTCTCCGGGGTGGGAGCATCTGGAGTTCAATGTGACAAGTTGAGCGATGCATGACTGGGGGCCCGAGGAAGGACACGGCGAGGACAGGACTCAGTCTGGGCACACTTTGAACTCGCTCCTCCGCCTCGCAACAATGTTCCCGTCCAGTTTATTATGGTTTTTTTTTTGCCGTTGACTTCCTCCTTTCATATCTTTATCACACCGTTTCCTCTATCAATCTCCCCTGGTGTGTCAGGGAGGGTGTCGGCAGAGGACCGCACAGTGTTACACATTTCTCCTCAATTAATGACCAACTCCAACATGGAGCCACTCAAGCTACCCCCCCCCCCCCGCCCCCCAACACCTCAACCCACCTCACCCGCACCAACGGACACACACACACACACTATTTCAATTATTTTCGCCTCCTTTGAAGAGCAGTCAGCATTTTTTTATGTCTTCCCCTTCAGTCTACCTCTCTCCCTCCCAGTGGATATATCTCCCAAGGCTCATCACACGTTCTCCTAACCAGCACTGCATGGCTTCTCCTGTAATGAGTGTGAGACAGAAGAGAGAGAGAGAGAGAGAGAGAGAGACTTGGCTGGAGTCAAAATCCAAATCTGCACCATCCTGAACATGTGACCTTCATTTTACTTGCATTTAACTTTTGAGTGTCCTGCAGACGGCGATGCGGTTTGGCAGCACCTCTTCCTACACACACTATATTGCCAAAGTATTTGGCCTCCCATCCAAATGATGAGAATCAGGTGCCACCAATCACTTGGCCCGGTGTATAAAATCAAGCACTTAGGCATCGAGAGTGTTTTTACATACATTTGTGAAAGAATTTCCAGCATGGAACTGTCATAGGATGCCACCTGTGCAGACTCCCCGGAATTCAGCACCTCTCCCGAAAACCTCCCGGAAGAAATTTTCCCACCAAAAAACTCCATAATTCAGCTGGAGCTGTAGGCCACGCCCCCTCCAGCTCAAACATGCACAGTTCGAAGCATTTAAATTCATTTTTAGAAACGACTGATAATCCTCCTCCTTTTGGACCGGACGACCGCGGAGAATTAAAGTAGGAACACTTCGGAGGCAGAAGTTCATTAAGAGGGGCGGACTCACCGGCTCTCAGCCATGTTTCCGTCACACAGAAGAAGTCAAGTCCGCGGGAAGTGAAGAAATCCTTCAAGATAAACGTTTGTTTGTCAAAGATCTTGCGTTTATGAGGCCGAACCTGGCGGGGGCCAGCACGTCCAAGGGCGCAGCTAATCCATGTGGGGGCCCGACACACAGCCCGCAGGTGGCGGGGGAGAGGAGCCACGAGGCGGGAAAGAATGGCAGGAAAAAGCTGACTGGGACGTCGAAAAACCAACGTCGAAGTTGATCATATCAGTGGGAAAGGGGCAAAGATCCAACAGTGTTTGGCGGTCATACACAAGCAGTGAGCTGACAGAAGACGAAAATAGACGCAAACAACACAAAAACGAACAGGGCAGATATATAGACGAACGACGGCAGGGCAAAGCACATACTGGCGCCATCTTCTGGAAACTCGGAAGTGACGTTACTCAAATAGTGAAAGGTAAGTGTTGTTGTTTTTTTGTGACCAGCAAGCACAGTACAGTTAGTAAATAAATAAATAAATGGGTTGTACTTGTATAGCGCTTTTCTACCTCCAAGGTACTCAAAGCGCTTTGACACTACTTCCACATTTACCCATTCACACACACATTCACACACTGATGGAGGGAGCTGCCATGCAAGGCGCCAACCAGCACCCATCAGGAGCAAGGGTGAAGTGTCTTGCTCAGGACACAACGGACGTGACGAGGTTGGTACTAGGTGGGATTTGAACCAGGGACCCTCGGGTTGCGCACGGCCACTCTCCCACTGCGCCACGCCGTCCCTATAGAACAACTGTGTTTTTAATACTGTGTATTTGATAGGTGCCGTCTGAAATTCAACTATTTATTTTATTTATATATATAATAAAATAAATATATATAGCTAGAATTCACTGAAAGTTAAGGATTTCATATATATATATATATATATATATATATATATATATATATATATATATATATATATATATATATGAACTACTCGAGTTGGTGAATTGGCTGTAAATATACTCTCCTCTTAACCACGTCCCACGCCCCCAAACCACTCCTCCGCGTACCCCTGGGGGTACTTGAAGGTATGCCAAGATTTTTCCAAAATATTTAAAAAATAGCATTAATTCAAAAATAATTTATAAATATATTTATTGAATAATACATCAACAAAATATGAATGTAACCTCATAAACTGTGAAAAAAAAAACAACAATGAAATATTCAGTGTCGTCAGCTAGATTTTTTTGTGGACATGTTCCATAAATATTGATGTTAAAGATTTCTTTTTTTGTGAAGAAATGTTTAGAATTAAGTTCATGAATCCAGATGGATCTCTATTACAATCCCCAAAGAGGACACTTTAAGTTGATGATTACTTCTATGTGTAGAAATCTTTATTTATAATTGAATCACTTGTTTATTTTTCAATAAGTTTTTAGTTATTTGTATAACTTTTTTTTCCAAATAGTTCAAGAAGGACCACTACAAATGAGCAATATTTTGCACTGTTATACAATTGAATAAATCAGAAACTGATGACATAGTGCTGTATTTTACTTCTTTATCTCCTTTTTTCAACCAAAAATGCTTTGCTCTGTTTAGGGGGTACTTGAATTAAAAAAAAAATTCAGAGGGGGTACATCACTGAAAAAAGGTTGAGAACCACTGATGTAAAGCACGTCGCTACTGGACTCTAGAGCAGTGGAGACGGCTTCTCTGGACTGATGAATCACGCTTATCCATCTGGCAATCTGATGGACCAGTCTGGGTTTGGAGGTTGCCAGGAGAACGCTCCATTTCGGACTGCATTGTGCCGAGTTTGAAATTTGGTGGAGGAGGAATTATGGTGTGGGGTTGATTTTTCAGGAGTTGGGTTCGGCCCCTTAGTTCCAATGAAAGGAACTTTGAATGCGCCAGGATACCAAAACATTGTTGGACAATTCCACGGGATGGCACTTGAAAGTTCACATGTGTCTAAAGGCAGGTGGCCAAATACTTTTGGCAATATGGTGTACTTACTTCCACACTCCTACCAGTGTTTAGAAATACTCCGCTTCTACCTTCCTCCCCTAGCGCTCATTTATATGTCCCCCGGGAGAAGGTGGTAATGTCCGAGAGGGCCATTTCTCTCCGGGTCCACTCCTCCCGATGAAAAGGCGAAGGGGGTGATTGTAAAACATGTGTCATTACTGTGTCAAAACAGCACACAGCACAATGACTCTATCCTTTGCCTTCAGTGTTTTGGAGGAAATTCATCCCCCTAATTTATGGCTCATGAGATAAGCATCCCCCGGACTGTGTTGGTGCGCTAAAGGGCTCGCCATGACAAATATCATACATGGACCGGAGCAGGCTAATATGAATGGTAATTTTGTGCCTGACATACAGTAAATCGCCCCTATGGGTAATATGCGGCCTTGGATAAAGCGTTCAAGTTTACAACTCACTGTGGATTTTTATAAACATCTGCATTGTTAGCGTAGACAAAACCCGAAGCACTTTATCCCACACAAGGAAAAATGTAAATGCCAGGATTCTGACACCCAAAAACATAGCGTATTAACACAAACCACGTTATGTAGATTGGTTTCTGCCTGCATTGCTAGAATTATGCAGGCAGAAAACAAAGTTGTTGGTATTTTTAAGGGGAATTTTGACCATTCTCAACAGTATTTATGTCAGACAAGTACCGGTAGTAGTTTACTACCGCTATACTATCCATCCATCCATTTTCTACCGCTTATTCCCTTTGGGGTCGCGGGGGGCGCTGGCGCCTATCTCAGCTACAATCGGGCGGAAGGCGGTGTACACCCTGGACAAGTCGCCACCTCATCGCAGGGCCAACACAGATAGACAGACAACATTCAAACTCACATTCACACACTAGGGCCAATTTAGTGTTGCCAATCAACTTATCCCCAGGTGAATGTCTTTGGAAGTGGGAGGAAGCCGGAGTACCCGGAGGGAACCCACGCATTCACGGGGAGAACATGCAAACTCCACACAGAAAGATCCCGAGCCTGGATTTGAACCCAGGACTGCAGGACCTTCGTATTGTGAGGCAGACGCACTAACTCCTCTGCCACCGTGATGAATCATATTCGGTATGATACCGCCTCTGAAAAGTTCCAATCCTGCCCCCCGTCCAAATGTAAACAAACGCCATACACCTAACATCAACTGTAATGATACCAAGTACAGTAGCGTATCTAGTCGATCCTACTATGATAACGTTGATATTTTTTACAACATTATTACAACATCTTCTTTTGTTTTTGCAAAATGTATATTATGATATAAACTCAGGAAATATGTCCCTGTATAGATGAGGACTTTGAATATGACCAATGTATGATCCTGTCACTACTTGGTATCGAATTAATACCTAAATTTGTGGTATTATCCAAAACTAATTTCAAGTATCAAACAACAGAAGAATAAGTGATCATTACATTTTAACAGAAGTGCATGTTGAAACATGTTGAAAGAGAAAGTAAGCAGATATCAACATCCATCCATCCATTTTCTACCGCTTATTCCCTTTTGGGGTCACGGGGGATGCTGGCGCCTATCTCAGCTACAATCGGGCGGAAGGCGGGGTACACCCTGGACAAGTCGCCACCTCATCGCAGGGCGCAGATATTAACAGTAAATGAACAAGTAGATTTGTTGAGATCCGCGTTTCGGTTCTCCACATATTTTTGTTTATTGTTCCAGTTGTTGTATCACTCCGTTGTTCCACCTGCTTAGTTCCTGTTTGGTCCGTTTCTATGGTTTCTCATTGAGTTTCACCTGCTACTCACGGTCCTGCACACCTGTCCTCACTAATCATCTGCCTTATATATTCCTGCGTCTTTTGTTGTTCGGCCTGGGACCCAAGTTTGTTTTCACACAACGGTACGTCTGCATTTATGATTTGCTTACACGCAACTAGTTTCTTTTGATCATTCCTATATGTTTATTCATGTTAGCTTTCACGCTATGCCCTTGTATTATTCCAGCTCTCACGCTGAAGAATTGTTTTTCCCTTTTGTGTGCATTCATGCCAGTTCAGTTTGTCAATTTGTATATCCTAGCTTTCATGCTAGCATCCTTTGTTCGTTCTTTTCTACTAGCTCCAGTATTTTGGTTCTCTAGCTTCTTTTGTTACATAAATAAATCTGTTAAATCTTCCCTTTGCTGTGTTCACTTTCGACGCATCCATGAGGGGACAACATTGGCACTACGATGCCACACAGGCGTAACAAGATTAATAGTTCATTTTCTACCACTTGTCCTTAATAATTTTGAAAAATTAATAGAAGGGAAAATGACACAATATGTTACTGCATACATCAGCAGAATAATTTGGAGCCTTTGTTTGCTTACTCACAAGCTCTGGAACGACCTACCTCTGAGTGTTAGACAAGCCTCCTCTCTTCCTGTTTTTAAATCTGTCTTAAAAACATACTTTTATTCCTTGGCTTTTAACACTGAGTGATATCCATCCTGCAATGGCGCCCCATTATACACCTGCTGTGAACCTGTTTTTATGTTTTATTTATTTATTTTTTATCATGTTCTGTTCGTGTTGTGTTGTTTGCTCGGTTCTCATATTATCTTTTAACCTGCCCATTGTACAGCACTTTGGCTACCCCTGTGGTAAATTTTAAATGTGCTTTATAAATAAAGTTGATTTGATTTGACTTACAAGACAATTTGTCTTTTATTACTATGTTCACTATCTTATTTAAGGACAAACTTGCAATAATAAACATATGTTTAATGTACTGCAAGATTTGTTGTTAAAGTAAAGCCAATAATGCAATTTTTTGTGGTCCCCTTTATTTAGAAAAATACCGAAAAGTATCTAAATACTTTTGATACGGGTACCGGTACTACAATATTGGTATCGGGACAACACTACAGACACGATCACATATGTACATGTAAACACTGAACATCTGCAAGTAAGCGGCAGCTAACAAAGCAGGTAATTTGGATATTGTTAAGGTTGTGTTGGTTTGGAACCCCAGGATGCAGAGACGGCAGGCGTTGTGCAGGTAAATTTGTATTTAATGCATTTATGTATTGTGCTGATCAATCAACCACCGCCCGGTATTGGCTGATTTTCGTGAAAAAAAGTATGTGATCGGCTAATGCTAATTAATGTCTTTTACTGTCGACCACAAACACCGATTCTATCTGGCTCAAAAGCGTCTACCTGCTAGTTACGTGTCTACAAACCCAATGAGGATCCGCTTCCCTGAACTAATAATAACCACTTCGATTATGGCAAATAAACGGCATTTCTTTGAGTCTGAGGTATCATTATCATGTAACATTATCACTGGAGGACGAGGGTAAATATGATACACACCGAATGCAAGCCAGGACCAAGCACGCTAATAGCTAAGCTAACCTAGATTCACACAACACCGAGAAATAGAATGAAAAAACAAATTGCATCTATTTCAAAGCTATTATCATATATATCAGAATCAGAATCAGCTTTATTGTCATTACGCAGGGTAACGAGATTGAAGCCATTCCATACAGTGCAATGTGTGCCTGCAAGAAAACAATGTATAAGTATAGGGACGGCGTGGCGCAGTGGAAGAGTGGCCGTGCGCAACCCGAGGGTCACTGGTTCAAATCCCACCTAGAACCAACCTCGTCACGTCCGTTGTGTCCTGAGCAAGACACTTCACCCTTGCTCCTGATGGGTTCTGGTTGGCGCCTTGCATGGCAGCTCCCTCCATCAGTGTGTGAATGTGTGTGTGAATGGGTAAATGTGGAACTAGTGTCAAAGCGCTTTGAGTACCTTGAAGGTAGAAAAGCGCTATACAAGTACAACCCATTTATCATTTATATAAAAATATAACAAATATAGAAGTGCAAAGAAAGGTGTGGAAGAGAACGATGTACACTCTATACTCTCTGTACAATGTACACTCTGTGCAAATGTAAATGTACACCCTATACACTCTGTACAAATGTAACTCTGTAACTCTATATCTGATTTATAACACCTTAGCTCACAGGCAAAATACAGAAGAAGCATGCTCAAGCTCCTTTATTTTATTGCGGGTCGCAATAACCTTCTTAAGAGCTCAAGCTAACGACTTGCAAGTGCTCGGAGAAGCAATGTGTCACTACACCAGAAAAGTAGTTCCTCTGTGTTAGTTCTTACGATAACAATGTCGCTATAGCTGGCTAATATGCAGGTCACAATAGATAGAAAGATAATATATATATATATATATATATATATATATATACATATATATAATATATATATATATATATGTATATATATATATATATATATATATATATATATATATATATATATATATATGTCTTGATTGGATTATCCAGAGAATAGTGCTCGATACCGTGGTAGAGCGCAATATGTAGGTGTGGGAAAAATCACAAGACTACTTCATCTCTACAGAACTGTTTCATGAGGGGTTCCCTCATTCATCAGGAGATGATTGAAGGAATCTCCTGATGATTGAGGGAACCCCTCATGAAACAGTTTTGTAGAGATGAAGTAGTCTTGTGATTTTTCCCACACCTACATATATATATATATATATATATATATATAAAAAAACATATATATATATACATATATATATATATATATATGTATATATATATATATATATATATATATATATATATATATATATATATAAAACATTTTTTTTTTTTTTTAGAGGACTGCATAGGCAAATTAGATAAATCCCATATACCTGCATTGTTACCTGCCTCGTACTAGCAGTCTTTGACTATATAGAATGCACAAGAAAGGGGAATATGTGTGTGTTCTTGTCTCCCATAACGATTGTGGGTGATGGGAAAAGTTCCAAAGAAAGTGCAGTTCCCCTTTTAAGATGGTGGTGTAGTGACATGCAGTAGCTTCCCGAACTCCACTAAATTTCACGCCCCCATGGTTTTCATTTGTGCTGAAATGACAATAAAGTTGTTTGAATTCTTGAAATTGATAAATGAATATTTTACATCACTTTTACCTTTATTGATGACTCATGGTGGTGCAGAGACGGTGGAGAAAAGAGGATAGCCGCAAGTTGTCTCTTGAATTCAAAATTGTTTCCTGCTTTGTTTGTCAAAGTGCTGGCATTCGCAACTTTCTTTGGCCCCGTGGTTGATTATATTGCAGTCGTATTAAAAAAAAATAAAAAAATTGACGGACTGAAAATATGTGATTGTTTGATTAAACAAACTAGTGTGTGATGGATAGTGTTTGGTCGTACAATAACCAAGATGATATATGAAATGATTTTGACAAATGTAGTTAACAACATAAATATTGGAAAACATTATATTTTTTCCAAGAATTGATTAACGTGGACCCCGACTTAAACAAGTTGAAAAAGTTATTTGGGTATAACCATTTAGTGGTCAATTCTATGGAATATGTACTGAACTGTGCAATCTTTTAACGCAAGTTTCAATCAATCAATCAATCAATCAATCAATCCAATATTTTCAACACCAAACAAACAAAAGACCAATATTACTGTGTCAATAACAAATACATCCATCATCATATTGTGTAATATTTAAATCAACAGTATATAATGCTGGAGTCTGTGATTCTACTGCTAGAAAAGTCTACCATTTATTTTTAGTACTATTGATAGCTCGAAACGATACAACTGCCATTAGAAAAGTCTAGTGTGCAAACTCTGACAAACACACTCGTCTAAACTCTCAATTACAAAACTACCCTCAACAATCCAATTCTGAAGTCGATGAAGCACATGCTTTCTCACTCTTAGTGCTGAAAACACAACCAAAGAAACACTTATTGAATCTATATTTCTTTGATCTACTTCAATAAATCACAACCAAGCCTCCCAGTGGTTCTTTGTTGTATAAATAAAATTGTGTCTTTAAGCTGTAACAGAGTTTAAGTCATATTCTGGAAATGAGGCGGACAAGCCTTTCACTTTGTATTAATGAATAAATTACACAAGGTGATGCATAATACATACTGTAGATGATCCCATGTTGGATGGAGTGATAGATAATACATATCGTTCATCACTAATTTAATGGCATTAACTTAGTGGGGAGGTAGGAGCAGAGGCTCCAGCATATATAGAGGCTGATTAGAACACACCTAGCCTCAGTGTGGAAAACACAATGGCAAATCTGACTGTTAACAAAAACAATTAAGCTGTGTGCAGGGTTCGTACACCTTTTCCATTGGCCAAATTCAAGGATTTTTTAAGGACTTTCAAGATCGATTTTCCAGTTTTTCCAGTACTCTTCAAAAGACGAAAACCAATGTGAATCTGTGAGGACTGTGTGGCATAACGATGCCGGATTTGTTCCTCCGTGGATGCGTCGGCAAGAACACAGCAAAAGGTAAGAATTAAATTTATTAAACTCAAAACAGGCTAGAACAAAAACACTGGTGCTAATAGAAAAAGGCAAACAAATGGCGCTAGCATGAAGGCTAGGAATAACAAACAAAACACAAACACCTGGCACGAAGGCTCAAAGAGAGAAAACAAAATGACTAGCATGAAAGCTAGGAATAAAATAGAGATTAGCGTGAGAGCTAGCGAGTAATAGAATCAATAGCAGTCGTCACTAGTTGCGTATAAGCAAATTAGGATCCCAGGCAGAACTAACAAAAGGGGCGAGCTTAAATAAGGGAGGTGATTAGTAAAACAGGTGTGCGGGAACCGAGAGTAGCGGGTGGAAACAATATGAAACCATGGTGACAGACTAAACAGGAAATAAGGAGGTCAAACTACCGAAAGTGTGATGACTGATTGGCATGGTAATGCCGGGTTTGTCCCTCCGTGGATGCGTCGACAAGAACACGGCAAGAGGTAAGATATAATAAAACCTATTCTAAATAACAAAAGGAGCTTTGAACAGAAATATTGGAGCTAATAAAAGGCAAACCAAAAACGCTAGTATGAAAACTAGGAAGTACAAATAGACAACTAAAATGGCACGTAGGCACAAAAAAGATAAAACAAATCATCAGTATGTAAACTGGAATAAACAAGTGGCTTAGCGTGAGAAGCTAACATGAATATAAGCATAGAAAAGTAGCAGTCGTCACCTGTTGCATGAGAGCAAATTTTTGGACCCGGACTGACAAAGAAAAGAGGAAGGTTTATATAGGGATTAATCAAGGAGAACCAGGTGTGTGTAGAAAACGAGGAGCAGGTGAAAGCAATGTGTAACCATGGTAACGGACTAAACAGGAAGTGAGTGGGTCAGAAGAGAATGAAACAAAGATGGAAAAATCAACATGTGAAGATCCGAGTCCCGGATCGCAACAGATAGTGATATAAAAATGGAACAAAGCAACAATATGTGAAGATCCGGCAGCGGATCGCAACAGAATCAGTCCATAGCCGTGTTGTTTGAGGTCACCAAATGCTGTCTGTAAGAAAAATACGGAAAATCTGCAAAAACCTAACATTTAAGCAGCAGTTATCATTGACTGAATGGGGCATAGAAAATGAAGCAGTGTTTTTTGTAGACTATCCAATGTCATTGGTGTTTGCAAACATGTCTCCATTTTTGTTGTTTTTCAAATTTCTAGTTCTTTTTCTTACTTACAGCAATCAATGAAATCGAACAGAACGGATTGATTCACACCGTATTTGCGCTTGTAAACTGCATTATGTGATATAAAAACACACACCCTCAAAATGTCAATTTGCATCCATTCACCATCCATTTTCCCACCGCTTGTCGCGTTCGGGTTGGCGGGGGGCCGGGGGTGCTGGAGCCTATCTCAGCTGCATTCGGGCGGAACGTGGAATACACCCTGTTCAAGTCGCCACATCATGGCAGGGCCAACACAGATAGACAGGCAGCAGGTCACGCCAATTTCATGAAGTTGATATCAATGTACAGCTAACCCTTATTTGTCAGCCCACAATTACCGTCCTCATTTTGAAAAATCAGACGCTATGAATGAAACTCTTACACAAGCCATTTTACCTACACAGTATAATCCTATTGGAATATAAATAAACTGTCCCCATCAGAAAAGCTTATTACTTCTAATGTTTTAATAAGGTGGGTCCCGATGTGATATTGATCATGGTTATCAGTCCAATATCAGCATAAAAAAAAAATCAAGTATCAGATTAAATCAGTTTGAATCTGAAATCTCCATTGTAAGTGCTCTGATACACGCAGGTTGGCAGCGTGGTTGTTACTCGTGCAAAGCTGGACAGCCAGTTAACATCTAAATGTCTTCCAGTAAGCACACTGTTTCTTCTATTAGGAGCTAGCAGCCACACAACAGCTAAGCACACAATAGCACACAAGCTAGGGATACATAATAATGAATGAACAATACTGCAGTCTAAAACAGTACATTTGCCAATATAAACAGGTGCGAAATAATTATAGTTGTATCATACTTATACATGAAATTCTCCAAGGCGGAATTACATCCAGTAACATAGATAGATAGATAGATAGTACTTTATTTATTCCGTCAGGAGAGTTCCTTCAGGAAAATTAAAATTTTCAGCACAATCCCATTTAGTTTAGACAAACATTACAGGGAGATAGAACAGGATCGGTGACGGGTCTGCCGGCTTCCAGCGCCCCTTACAAAAAAGATGAGATACAGGTAAACATATACGTCCGCATCATTCAATTTACTGCGTCAAAAGCTTAGGAGCAGCACGGTGGGAGAGGAATTTCATTTATTTATTTACAAAACTGTTCCATATTATTATAAGGATAATAAAGTGAAAGAAAATATTTAGTTTGTTTCACAACACCTCAGTCCCCTTCCATTAAGCATATCTAGCCTTATAACTATGGCTCTGATAACAAATTAACAAAAAAACTTTTTTTTTTTGCTTTCACTGAGGTAGCCAGACAAGTTAAGTAGACAACGAAAATAATGGAGCAAGAAATGCATACAACCAAGTTGTGTAAAAACTACAAAATCCTTCATATTTACTCAGCTCTAAGTTGTTAAAAATGTAACGACTGGTCGGCATAGCGATGCCAAATTTGTCCCTCCAAGGATGCGTCAGCAAGAACACAGCGTAAGGTAAGATATACAGATTTATTAATGTAACAAAAAGAGGCTAGAAACAAAAACACTGGTGCTAACCGACAAAACAAACCAGGGGCGCTAGCATAAAAAGCTAGGAATAGCAAACAGAAAAACTAGAGCTGGCACGAAGGCACACAAAAGGGAAAAACAAATCATCAGCGTGAGAGCTGGAATAGAAGCTAAAGCATAGCGTGAAAAGCTAGCGAGAATATACATACGGTAGTGGTCAGTCGTCACTTGTTGCACGTAGGCAAATTAGAGTCCCAGAAAGAATAACGAAAAGAGGCAGGCTTATATATGGCAGTAATCAAATAGAAACAGGTGTGCGGGAGCCGAGAGAAGCGGCTGAAACTAATAGGAAACCATGGAAACAGACCAAACAGGAACTAAGCAGGTGGAACGACGGGGAGTGATACAAAAATGGAGCAGTAAACAATAATATGTAGAGATCCGAAAAGCGGATCGCAACAAAAAAGATTACAAATTATACATTGCATGACCTTCACAGTACTAACAAGTCCAATAATGGACTAATAATTTTCATCCAATGTTCATTCAAACGACAACCTCCCGGCATGATGGACCAATGCACCACCGTCCTCTCGACTCTGGCATGTAAGGGCCCGTACAAGGCAGACCGATCAAACGTGTAGCTTTCATTTTTAAGGAAATTGTTTTTTTTTCCATTTAATAATTTGCCTGTTGAGTCAGACTGCCGAGAAATATGATGAACATTTCCAAGCATTTACAAGCACTTCACCCAAAATTCAAGCAACCTTGGAAACACTACATTAAAATCCAAGCATTTTCAAGGTTTTTAAGCACCCGTACGAACCTTGTGTTTAAAAGAGGGTGCCATAAGTTAAAGGGGAGGGTAATTATTTCATTCTATTGTGTTTGCATTACAAAAAAAATAAAAAAACAGTCACAGACCTCATATGTTTAAACTGTGTATGGTAACATCCATCTATCCATCTATTTTCTACCGCGGGGGGTGCTGGAGCCTATCTCAGCTGCATTCGGGCGGAAGGCGGGGTACGCCCTTGACAAGTCTCCACCTCGTCACAGGGCCAACACAGATAGACAGACAACATTCACACTCACATTCACACATTAGGGCGAATTTAGTGTTGCCAATCAACCTATCCCCAGGTGCATGTTTTTGGAAGTGGGAGGAAGCTGGAATACCTGGAGGGAACCCACAAAGTCACGGGGAGAACATGCAAACTCCACACAGAAAGATCTCGAGCCCGGGATTGAACTCAGGTCTACTCAGGACCTTCGTATTGTGAGGAAACATGCACTAACCCCAATACCAATAACATTGAAAGCATCATCTAAAGACATCTCATATGGTCATTTAGTTAGCAGCGGGACCTCAAATCCCTGAGCCCTTTCCGCATAAGCAATTACAGTATTTTAATAAGTCATATAGCCCCAGATCAATTAATCGCTGAATGAATTAGTCCGTTTGGCCATTCAACACTGGACAATAGAACGGGTAGTGCTCGCACTGACACTGTGGGAATATGGAGGTCATAAGGCTTTTGAGAGGGTAATAGAAGTAGTTCAGTTGGTTCATAATGTGTAATTTAAGGTACTGTGACTCAGTGAGTGCATTACAACCCCAAACAAATTAACGCTTATGTGGAAGTCAATACTCGTGCTGATCAATATCCGTAAATTTTCATTCCGGATTTCCCAATATTCTATCCGATCGTATGTTTGCCACATTTTACGACCCTGTTTTATAGTTATGTGTACTTGGAAAGGAAATAGAATCTATACATTTGTTCTGTGATATTATTAGTTTTTCCACATCAGAAAATTCCTGACATCAGCATTGAAGTTTCCCCCATTGGAATGTTCCCCATTTACCTCGGATCGCTAACCAATCAGACTCCCCTCTTCATGGAGGTGGGGATGGTGGCGGGGAAGGAAGGGCCTCTGGGGTTTGTCTGTGGAACATTCGAAGGATCTTCATGGAGGCAGGCAGAGTTTGATGGGCGAGGCACACTTTAGCACGGTGAAAGCAGTATGACGAATGCGTGGAATGGGACATTTACATAGGAGAGGCAGGCTGTGCTTGCAGTCTCCCAAAGGTATGTACGACTGGCCCAGCTCTGTGTCCGCTGCCTGTCCTCAGGGCTCGCTCTGCCTCTTCATTTCCATGCTCTATTTTAGATCAAGGCTTCTCTAATATTTCCACATTATCCAAGAAGGCAATCTAAGATTGGAATTTGATCCACTTTGGGGGGAAAAAAAAGTGCCCAACCCATCCCTGTTTCGGTTTTAAATTCTTTTGTACGGTATTGCGTACCTGTGGTGACTCCCGAATGTGTTACTGTATATCACAATCATTATGAAATGACAGCAATTTGTTTTATGTATAGTAGTATTCATAAAGTGCATGTAAAGGTGTGCAATTAATTCCAAAAATGTAATCATTTAGTATCTCAAATTAATAGCAAAATTATCAGTACGTCTGGGAATTCACGATCGTGTTTGTTTGCTTAGTCTTTATTTGAAGGGACAATGCACAGAAACGGGCTTCACGATGGGAGAGGGGTTAGTGCGTCTGCCTCACAATACGAAGGTTCTGCAGTCCTGGGTTCAATCCCAGGCTCGGGATCTTTCTGTGTGGAGTTTGCATGTTCTCCCCGTGAATGCGTGGGTTCCCTCCGGGTACTCCGGCTTCCTTCCACTTCCAAAGACATGCACCTGGGGATAGGTTGATTGGCAACACTAAATTGGCTCCTAGTGTCTGAATGTGAGTGTGAATGTTGTCTGTCTATCTGTGTTGGCCCTGCGATGAGGTGGCGACTTGTCCAGGGTATACCCCGCCTTCCGCCCGATTGTAGCTGAGATAGGCGCCAGCGCCCCCCCGCGACCCCAAAAGGGAATAAGCGGTAGAAAATGGATGGATGGATGCACAGAAACATTAAGCTCAAACACTGACTATAAACATGGGAGCCATTACCTCCCTGCTTGGCACTCAGCATCAAGGGTTGGAATTGGGGGTTAAATCAACAAAAGTGATTCCCGGGCGTGGCCACCGCTGCTGCTCACTGCTCCCGTCACCCCCCAGGGGGTGAACAGGGGGATTGGTCAAAATGCAGAGGACACATTTCACCACACCTAGTGTGTGTGTGTGACAATCATTGGGAAATTGTCTTAGATGTAAATTTAAACGGAATACAATGATTTGCAAATCATTTTCAACCCATATTCAATTGAATGCACTACAAAGACAACATATTTGATGTTCAAACCAATATTTTTATTTTTTTTTTGCAAATATACATTAAATTTGATGCCAGCAACATGTGACAAAGAAGTTGGGAAAGGTGGCAATACATACTGATAAAGTTGAGGAATGCTCATAAAACACTTATTTAGAACCTCCCACAGGTGTATAGGCAAATTGGGAACAGGTGGGTGCCATGATTGGGTATAAAAACACCTTCCCAAAAAATGCTCAGTCTTTCACCAGAAAGGATGGGGCGAGGTACACCCTTTTGTCCACAACTGCGTGAGCAAATAGTCAAACAGTTTAAGAACAACGTTTCTCAAAGTGCAATTGCAAGAAATTTAGGGATTTCAACATCTACGGTCCATAATAACATCAAAAGGTTCAGAGAATCTGGAGAAATCACGCCCGAAACCAACATTTAATGACCGTGACCTTTGATCCCTCAGACGGCACTGTATCAAAAACCGACATCAATCTCTAAAAGGATATCACCACATGGGCTCAGGAACAACTCAGAAAATCACTGTCACTGAATACAGTTGGTCGCTACATCTGTAAGTGCAAGCTAAAGCTCTACTATGCAAAGCGAAAGCCATTCATCAACAACATCCAGAAACGCCGCCGGCTTCTCTGGGCCCGAGATCATCTAAGATGGACTGATGCAAAGTGGAAAAGTGTTCTGTGGTCTGATGAGTCCACATGTCAAATTGTTTTGGGAAATATTCGACATCGTGTCATCCGGACCAAAGGGGAAGCGAACCATCCAGACTGTTATCGAGGCAAAGTTCAAAAGCCATTATCTGTGATGGTAGGGGGTACTTTAGTACCCAAGGCATGGGTAATTTATACATCTGTGAAGGCACCATTAATGCTGAAAGGTACAGACAGGTTTTTGAACAACATATGCTGCCATCTAAGAGCCGTCTTTTTCATGGACGCCCCTGCTTATTTCAGCAAGACCATGTCAAGCCACATTTAGCACGTGTTACAACAGTGTAAAAAAAGAGTGCGGGTACCTTCCTGGCCTGTCTGCAGTCCAGACCTGTCTCCCATCGAAAATGTGTGACACATTATGAAGCGTAAAATACGACAGTGGAGACCCCGGACTGTTGAGCAACTAAAGCTCTACATAAAACAAGAATGGGAAAGAATTCCACTTTCAAAGCTCAACAATTAGTTTCTTCAGTTCCCAAACGTTTATTGAGTGTTGTTAAAAGAAAAGGTGATGTAACACAGTGGTGAACATCCCCTTTCCCAACTACTTTGGCACGTGTTGCAGCCATGAAATTCTAAGTTAATTATTATTTGCAAAAAAGAAATCAAGTTTATGAGTTTGAACATCAAATAGTCTTTGTAGTGCATTCAATTGAATATGGGTTGAAACGCATTTGCAAATCATTTTATTCCATTTATATTTACATCCAACACAATTTCCCAACTCATATGGAAACGGGGTATATACTTTAACTTAACTTAATATGTTCTGCACCAGATTATAGCGAAATAGCTAATTTCCATGTGCAGTCCCTGGTTACCTAAATTGAAGGGATACAAAAATTATGCAATTAATTTATCACAATAAAATTATACCATAGCATGTAATCAAATTAGGAAAATTCATAAAATGCCCTTTCATTGACACTTTTTATACAATACAACTACACCTCATTTACATCATAACAGGCAATACATGCTCTCTTTCACATCTGTCATCATTTGTAAAAGCAACCATGATTTTAACACACACACCTCACAGCTTTCAACAAAAAGTTCTCATGCGTAAATATAATATGCATTAAGTTGACATGTCAGACATAGTGCCCACCTCAGTGACCGTGTGAGCTCCAAAGCCACTTTTTAACTTCAATTGTGAATGAAGAGTAATCTGTTGGACTTTTCAAGTTTGTTGCAAGGTCCTTTCATTCCTTTATCACTTTATATGAAAAGGCTGATTGTGCAAAAGATGTTTCACATCTGGGTACGCTACACTGCCACTTGGTGGAGGCTCGTGTGTTTCTAGTTGTCACAGCAGATGTAAACTGGACAAAGTGCTTAAGTGGCGCGGGTGCACTGCTATTTTGGATTGGCTGGACAATTCGTATTGATGCTAATATTTGAATGTTAGCAAAATTGAACAGTCCGTATTTTTGGAGAACTAAACAGTGATGGTGGTGTGGTGGTTTTCGGTCAAGGATTTTGAGCGATTGTTTGAGCAAATTTTCAAATGGCCTTTACTGTCATTTTACTTAACTGGGACCAACATGTTATACAATTCACGCAAATTCAACTAACCCCCGCCTGCAACTTTTTAACTTTTTTACTAATCTGTGTTATTTTCGACAATCCAATTTGTCTCTAAATGCTGCTCAAACAAGCAAGTATACTGTTTAATCAAAACCTATGTTTATTTTTGTGTAGACAAAGCAGAAACAGCAATGTATAACCATACAGTATATTAGGGGTTAGGCAACCCGCGGCTCTGGAGCCGCATGCGGCTCTTTAGCGCCGCCCCAGTGGCTCTCTGGAGCTTTTTCAAAAATGTATGAAAAATAGAAATGATGAGGGGGAAAAAACATATTTTTTGTTTTAATATACAGTAGTTTCTGTAGGACAAACATGGCACAAACCTCCCTAATTGTTATAAAGCACACTGTTTATATTAAATATGCTTCACTGATTCAAGTATTTGGCGATCGCCGTTTTGTCCTACTAACTTTGGCAGTCCTTGAACTCACCGTAGTTTTTTTACATGCATAACTTTCTCCGACTTTCGAAGACGTGTTTTATGCCGCTTCGTTTTCTGTCTTATTTTGTCCACCAAACTTATAACGTTGTGCATGAATGCACAAAGGTGAGTTTTGTTGATGTTATTGACTTATGCGGAGTGCTAATCAGACATATTTGGTCACTGCATGACTGCAAGCTAATCTATGCTAACCTGCTATTTAGGCTAGTTGTATGCACATATTGCATCATTATGCCTCATTTGTAGCTATATTTGAGTTCGTTTAGTTTCCTTTAAGTCCTCTTAATTCAATTTATATCTCATGACACACTATCTGTATGCAATATGGCTTCTAATTTTTTGCGGCTCCAAACAGATTTGTTTTTGTATTTTTGGTCCAATATGGCTCTTTCAACATTTTGGGTTGCCGACCCCTGCAGTATATCAACTCTTTATTGCTGTAACGGCACAATGCGTAGCTACTTTTTGTTCCTGTCTACAGCCCTACACTTTATGGATATTTTAGTATATAAACATTTATTTCCTAACTTAAAAGTAATTTTTATAATTGTTAAACTTGGGTAAGGCAATTAGGAACAGATTCTCATTTCTAATGCTGATGTCAGGAATTCGAAAGGTGGAAGTTGGTGTGGATGCAGAGCCAAGAAGCAACGTGCAGTTTATAAGAATGTTGAATGAACGGAAAGAACAAAAGGCACACAATGAACATTCGTGAAGATAAAAAAAAAAAATCAGTGTGGCAAAGAAGATGTCAATAACAGATAAAGCCAACTGATTAGTAATCAAAGGCAGGTGAGTCCGATGATTGCTAGTCAAGAGCAGGTGTGGAGAACAGCGCTCAGAAACGGTAGTGAAGTCACTGCAATAAATAACAGAAAACAGGAAGTGGAACAAAAATAAGAGTGCTCAACAGGAATAGACATTAAACACAGGAAAACAACATAAAAATGTCACGCAGCTCATGAGAGTAGGCCTACCGAAGAGGCAGTATTTACATGACAGATATTTTGAAGTGTGATGAAAATATCTCACATGTCAACAAAAGGGTGTAGTTTCTTTGTGTAATAAAATAAATCATTGCCATTATTGGTTATAATGAATGAAAACGGTACAGTTATTTAACACTGAGGTCTGAGTATGTGCTTTTACTGCCATCCAGTGTTTAATTTTAAGTTTTGTTGTAAAAAAACAAGCAAAACATCAACAAAGTATTTGTTTTGTTACATGGAACACTTAAAACATTGACAAACAATTCAATGTTTGAAAAAAAAAAAAAGTTTAGTCCAAAAATAAGTCTGAAAACATTACAACTTTTGCATTGAAGTAAAATGGACACAATTAGTAAAAACATTTTTCAAATAAGGTTAGATTGGTGTTAACATATTATATCAAACAATTTACTTTAAATAATCACCAATAACTAAAATTAATTGATACGATTTTATTCGAATTGTTTTACAAATGAATTGAAACACTTTAGATTCCCCCACTCATTGAAATCCCATTAAAAAAAGGATATCATCAAAATTAAAAGAAAAAAAAGAAAAAAAGAAAAGAAAAAAAAGAAGTTACGGTGAACGGCATATGCCATAAGTTATGACTAGGTACACCTTAAATCTATTCTAGCATGTTGTTTTGGTGTAGAGCTGCAGTGCATCATGCTGTGTTCCCAATATTTTGACCTTACATTACCTAAATTACAGGGGCAATTAACTTAATCTACTTAATGGTTTGGCCTGTGAGTGGATGAGGATGCAGAGACAAAATTTGAAGGATGTAAAAATCATTACATTAATTGAATGCACACTCTTCATTGTACCAATATGATGGGTGTAATAAAAAAAAAAAAATATATATATCCCCGTATACAAGGATATATGTCCATCCATCCATCCATTTCTACCGCTTATTCCCTTTTGAGGTCGCAGGGGGTGCCGGCGCCTATCTCAGTTACAATCGGGCGGAAGGCGGTGTACACCCTGGACAAATCGCCACCTCATCGCAGGGCCAACACAGATAGACAGACAACATTCACACTCACATTCACACACTAGGGCCAATTTAGTGTTGCCAATCAACCTATCCCCAGGTGCATGTCTTTGGAGGTGGGATGAAGCCGGAGTACCTGGAGGGAACCCACGCATTCACGGGGAGAACATGCAAACTCCACACAGAAAGATCCCGAGCCTGGGATTAAACCCAGGACTGCAGGACCTTCGTATTGTGAGGCAGATGCACTAACCCATCTCCCACTGTGAGGCGTGAAGCCCAGATATATATATATATGTCTTGATTGGATTATCCAGAGAATTGTGCTCGATACCGTGGTAGAGCGCAATATGTAGGTGTGGGAAAAATCACAAGACTACTTCATCTCTACAGGACTGTTTCATGAGGGGTTCCCTCAATCCTGATGATTGAGGGAACCCCTCATGAAACAGTTCTGTAGAGATGAAGTAGTCTTGTGATTTTTCCCACACCTATATATATATATATATATATATATATATATATATATATCTCCCCATATGTAAGGATATGTATATGTATATATATATATATATATATATATATGTATACACATACACTTACATCTATATATGTACATACGTATATAAACACACACATATATGTACATACATACATATATACATACTGTATATATATTTGTGTATATATACACACACATATATACACATACATATGATCGCACATACATTCATACAGACAGGTATATATATATATATATATATACAGTACATATAAATATTATATATATATGTATATATATATATATATATATATATATATATATATATATTGTTTTTTTTTTGGGGGGGGGTGTCAACTTTAACTTGTAAACGCATGTGATTAATACAAATAAATAATCACGTTATCATATATGAGTGATGTTTATGCGCGCGCATTTCTTACAAAGTCTGTAATCACCATGAGAGGCGGCCAATTTAGCTTTAAAACAGAACTTTGGATAAAACTAAGATAACGTGTAGGTATTGTAGCGACAAACATTTTCTTCATCGGCGCAAATCAAGTTTAAAATACCATCTTAAAGCGATACAAGTACTCGAGGATGGCGCCGACAATGGTCTTGGGGATTTCTTTTGGAAACAGCCACTACCGACAAATCTAATGACTTTTCTGGTGATATTAAGGACTTTTTCGTGTCATGAAGACTTTTTATTGTCTTGGAGACTTTGAGACAAGACAAAAAGCAGAAGAGAACACTACGCTGGTAAAGCTTACTGATTCAATGTTGTCAACAAAAGTAGCACAGTTAAGTTCAACATGTGCCTTTGCTAAACGAACAGACCCGTGTGAAGACCAACTCCTGCAAGAAGAAGATGTCATTCTAATCACCACAGCTCATCTGTTGTACAATACCTCGAAGAGGCACGTGTACAGCAAGGATAAATCAATTGTACTACACAAGCAAGAGCATCAAGTTTCTTCTACAGATTAAATTTAAGTTAATTTTGCTTCCTGGAGAATGTCGGACATTTGCAAGTAATCACAATGAGCCGATGTTGCATTGTACCAAAAAAGAAATCAGCGTTGCCATCTGAAAAAAGGTAAACAGGTTTGTTTGTTTAAACAACTGTTTAAACTAAAGAAGAGTAAATGGTCTAATATTTTTAGTTGTTTATGAGAGTGTTTGCTACGTTATCGATTCGTAACTGTACGTTGTTTGCAAGATTATTGTAAACTGCAAAAACTTTCAAAATGTGCACTTACTTTTTAATCATACTTATTTTCACCGAGTTTTGAGCAAAGCAGTGACTTGCAGTTCAGTAAAACATTTTAAAAAAAAAAGCTCCTCTATGACATTCTTACTACTAAATTGCGTTTTAACCCAAATTTTAGGGTATTTTTTTCAGCATTTATTTTTCATGCTACCCAATAATAACCTGTGATTAATCATGATTAATCACAGGTTTAGATTGTGATTAATCGGACTAAAAAATTAATCACTTGACAGCCCTTTTATATATGTGTATATATATACACACACACACACACACACACACACACACACACACACACATATATACATACATAAATATGTTAATATACACAATTACATACATATGCATATAAATACATATACACATACAAATACACACACACACACACACACACACACACACACACACACACACACACACACACGATATGTTTAGGGTGGTTTTACTGCAACATTATCAAAGGGTGAATCACATCCCTTACCTGAACCCTTAGAAAAAGACTGAGTTAAGCATCTGATGTTTTATAAAGTTTTTCTATCAGTCAGGCAACATTGCCTTCGGCTTAACACCATCCAGATGGAGGTGAAGTTTTGATGCCTGTACGATTTCACCAACCCAAATGGTTCTTCAGTACTCTGAACACAGTGGACTCATTCATGTTCCTCTGGGAGCACCATCTGCAATACCATTATAGGAAGAAAACATCTCCAATGTAATTAGCACCGCCCAATGCAGGATGTTCTTCCTCCGCCTACTTGGTCTAACATGTCAACATGTCACTGCTGTGCATGGGCTAACTACATCAGTAAGTAAAGCCTCTGCCTTTTGTCAAGACCGCAAGTTAAGGAATGACAGTAACACTGCACAATCCTCCTTAAGACACAGTAAAGCACAGACTGGACCACTGAGAAGATCTGTGGTTCCTCACAATAACAACTCATTTCAATACATCACATGCTGAATGAAGCCTGTTTGGCGACGAATCCTGCTGATTTAATTAGGTACGTCTGGTTAATCTTATTGATGCAATACGAGAACTGAAGAAAACCTTCTGAATTATGATAAAATTGCTCAGTTATTTGACATTTCTGTTAGGTTGACATGACATGTATTAGAAAAACAAATGTATGTTATCGACTATAGTTTTATTTTTTACTCAAAGAGCACACACTCTTGTGTGTTAAAAGGTGAAAAGTAAAAAAAAAAATTCTTCAAAATTGTAATAAATTAATAACATTTTGGGAAAAAATCTTTGATTTCATAATTATGCATTATGAAATTATGTATTACACGTTTACTGCCGGACGCCTTTTGTAAAAACAAACAAACCTTGACATATTTGGTATTGACTTTGTAATATTGTGTAACAAGTTTTTACAATGTGTGTGTTGTGTTTATACTAAGGGGTGGTGACGGCAACTGACACCAGAGAGAAGTATGTTCAATAATTTCTTATATGCATATAGTTAATATATTTATAATAATAAAAAATTCTAACAAATTAACTCAGGAAATGAAGTGTGACAAAACTCAAGAGTGTGTGGTTTAAGACTATGTGTAGAATTTAACTGAAGTGTGTGTTACCAAGTGTTGTGCTGGGCGAGAGGAGGAACAAGGCAGGAGGACAGTCCGTTGGGCAGGCAGATGATCCAGGCCAGGAGCAAAGAGACAAGATCCATTTCCAAGCGGTATATTGAGATCCAAGGGGGCAGTCAGAGAAGCTGGGGAACGACGACGAGGAATGACGAGACACACAGAAACGTCAAACACGGGAACAGAGGTTGAATGCCAACTGAAGAATATACTCCAGCGAGCGATGGCAGGTTGTCCAGGCTTAAGAAGGCAGATCGCTCATCAAGGACAGGTGTGCTGATTGCCGTTGAATGTTAACCGTTGGTGGATGCTGCCGGGTTGGAGACGCGCACGGTGTCCTGAGGTGCGCTCACTGGAGTGCACAGACGGATGAGTGTCGTTTGCAGGGGTCTGAGCCGTTACAGTGTGTAGAATTCTATTACAAAACTTTTAACATAATTTTATTATGAAATGCGGTGATTCCCGGGCACGGCCACTGCTGCTGCTCACTGCTCTCCTCACCTCCCAGGGATTGATCAAAGGTGTTGGGTCAAATGCGGAGAATAATTTTGCCACACATAGTGTGCACTGAAAAAACTGAAATATAAGTAAGATTAAATATTTCAAATAAGGGTGATATTTGCTTATTTTCTGTCTGATAAGATAATTCTTCTCACAAAGCAGATTTTATTTGAGAGCGTTTTACTTGTTTTAAGGGTTTTAGTCCTAAATGATCTCAGTAAGATATTACAGCTTGTTGCTGAGATTTTGTGACCTATATTGAGTAAAAATGCTTGAAACTAGAATATCAACTGATGCAAAACTGTGTCATTAACACTCACCAAGTATAACGCTAATATTTTAATGTGATAATTTCTTTTTTCAAGCATGAAAAAAAGAATCATGATGCCGAGCGCATATCATTATGTTAAGATAATGGCACTAGCATTTACTTGATTTAAGAATATTTTTCAACGTATTGAGAATAAAGGTCTGGTTTTTTTCTACCAAGAAAAGTGCACTTGTTATTAGTGAGAATATACTTATCTTAAGGTATTTTCGGGTTCATTGACGTGACCTATTTGTACTTGTTTTGGAAAGTCTCGACAAGCAAAATGTTCTTGTTCTATTGAAGTGAATTATATTTATATAGCGCTTTTGTCGAGTGACTCAAAGCGCTTTACATAGTGAAACCCAATATCTAAGTTACATTTAAACCAGTGTGGGTGGCACTGGTGGGTAAAGTGTCTTGCCCAAGGACACAACGGCAGTGACTAGGATGGCGGAAGCGGGAATCGAACCTTCAACCCTCAAGTTGCTGGCATGGCCACTCTACCAACCGAGTAATTTTGCTTAGTGCAAATAAAATACCCCTCATTTTTCTAATTGTTTTTCTTGTTTTTGAAAACTGACTTTTTGCAGTGTGTGTGACAATCATAGGTACTTTTTTAACTTAGATCGTTACAAGATGTAGCGTAATTATACAATGTGAGCAATTATTGCATTACTACATAATGCACATCACAAGATAATCTGTTCTTACCAAGCCCTAAAATATGTTTATTTAACAAGTACCTACAGTATACATTCCCTTTTTTCTTGAGTCTCTTTGCCCATGCAAAATCAAACATCAATCAATCATCAATCAATGTTTATTTATATAGCCCCAAATCACAAATGTCTCAAAGGACTGCACAAATCATTACGACTACAACATCCTCGGAAGAACCCACAAAAGGGCAAGGAAAACTCACACCCAGTGGGCAGGGAGAATTCACATCCAGTGGGACGCCAGTGACAATGCTGACTATGAGAAACCTTGGAGAGGACCTCAGATGTGGGCAACCACCCCCCTCTAGGGGACCGAAAGCAATGGATGTCGAGCGGGTCTAACATGATACTGTGAAAGTTCAATCCATAGTGGCTCCAACACAGCCGCGAGAGTTCAGTTCAAGCGGATCCAAGACAGCAGCCAGAGTCCCGTCCACAGGAAACCATCTCAAGCGGAGGCGGATCAGCAGCGTAGAGATGTCCCCAACCGATACAGGCGAGCGGTCCATCCTGGGTCCCGATGAGCGGTCCATCCTGGGTCTCGACTCTGGACAGCCAGTACTTCATCCATGGTCATCGGACCGGACCCCCTCCACAAGGGAGGGGGGGACATAGGAGAAAGAAAAGAAGACATGCAGTTGTCCCACGTCTATCGCTGTTGATTAGGATAAATGAATTTCCGCAAAGTAGAAATTGTTGTTTAAAATTCTAATATTATCATAGTCTTGGCATTAATAAACTGTTTGACATTTTAAATACAAACCCCAAAACCAGGGAAGTTGGCACGTTGTGTAAATCGTAAATAAACACAGAATACAATGATTTGCAAATGCTTTTCAACCCTATATTCAATTGAATTGACTGCAAAGACAAGATACTTAATGTTCGAACTGGAAAACATTGTTATTTTTCGAAAATATTAGCTCGTTTGGAATTTGATGACTGCGACATGTTTAAAAAAAGCTGGCACAAGTGGCAAAAAAACTGAGAAAGTGGAGGAATGCTCATCAAACACTTATTTAGAACATCCCACTGCTAAACAGGCTAATTGGGAACAGGTGGGCGCCATGATTGGGTATTAAAGCAGCTTCTATGAAATGCTCAGTCATTCACAAACAAGGATGGGGCGAGGGTCACCACTTTGTGAACAAATGCATGAGCAAACTGTCGAACAGTTTTAGAACAACATTTCTCAACAAGCTATTGCAAGGAATTTAGAGATTTCACCATCTACGGTCCGTAATATCATCAAAAGGTTCAGGTATTTTAGAGAAATCACTGCATTTTTAATTTTCCTAAAGGAATGAAAAAAGTACTATCCATCCATCTATCTATCTATCTATCTATCTATCTATCTATCTATCTATCTATCTATCTATCTATCTATCTATCTATCTATCTATCTATCTATCTATCCATCTATCTAAGCGGCTACTGCATCAAAAACCGACATCACTGTGTAAAGGATATCACAACATGGCCTCAAGAACACTTCAGAAAACCACTGCCAGTAACTACAATTTGTCGCTACATCAAGTTAAAATTCTACTATGCAAAGCCAAAGCCATGTATCAACAACACCCAGAAACACCGCCGGCTTTGCTGGACCCGAGCTCATCTATGGTGGACTGATGCAAAATGGGAAGGTGTTCTGTGGTTTTGACAAGTTCACATTTCAAATTGTTTTGGAGACTGTGGACGTTGTGTCCTCCGGACCTTAGAATAAAAGAACCATCTGGACTGTTATAGGCGCAAAGTTCAAAAGCCAGCATCTGTGATGGTATGGGGGTGTATTAGTGTCCAAGACATGGGTAACTTACACATCTGTGAAGGCACCATTAATGCTGAAAGGTAAATACAGGTTTTGGAGCAACATATGTTGCCATCCAAGCAATTTATTTTTCATGGACACCCCTGCTTATTTCAGCAAGACAATGCCAAGCCATGTGTTACAACAGCGTGGCTTCATAGCAAAATAGTGCTGGTAGTAGACTGGCCAAGCCTGTAGTCCAGACCTGTCTCCTTTTGAAAATGTGTGGCACAATATGAAGTGTAAATTACTAAAACGGAGACCTCGGATTGTTGAACGACTTAAGCTGTACATCAAGCAAGAATGGGAAATAATTCCACCTGAAAAGCTTTAAAAATTGGTCTCCTCGGTTCCCAAACGTTTACTGAGTGTTGTTAAAAGGAAAGGCCATGTAACACAGTGGTAAAAATGCCTCTGTGCCAACTTTTTGCAATGTGTTGTTGCTATTAAATTCTAAGTTGATGATTATTTGTCAAACAAAATTTAGTTTCTCAGTTGGAACATTAAATAAATTGTCTTTGCAGTCTATCCAGTTAAAAAAAGATTTGCAAATCATTGTATTCTGTTTTTATTTACAATTTACACAACTTGGCAACTTCACTGCTTTTGGGTTTTGTATGATGCAATTTTATTGGATTGTTTGGCTAGGTAGTATGTACAGTAGGTAAGGTCGCACTTTTGTCTCATTCATGTGAGAATCCTGCATGTGACTGAACCATTAAAGGCCTACTGAAACCCACTATTACCCACCACGCAGTCTGATAGTTTATATATCAATGATGAAATATTAACATTGCAACACATGCCAATACGGCCTTTTTAGTTGACTAAATTACAATTTTATTTTTTCCCGGGAGTTTCGTCTTCAAAACGTCGTGTAATGATGACGTGTACGCAAGACGTCACGGGTTTTTAGGAAGTATGTGCGCTGCACACACACACAGCTAAAAGTAGTCTGCTTTAACGACATAATTATACAGTATTTTGGACATCTGCGTTGCTGAATCTTTTGCAATTTATTCAATTAATAATGGAGAAGTCACAGTAGAAAGATGGAGTTGAGAAGCTTTAGCCTTTGGCCACACAAACACACGGTGATTCCTTGTTTAAAATTCCTGGAGGTGAAACTTTCCTATGGATCAGAGCGCGGTCAAGAGAACATGGATCCCTACCACATGTCAACCAGCAGGTTTGGGTGAGAAAATTGTGGTTAAAAAGTCGCCTCTTACCGGAGATCAGCTGAGCTTGTGCCGTCCACAGCTGCCGTCGACTCCCCTGAAACACTGGGCGTCAAGACACCCGTGGAGACACCCTTCCGACTATCAGGTAATATTTAACTCACTAAAACACTAGCAACACAATAGGAAGATGAGGGATTTCCCAGAATTAACCTAGTAAATGTGTCTAATCCATCCCAATGCAATCGTGTTTTTTTTTTCTTTCTAGTCCATCGCTATCAATAAATTGTCGTTTTCTCGGTCCGAATAACACTTTTTGTTGGAGGCTCCCATTAAAAACAATGTGAATATGTGAGGAGCCCCCACACTTGTGGCGTCATTGTCTGCGACTTCCGGTAGAGGCAGGGCTTTTCTCTTAGCACCGAAAGTTGCAAACTTTATCGTGGATGTTCTCTACTAAATCCTTTCAGAAAAAATATGGCAAAATCGCGAAATGATCAAGCATGACACATAGAATGGACCTGCTATCCCTGTTTAAATAAGAAAATCTCATTTCAGTAGGCCTTTAAGGAGTGGGACTAACTGCAGTGTGCTCTAACAACCACTATGTCATCTTTCTATTTTTCTCAATTTATCAGGTCTTATCAAGTCTGTAATTCATTCTTCACGTATTCTTCCCTCACGCTTAAAGTGAAATCCTGGGTTTTTAACAAAAGACACACAAAAAAATGACTAGCCAACGTTGTGAAACAAAGCGATCCTTAGTCATAGTGAGTGACAGCATTCTAATTCATGATCAAACCACCTTTTGTTCCCTCCCTACTTAAAAGAAATCATGAAAAAAAAACAATGCCACCTCCTGTTACATGGTTACATTCCAAGGATGAATAGCTTTCATTTGATCTCAGTCCTCTTCCACATCTCTTCATTCTAGTCACAGACCTCACAAGTCTTGTCAGTTCGGCGCGGCACACAGCATGTAGTGGGCAGCAACAACAAGCTGAAGCAGGAGGGACAAAGAGGACACATTTTTTCTCAAGGAAATACATAGCAGATTTGAATCCTGATATAAAACCAAATATTAAAATGTATTTATCAGCTAATTTGTCTATCTTGCCAATTGTATTGTACCATATGTCCCAGCAAGAAATCTGCGTTCAAAAGACTCCGGCTTATTAGTGATTCCTAAAGCCCAAAAAAAGTATGCGGGCTATAGAGCATTTTCCGTTCTGGCACCAGTACTCTGGAATGCCCTTCCGGTAACAGTTCGAGATGCTACCTCAGTAGAAGCATTTAAGTCTCACCTTAAAACTCATTTGTATACTCTAGCCTTTAAATAGACCTCCTTTTTAGACCAGTTGATCTGCCGCTTCTTTTCTTTTTCTCCTATGTCCCCCCCTCCCTTGTGGAGGGGGTCCGGTCCGATGACCATGGATGAAGTACTGGCTGTCCAGAGTCGAGACCCAGGATGGACCGCTCGCCTGTGTATCGGTTGGGGACATCTCTACGCTGCTGATCCGCCTCCGCTTGGGATGGTTTCCTGTGGACGGGACTCTCGCTGCTGTCTTGGATCCGCTTTGAACTGAACTCTCGCGGCTGTGTTAGATCCACTGTGGATTGAACTTTCACAGTATCTTGTTAGACCCGCTCGACATCCATTGCTCTCGGTCCCCTAGAGGGGGGGTTGCCCACATTTGAGGTCCTCTCCAAGGTTTCTCATAGTCAGCATTGTCAGTGGCGTCCCACTGGGTGTGAATTCTCCCTGCCCACTGGGTGTGAGTTTTCCTTGCCCTTATGTGGGTTCTTCCGAGGATGTCGTAGTCGTAATGGTTTGTATAGTCCTTTGAGACAGTGGTCCCCAACCTTTTTGTATCCGTGGACCGGTCAACGCTTAATAATTTGTCCCGCGGCCCAGGTGAGGGGGGGTCCTTTTTTTTTTTTTTTTTTTTCTTTGTCATGAAAAAGGGACGTTTTTGTCATGAAAATGGAGGTTTTTGTTGTTGGTGCTCTAATTGTAAGTGTATTTTTTTTTTAAATTTTGATTTAATAAAAATAAAAATAAAAAATATTATTTTTTTTTATTATTTTTTTTTAAATAAAAATGAATGAAAAATTCTTCTACGGCCCGGTGGTTGGGGACCACGGCTTTGAGACATTTGTGATTTAGGGCTATATAAATAAACATTGATTGATTGAATTTGACACACTTTCACTAAAATGTTCGAATCTTTTCATTGAGAGGATCCATGGCGTCCAGATGACCAAAATCCCACTAAGTTATCTTTACTGTATAAGTTTTTTGCTCCTGAATATGAGTCTGCCAGTCACTTCCCATAATATCAATACGTTTTTGAGTTCGCTAACTAACTTCTCTTGCAACACCCCCTTTCCATGCCCGACTTATTATGCCGCCCCTCTTGGTGTCACTACAGAACTGGAACCCATTTTGCTGCATTGACAGAGTGGATAAAGGTATGTACAGTAAAACTAGTTTTTTTTATAAATGTATTATTTTTATCGAGTCTATGATTAACTAAAGATGATGAAGTGTTGTTCCGATACCAATATTTTGGTACCGGTAGCCAAATGTAGGATGCGGAAAGATTTGTGTATTGCCAATTCATTTTTAATAGGGGGAATTCTTATTAAACCCGGGTAATCAGGGAATTTTCTGAACCGGGAAACATGCTGGCTTGAATGCCCAGGATGAGTGGAGTGTGTGGATGTTAGAATGGTTTAAATTAGATGAGAAATGTGGGATATGCAGTCGATTATATATTTCCCATTCACTGTCAATTGAGCGAAAATTACTGGAAATTCCGGGTAAACCGTGAATTTTAGGAAAAGGAAAATATGTTTTGCGTTCGACTTATAAGGAAGAGCAGTGTGGGTGGATGGTTGTAATGTCAGCATCAGGTTTAAAAAAATAATTTCAATCAATCAATCAATCAATGTTTATTTATATAGCCCTAAATCACAAATGTCTCAAAGGACTGTACAAACTACTACGATTACGACATCCTCGGAAGAACCCACATAAGGGCAAGGAAAACTCACACCCAGTGGGACGCCAGTGACAATGATGACTATGAGAAACCTTGGAGAGGACCTCAAATGTGGGCAACCCCCCCTCTAGGGGACCGAGAGCAATGGATGTCGAGCGGGTCTAACAAGATACAGTGAAAGTTCAATCCACAGTGGATCTAACACAGCCGCGAGAGTTCAGTTCAAAGCGGATCCAAGACAGCAGCGAGAGTCCCGTCCACAGGAGACCATCCCAAGCGGAGGCGGATCAGCAGCGTAGAGATGTCCCCAACCGATACACAGGCGAGCGGTCCATCCTGGGTCCCGACGAGTGGTCCATCCTGGGTCTCGACTCTGGACAGCCAGTACTTTATCTATGAATGGGAATTTCATGGAAATTTGGAAATTTCCGGAAGATCAGGGAATATTGAAAATATTGATACTACTACTGCATGTTGATACGACTACTACCCCAATTGTCTTCGATGATATGAATGGGTTGATGTTGGAATATATTGAATCGCTTGAAAAATGTATGAAATGAGAATTGGTCTTTCGGAATTCCGGGAAAAACTGGGAATTTTGTGGGGAAAAAAATTGGTAACTTTGTTGTCCTGATTATTTGAAATATGTTGATGATGGAATAATGGTGGAATGGTTGGAATTGGTTAAAAATGTTAACTGTGAAAACTTTAGAAAAAAAGCTGAAAATAGGCTTTGGAAAATCGGGAATTCTGGTAATTCTTGGAATGTTTCGGAACCTTGAAATGTGCTAGTTTCAATTACCAGGATGAGTGGCATGTGTTGAAAGTGGAATTTGTGGCAGGTTGCAAATTGTCTATTCATTTTAATCGGAAAAATGTCCCGGAAAACTTGGAGTTCTGGGAAATCTGGACATTTTTGGAAAAATGTTGAAGTCCCTAAATAAAGGGACTAAAAAAAATGTATTATTGGCTTTATTTTAACAAAAAATCTAAGAGTACAGTAAAATAGTGAACATACAAGACAACTTGTCTCCTATTAGTAACTAAGCAAACAAAGGCTCCTAATTTAGCTGCTGACATATGCAGTAACATATTGTCTCATTTTCCATTCTATTATTTTGTCAAAATTATTAAAGGGGAACATTATCACCAAACCTATGCAAGCGTCAATATATACCTTGATGTTGCAGAAAAAAGACCATGTATTTTTTTAACCAATTTCCCAACTCTAAATAGGTGAATTTTGGCAAATTAAACACCTTTCTGTTTATCGGTCTTTTAGCGATGACGTCAGAACGTGACGTCACCGAGGTAACACACCCGCCATTTTCATTTTCTACACATTACAAACACGGGGTCTCAGCTCTGTTATTTTCCATTTTTTCGACTATTTTTTGGAACCTTGGAGACATCATGCCTCGTTGGTGTGTTGTCGGAGGGTGTAACAACACTAACAGGGAAGGTTTCAAGTTGCACCACTGGCAAGAAATCTTCCGCCAGCCCCCCATTGAATGTACCAGAGTGTCTGCACATTCGACCGGCGATGCTAAGACAGACATGGCACAGAGATGTATGGATAACCTGCAGATGCATTTGCAACGATTAAGTCAACGAATTCACAAAGATGAGTTTTGTTGATGTTGTTGACTTATGTGCTAATCAGACATATTTGGTCACGGCATGACTGCCAGCTAATCGATGCTAACATGCTATTTACGCTAGCTGTATGTACATTTGAAACTAGATACCCACATTTAATGCGAAAATGCGAAACAAACACTTACCAATCGACGGATTTAAGTTGCTCCAGTGTCACAAGATGCGAAAGTCCTGATCGTTTGGTCTGCACATTTTACCGGCGATGCTAATAAGGCAGCCATGCTATGGGCCACTTCATTAGGTACACCCACGCTAAGGTCGAATAGCGTCAATAGCTATTCGCTCAATAGCTTCAATTTCTTCTTCAATTGCGTTTTCGCTATCTGCCTCCATACTCCGACCATCTGTTTCAATACATGCATAATATGTTGAATCGCTTAAATCGCTGAAATCCGAGTCTGAATCCGAGCTAGTGTCGCTGTATCTTGCTGTGGTAACCGCCATGTTGTTTGTATTGGCAGCCCTGTATGCCGTCACAGGGAAATGGATAGTGGTTTCGAAGATAGCGAAAATAAGGCACTTTAAACCTTTATTTAGGTATATTCCGGGACCGGTAACATTTTTAAAAAAACTTCAAAAAATACAACAAGCCACTGGGAACTGATTTTTTATTGTTTTTAACCTTTTTGAAATTATGATAATGTTCCCCTTTAAGGGCAAGTAGTAGAACATTAATTATTAATCTGCGGACCGGTACTTTTCAGAGGCAGTATAGTACCGAACATGATTCATTAGTATTGTGTTACTACACTAATACCGGTATACCGTACAACCCTAAACTGATGTGGTTAACATTATGAACAAAACTTCCAAAATAATTTGAAAATATGTCTTAATGCATTTTGCACTAGTTTGTACAAAGATGGCTTTTTTTGCTAGAAGGCTCTAGTTCAAGTTGAGAGTGTGAGAATCTGCATTTGGGTTCTCCCAACACAGAAGCTGAAGAAGGCCAAAATTAGCCCCAAAATCGTCGACTTCAACTGTATTGTCCCGAGCCCACAGCTGAGGCCGTGGGTGTGGGAACCCTGACTGGCCCCGACCGCAGGCTGTGCAGCTGCAGATCACTATGCTCTTTGAGCATTTTCTCAAGCAACTTAAGAAAAAATATCAGTAGCCGAGGAAGCAAAATAGAATACTAGCTGCATTTTCATTTTTTCTCATTTTTGAGCGACAAGTCTATGCGTTTTTTCCGTTTTTCTCGATTTAGAGGATCTCATTTCGCTTCAATATTTTGAAATTTTTCATCCATTCTTCTTCAAAGTCAGAATAATTAAAATGATGTCTGCAAAATAAACTCCTCTCGCTTGGTCCGTCCTATTTTTAGGTTCAAGCACTGATGACATCTATTAAAACAGACGAGAAGCATGGAATCATGCAGAGACCGAGTTGAATTTTGCTCAATTGAGGGAAGATGTTATTTGGGCTGTACTCTAGTTACAGATCCAAACTTTGCTTTAAAGTCTAGCCCACGTGCTTCCTTTATTTAATTTGGGAGGTCCCTGGTTACATCACTGAAGCTGTCGCTGAGGGATTATTGGAAATGGAAAAACAGTACTGTTGTTTTTTTAATCGTAAATCAACAACTGTAGATTTCTCGGTGTATTACTGTAAATTACAGTAAAATTACGTCGCCAGGATTGTACTGTAAAATTTGCATTTTTTTTTTTACTTTAAATAAAAAAAATGCAATTTTAAAGTAAAATGATGGCACCTGAGCTGCCAGTTTGTTGTTGTTGTTTTAACCGCAAATCAACAACTGTAGATCTCTCAGTGTATTACTGTAAATTATAGTAGAATTGAGTTGCCAGAATTTTACTGTAAAATTCAGTTGCCAGAATTTTACTGTAAAATTTGCATATTTTTTTAAACTGTAAATAAAAAACAAATGACATTTTACAGTGAAATGTTGGCACCTGAGCTGCCAGTTTGTTGGGGTTTTTTAACCGCAAATTAACAACTGTAGATTTTTCGGTGCATTACTCCATCCATCCATCCATCCATTTCCTACCGCTTATTCCCTTTGGGGTCGCGGGGGGCACTGGTGCCTATCTCAGCTACAATCGCGCGGAAGGCGGCGTACACCATGGACAAGTCGCCACCTCATCACAGGGCCAACACTGATAGACAGACAATATTCACACTCACATTCACACACTATTGCTGTAAATGCCAAAACGGCGCTACAGTTTATTACAGTCAACATTTTTAATAAAAATGCTGTAAAAAGCACAGGTAATTTCACAATTTTACAATTAAATCTATTGCTAATTTTACATCGCACTATTTGATGGATAACTTGCTTTGAAATCATTATTAGTGGTATTTAATTCTTTAAAACAATGGTTTGAATGTTTGATGATATATTTTTGCATTATTAGACAATCATTTTAAAGTCTCACCTTAAAACTCATCTGTATACTCTAGCCTTTAAATAGACCTCCTTTTTAGGCCAGTTGATCTGCCGCTTCTTTTCTTTCTCCTATGTCCCCCCCTCCCTTGTGGAGGGGGTCCGGTCCGATGACCATGGATGAAGTACTGGCTGTCCAGAGTCGAGACCCAGGATGGACCGCTCGTCGGGACCCAGGATGGACCGCTCGCCTGTATCGGTTGGGGACATCTCTACGCTGCTGATCCGCCTCCGCTTGAGATGGTCTCCTGTGGATGGGACTCTCGCTGCTGTCTTGGATCCGCTTGAACTGAACTCTCGCGGCTGTGTTGGAGCCACTATGGATTGAACTTTCACAGTATCATGTTAGACCCGCTCGACATCCATTGCTTTCGGTCCCCTAGAGAGGGGGGGCGGGGGGGCGGGGGCGGGGTAGGCCACATCTGAGGTCCTCTCCAAGGTTTCTCTTAGTCAGCATTGTCACTGGCGTCCCACTGGATGTGAATTCTCCCTGCCCACTGGGTGTGAGTTTTCCTTGCCCTTTTGTGGGTTCTTCCGAGGATGTCGTAGTCGTAATGATTTGTGCAGTCCTTTGAGACATTTGTGATTTGGGGCTATATAAATAAACATTGATTGATTGATTGATTGAATTTGCGATTACATGGAGTACATTTTTTTTTTCTCCCAAAATAGAAAGAAAGAATACATTTAGCAAGAAAAGTTTTAGTACTTCATTGATACATATTATTTTCAGGCATTTAAGGGCCAATTAAAATGAAGTGGCTGGCCTTGAGTTTGACATCTCTGTTGTAAATGGTGTCCTAAAAATAAAACAAAACAATCCGTCAGTTGCACCCGTCAATCAAGAATTGCGAGCCAGCGGTACATTTACTGTGTCCAGCGGACACACAAAGTGAAGAAACACTAATAATTTCACTACACCAGCACGAGTGCACTTCCCCCCACCACTTCAGTGTCGGGTGGGTAAGCTGCAGCTTCCCCGCAACAAAGAACAGGATAAAATGGATGAAAAACAGTTTTGCTGTTAACTTGTGGCTGTATGAGAAATATCCCTATTTGTAGCAGCAAATGCAGACGGCTCATGAGAACGTGCTGTGTTGTCTACAAACATGGGTGACATCGGGCATTGCTTGGCAGAGAGCGAACACGAGCATGGGTGAATCCTCCTTGACCCCCACCAAGTGGGTGTGGAAAAGTGTAGGGGGTGGGGGTGAGTGTGGCCTTTGTGGGCGCTAAGTGCTTTGCTTGTCCAGCCCTGGCAGGTGAACTGGCAGGGGCTTCACCCCGAGGTTGGAGGGTTCAGGCGCTGAGCACTGGCACCGGATCAGGGGTTTCCTGGCATAGATGCTGCATGAGCATGTGTGCGTGTCATTTTGCATGCATGTGTGTTTGTTCAGTTGTACAAGAGCATATCCGTGTACGACTCTCTGTGTTTAGCCCCCAAATGATAAACACCCTCGTAGTACCACTTGGCAGATGGGGACCCTCGGCCTTTTCTTATAGCGGACTAACGCGGATTCACTCTTTGGGACCTCTGACCTCTACGTCTTCTCCGAGGAGCCCTTTTAACCCCCTGTGATAGGTTGCACCCAGTAGAAGGGGTCTACAGTTCCTGCTCTCAGGACCTCGCTTCTCTAACTGGCATGCAAGTGACAAAAAGGGCAGTGCGAGTCGGTGGATGTAAGGAGCGCTAACACGCCCAGCTACATCACCAAGAGTTGTTCTCGAGCAGGGATTTTTAACTAAATTGTCATGCGGAGCCACATTTCCAGAAAGCTAAGGACCGGGTTGCCTGACTTCTCACTTAATTTTTAGTCTTATTTTATCCATTCCGGAGAACAACCATCTTGTACAGTAAACATTGGATTTTGCACCGTAAATTTTTTTTAAAAGTTACATGACCTTCCTCAAAAAAGTTGGTCTAAGGCAGGGGTAGGGAACCTATGACTCGGGAGCCAGATGTGGCTCTTTTGATGACTGCATCTGGCTCTCGGATAAATCTGAGCTGACATTGCTTGACACGAAAAGTAATGAATGAATCCACTTGTTAAAAATATAAAACATTCTCATGCTTTTCTATGTTCTATGTTTTTTTGTTTTTTTTTCTCCAAGATGGCGCTGCTGTAGTGGCTGCTGTAGGCAGGAGCTCTGTGCTCTTGTGTCATCCTTTTGTGTTTCCCTCTTGTTTTCATGTGTAATTACGTTTTTTTGCCTTTTGGTCCGGGACCCTATGGGACTGTGTGACAAGGGGTGGCACTTTCGTGACCTCTGTGGTGCTTTTTTTGTGGACTTCTGGATCTGCCTCCCGGGAGCCTTTTGGCCATGGAGACCAGCTGCTGGGTGTCTGCTACACCAGAGTCTGTTTGGAGGGACTGGAGGAGATGTGGATGAGTGGACAGGGCTGCGGAGCTAGCACCGAGCGCCGGGACGGAGAGGCTTCGCGGTGTCTTGGCTGGGTGAGCAGGTGTCGGACACCTCAGTCACCTTGGACGTATCCTCGCTCATCCATGCGGACTGGACACTGGCCGAGAGTGGAGTCGGCTGTCTTGGTTGCTTTGTTGGGTCTGCTTCTGTCTCTGGCCATGCTCCCTCCACCCCAGCGGACGATGGCGTGGAACACCGCAGAGGCCACCACAGTGTATATGTTTATTTTACTTTTTATTCATAGCTGTATGTAGAAGTGTCTGCTTGTATCTGCTGCTTTAATGTCTTTAATGTCCTCTGTGTTCTTTGATGTTTGATGTTTCCCTCTTACACACATGGAAGAGGGATGTGTACCATGGCTATGAGTTGTTTTTTTTGTTTTTTTTTTCCCCCTTGGCCTCAGTCTGCACCCCCACTCCAGGGCCCAGGCTAAGACCGATTTTTTAAATTTTATTTTAATCTTCTATTCTTTTCTCCCATTCCCCCCGCTTGTTTACCTGTATGTCATCTTTTTTGTAAGGGGCGCTGGAAGCCGGCAGACCCGTCAGCGATCCTGTTCTGTCTCCCTGTAATATTTGTCTGATCTTGAATGGGATTGTGCTGAAAATTGTAATTTTCCTGAAGGAACTCTCCTGACGGAATAAATAAAGTACTATCTAATCTATCTAATCTAATCTAATCCAAGAAGTTGCGCTAATGGTAAGAAGTAATTTATTTATTATTGGTTAGTGTGGGGCTTGCCCTCCTGGGGGTTCTTCAGACCACCAAGCACCGATATGAGAGCCTGTTTCAGGGTTACAATATTGTTTTGTTTTTCAATAAGACTCTCATTTGCTTTCCAGCAATTGTCTTTTTCTCTTTCGTTCTCGCTCGCGCTCTGGCTCCAGCTTCAACCCCGTCTCTCCTTTCTTCATCAGAAAACTCTTTGCCAAGAGAGACATTCTTGCAAGGTTTCTTTTTGTCTCCGAGTCTTACACTTTTATGCTTCCACCTCACCATACAAGTGTTTAAAGGACAATTGTTAAGATGGAAGTGTGTAAAAATGATTGTTGTTGATTTAAGGTGTCAAAGTCGTTTTCACTAATAGCCACAGTGCAGTTATGTTTGGCCCCAGAGGGCCGCTTCTAACAGTGAATACCATTATTACACAATTTTTTTATGCATTTTTTTGTAGATCTTTTTAAAACTAAAATGTAAAAAAAATATATGGTAAATTGCAATAATTTAAACTCAAAATTTAGTCTATATTACTGGAAATGGAAAAACAGTACTGTTGTTTTCATGGTTTAAAAAAATGCAGCTCAGTTTCTAGAAATTTACTCTACAATTTGCATTAGTTTTTTTAACTGTAAATAAAATAAATACAATTTTCCAGTAAAATTTTGGCACCTGAGCTGCCTGTTTGTTTGTTTTTTTAACCGCAAATCAGCAACTGTAAATTTTTCAGTATTATACCGTAAATGGCACAACGGCCCTACAGTTTAAAACATCAAATGCATTTGGACTGGCAAAGCAGACTGTATCAGTCATTGTCCGCCATGTATGTCACGGACTCAACGTCTGGGTCCAGAATATATAAAGTCACCAAAGCGAATGGACAATGAAGGTGAAGGCAAAAGAGTGAGGAGTGTCCTGACCAGATTGATTGGTGTAAATGTTCGTTATCACATTGTTTATTTTCATTGTTTCAGTTCCACTTTTGAACCGAGCTCGGAGGACGGGTATGGTTGAGTTCCCTGTTCTAGAGAGCCACTTTGACCCATTTCTTCATCAGACAACTCTTTGCCAAGAGACACAGGTGTCAAAGTCGTTTTCACTAATAGCCACAGTGTGGTTATGTTTGGCCCCAGAGGGCCACTTCTAACAGTGAATACCATTATTACAAAATTTTTTAATGCATTTTTTTGTAGATTTTTTGAAAACTAAAATGTAAAAAAAAATCTGTGGTAAATTGCAATAATTTAAACTCAAAATTTAGTCTATATCACTGGAAATTGAAAAACAGTACTGTTGTTTTCATGGTTTAAAAAAATGCAGCTCAGTTGCTAGGAATTTACTGTACAATTTGCATTAGTTATTTTACTGTAAATATCATTTTTTTTATTTTACAGTAAAATGTTGGCACCTGAGCTGCCAGTTTGTTGTTTTTTTTAACCGCAAATCAACAACTGTAGATTTTTCGGTATATTACTGTAAATGGCAAAAGGGCCCCACAGTTCAAAACATCAAATGCATGTGGACTGGCAAAGCAGACTGGATCAGTTATTGTCCGCCATATATGTTGTGGATTCAACGTCTAGGTCCAGAGTATATAAAGTCACCAAAACGAATGGACAATGAAGGTGAAGGCAAAAGAGTGAGGAGTGCCCTGACCAGATTGGGTTATGTAAATGTTATTTATCACATTGTTTATTTACATTGTTTCAGTTATTCTATTCAACAGAACCACTATTGTAGTATTCCCTGTTCTAGAGCAGTGGTTCTCAAATGGGGGTACGGGTACCCCTGGGGGTACTTGAAGGTATGCCAAGGGGTACGTGAGATTTTTTTTAAATATTCTAAAAATAGCATCAATTCAAAAATCATTTTTAAATATATTTATTGAATAATACTTCAATAATATATGAATGTAAGTTCATAAACTGTGAAAAGAAATGCAACAATGCAATTTTCAGTGTTAACAGCTAATTTTTTTGTGGAAATGTTCCATAGATATTGATGTTAAAGATTTTTTTTTTTTTTTGAAGAAATGTTTACAATTAAGTTCATGAATCCAGATGGATCTCTATTACAATCCCCAAAGAGGGCACTTTATGTTGATGATTACTTCTATGTGTAAATAAATAAATGATAACTGGGTTGTACTTTTGTAGCGCTTTTCTTTTTCTGTGTAGAAATCTTTATTTATAATTGAATCACTTGTTTATTTTTCAACACGTTTTTAGTTATTTGTATATCTTTTTTTCCAAATATTTCAAGAAAGAGCACTACAAATTAGCAATATTTTATACAATTTAATAAATGAGAAACTGATGACATAGTGCTGTAAAATGATTTGCTCTGATTAGGGGGTACTTGAATTAAAAAAATGTTCACAGGGGGAACATCACTGAAAAAAGGTTGAGAACCACTGTTCTAGAGAGCCACTTTGACCCATTTCTTCATCAGACAACTCTTTGCCAAGAGACACATTCTTGCAAGGTTCCTTTTTGTCTCCAAGTCTTACACTTTTATGCTTCCAGCTCACCATAAAAGTGTGTATGACAAGTTTATAATTGTACCTCCAAATCATGTTGGTTGGTGCCACATAGCAGCAGAGGGGGCCATTATTGGCATTCCTGCTTCTGTGTGCCAGCCGGCTCTTTCTCCTCTCGTCAGAGTGAGAGTTGACAAAGGGAGTGCCAAGCGTTTCCAATCCCACATCCCTCACTTTCCTTTTTTTTTTTTTCTTCTTGCTTCATCGCGGCCAGAGACAAGACGAAGGCGAGATGTATGCGTGTGTGAGTGTTTTGGATTAGTGTCTTGCAGCACAATAAATCTTTGTTAAACAAATGCAAAGCAGATGGCACTGTGGTGTCTCCACCGCTAGGAGAGAAAAAAGGAAGGAGCGAGAGGAAAGGAGGGAGAAAGTTAAAAAAAAAAATCCCATCCTCCCCAGACACACTGATCATGCACATTACACAGAGTGTGCCTGCGAAAAGCCGCAAAATTCTTTAATCCCGGAGTGGAAGCCAAAGGTGGCCTCTGGATGCTGACGGACACCCAAACACATTCTGTTCATGAGAGGTAGAACATTTTGTTTATCAAACAGGGGGCTGTCAGCGGGCCTGTAGATATTAAAGATAGAGCTGACATTTCCTGCCCCAGCGCACATGAAAAAGACGTGACCAGGCCAGGCGGCGTATTAGAGCAAGGTAAGGGAAGGTAGAGGGACCATGTTCTGTCTCTACCTTTTCATGTAGAGCCGGCCTTTCCTACATGAGGGCAGGCGCGCCTGGCCCCGGCTGTCGCTGATAGTTATGGATCCTTTCCAAAGGGCTCGCGTGCTCCGTGACACAAAAGAACAAGGTGGCCCCCGGGCTATATCGTGCACAGGAGCAACACCGCGAGACAGCCGGAGACAATCGCGCGGTGAGACTGATTTGCTCGTCAGGAGGAGACACGCACGGGATTTAGCGGCCGTTGTCCGCATCAGACAAGTCAGCCAGACAGCGGGAGGGCTGCGATTGGATTCGGGGCAAATACAAAAAGTCCTCTGTTTATATTTCTTGATGAGTTATTTATTTTTGGCTCATTATAATATTCAACCTGACATCCATGTCCAGTCGGCCCTGCGTAACCCCTGTGAGGAATCATGGGATACACGTTTAAAAATAAGAATAGGAGAGAGCAGAGTCATAATTATGATGATAGGTGACAGCGCTAGTGAGCCAGACATCATTGGGAATGACAGTGGCCTGTGTGTTTTTATTTGTATACAGCCACTGAGCACAAATATGCTTCTTTGAATTACCCGAATATTGCTCACAGATATGGGAGAGCGGTGGATAGAGATCCTCTGCTTTATAACATCCACCATATTTTAACGTCATTGACTGAAGACTGGTATTAATGAAGCCATTATGCAGCATTCACTAGAGATTTGATTATTTACATAAGAGTGCAAAGTCAAGTGAAGGGAGCGACTATCCATGCGGATGATCTTAACATCAAGGTGCATTCCACAGCAAAAAAAAATAAATGAAAAAACAGAAGTCTCAAGGTCTATAAACTCTGGCACTTGTTTTTAGAATCATAGTCAGTCTGGGAGGCCACGCTGCAGCACGCCACTTTTTACTTCTCTCATCTCGACGGAAAGCATCACTTAACACTGCGAGGTAAGCACACAATTACCTGAGTACCTGTTCCCGCTGCAATTACAAGCCCAAGACAAATAATTAGTCTGACAAATGACTGCTGGGCATGTCGCCCTTGTTGTGGTTGAGCCGTGTAATTTGGAGCCTTAGCACTGAATGCTGGCACCGCGGCAGTAATTAGTGACAGGGATGGAACTCAACACCGCGAGCCCACTGTGGACGTGCACAGGGCAGACGTTGCAGAGTGGAGATGGTGGACGAAACGCGACTGAAGAGGCCCGGGTTCGATCCCCCTAAATGGCACTGGGATGTGGGAGGAAATGGCCTGTAGCGTCAATCCCACCTCCCACTGTATCTATCATTTCATCTACAGTTTGTATTACCCTTGAGCAAGGCGCCTAACACCCTAAATAATCCCTGTGGGTTGGAAAAGGGGCCCACTTATCCAACTAGTGTCACTACTGTAAATATCTTAAGTTTTTATCATATCATATTTAATGTGATTATTTATATTTGATCAACTGTTTGTAATGGTTCACACTCCTACCGCCGTTCCCCCTGGCTGCGGGTGTGCCTCCACACGGCTGCAGAGAATCAGCAATCAACACACCTGCTTGTGATGAGAGACCTGCCTTTATAAGCCAGCGTGTAACCTATACGTGCTACAAAGCAATGCAATAAACATATATATGGGGTGTTATGGGTTAGGAACAGAAGACTAGTTTCAACTCGTAGAGAGAGGCAGAGCTTGAATTGTAGTTTGGTTGACACCGTGTATTACAGAATTAGTGATGGACAGCAGATATATACACACACAATGAGTTGAATGGCCATTCAACATGAAAGCAATTTAAAGAGAAAAAACACAAGTACTATATACATATATACAATTCCATTTAACCAATCAGTGTCTCTGGATCTTGTTTAAATCTCAGTTCAGATAATAGTTCTTGGAAAAAAAAAGGATGGCAGTACAGTCCATATGCTGCAGGTAAAGTGATAATTGTAAAGGGTTGGCTCGAGAGACTCCTACTAGCCCAGACAGAGCAGGTGGTGAAGTTCCTAGCTGGAATCTTTCAAAACCGATCCTTGGACTAGGTGATTATTTTCCTTAGCTCGCCATCAAAAAGAGAAGCCTGGTCAACTCAGCTTCTACAGTCAAACACAGCTTGATGACAAAGAATCCGGTGCTGGAAGTCGGCTCTCGAGCAGAAATGCAATCGATCTCTCATGTCCTGTCTCCTGGCTACTTCCTGCTATCGGCTTATAAGCACCACTAATTGGACCGCGGTGGTCACGTGACAAGGGAGGAGTGCGCAGAGTTGCCAAAGATTAACTAGAGCAAGAGCATACCAGTCACTTTCGGCTACCGGTATATACCTACAGCTGATTGGACTGTGGCGGTCACGTGACTAGGAAGTGCGCAAAGAGTAAATAGAAAGACAGGAGCCCAATAATCTCCGCAAATGTATTCGACACCTGCGTTACAAGTGCGTCCTGAGATCCCGTGCCAGAACGTAACTACTCAAACCAGTACAGTAAGCCCATTACGACTCCAGCTTCTTTGCATGTGCCTTATCGCTCTCTCTGTGTTGCTTCCATGTCGTGCTCATTGTGTCCCGTGTTGTGTCGTTCTCCAGTTTCCCGTCTTCCTTCCCCATTGTCAAGCTGTGTGTCTCGTCTTCCTGGATCCCTTTTGGACTCTCTGCTGCCTCCCCCGGATATCGACCTCACGCCTCCCCTTTGACCACGACGCCTCGCTCCAGCCCTTGACCTTCCGCCTGTCTTTGGACTTCCGAGCCTGCATTTCCCTCTTTGGACTCCTGCCTCGATTCCAACCCGCACCTTGAACTCACATATACTTACTTACCTCACATAGTCACACTACATTCATTTGGTTTACGCACACACCTCACGTACATTCCTGCCTGTCAATAAATACGCTGACAGCTAACGACGTCACTGTCTCCCTGCTGTCTCCTTCCCCCACTGTACCGTTTCACTGTATTGACAATGAATTCCATCCATCCATCCATTTTCTACCACTTGTCCCTTTTTTGGGAGGGTTCCACAGGGGGTGCTGAAGCTTTTCTCAGCTGCATTTGGGCGGAAGGTGGGGTACACTCTATTTATTGTATTGTTGATTTTTTTTTACATACGTTTTACTTTTGTTTATGATTCGGGTGTTTTAGACGTCCCAGACGCTGAGATCATTATCCATGCGTTTGTCACGTCTCGTCTCGACTACTGTAACATATTATTTTCGGGTCTCCCCATGTCTAGCATTAAAAGATTACAGTTGGTACAAAATGCGGCTGCTAGACTTTTGACAAGAACAAGAAAGTTTGATCACATTACGCCTGTACTGGCTCACCTGCACTGGCTTCCTGTGCACTTAAGATGTGACTTTAAGGTTTTACTACTTACGTATAAAATACTACACGGTCTAGCTCCATCCTATCTTGCCGATTGTATTGTACCATATGTCCCGGCAAGAAATATGCGTTCAAAGGACTCCGGGTTATTAGTGATTCCTAGAGCCCAAAAAAAGTCTGCGGGCTATAGAGCGTTTTCCGTTCGGGCTCCAGTACTCTGGAATGCCCTCCCGGTAACAGTTCGAGATGCTACCTCAGTAGAAGCATTTAAGTCTCACCTTAAAACTCATTTGTATACTCTAGCCTTTAAATAGACTCCCTTTTTAGACCAGTTGATCTGCCGTTTCTTTTCTTTTTCTTCTATGTCCCACTCTCCCTTGTGGAGGGGTCCGGTCCAATCCGGTGGCCATGTACTGCTTGCCTGTGTATCGGCTGGGGACATCTCTGCGCTGCTGATCCGCCTCCGCTTGGGATGGTTTCCTGCTGGCTCCGCTGTGAACGGGACTCTCGCTGCTGTGTTGGATCCGCTTTGGACTGGACTCTCGCGACTGTGTTGGATCCATTGTGGATTGAACTTTCACAGTATCATGTTAGACCCGCTCGACATCCATTGCTTTCCTCCTCTCCAAGGTTCTCATAGTCATCATTGTCACCGACGTCCCACTGGGTCATTATTGTCACCGATGTCCCACTGGGTGTGAGTTTTCCTTGCCCTTATGTGGGCCTACCGAGGATGTCGTGGTGGTTTGTGCAGCCCTTTGAGACACTAGTGATTTAGGGCTATATAAGTAAACATTGATTGATTGATTGAACTGTTGCCATTAGAATTGGTCGTGGTCATGAGTTTCATTTTAATTTGAGGCTGGTCTTGATTGCAATGAGGAAAATGAGGAAAACTTTTGGATGTTTTTAAACAGGGTAAAAATATATTTATACAGTTAGTGAAGTTATTTTATTTGGTTGGTTCCGTAGCATGAACTGTTTTTTACACATAGGGCCTGACCTACTAAGATCAAAGTAACAATATTTGTGAACCATAAAATTGGTTTGTACTATTAGTAGCTGTGTTGTGGGTGATCTAGTAAGACTCTAGTAAGATAAGATGAATTGTCATTGTAAACAAATGCAAAATTACCATTTAAATTTATTAACGTGAACCCACACTTAATCAAGTTGAAAAACTTATTTGGGTGTTACCATTTAGTGATCAACTGTACGGAATGTGTACTGTACTGTGCAACCTACTAATAAAAGTTTCAATCAGTCAATCAATCAATCAACATAACTTTGTTTGTTAAGTCTTTGTCCACAGAAGATGAACTAGACATCCATCCATCCATTTTCTACCGCTTATTCCCTTTTGGGGTGGCGGGGGGCGCTGGCGCCTATCTCAGCTACAATCGGGCGGAAGGCGGGGTACACCCTGGACAAGTCGCCACCTCATCGCAGGGCATGAACTAGACAATAAAAACAAAAACAAATCACAATGAACAATCACCAACAAGTGCAAAAGTGATGCAGGCTGCCCTATTTGAATTATGATGTTCCATCCATATGGGCTGTCATCTTTCATGTTTAAGGCATCATATGGTCCAACTTGTGGCACTTTTTCATATTGTTGACATGCAGCACAAAAATATAACATGAACCAACTTTTCCAGGTTGTACTTAAAGGCCTACTGAAACCCACTACTACCCAGCACGCAGTCTGATAGTTTATATATCAATGATGAAATATTAACATTGCAACACATGCCAATACGGCCGGTTTAGTTGACTAAATTGCAATTCTAAATTTCGCGCGGAAGTATCATGCTAAAACGTTGTGGTATGATGACGCGTGCGCTTGACGTCACGCATTGTAAAGGACGTTTTGGTCTAGCACCATTCACAGCTATAAGTCGTCTCTTTTCATTGCATAATTCCACAGTATTATGGACATATGTGTTGCTGATTCTTTTGCAATTTGTTCAATGAATAATGGAGACGTCAAAGAAGAAAGCTGTAGGTGGGAAGCGGTGTATTGCGGCCGCCTTTAGCAACACAAACACAGCCGGTGTTTTCTTGTTTACATTCCCGAAAGATGACGGTGAAGCTTTACTATGGAACAGAGGGGTCGAGCGAACATTGTTCCCTACCAAATGTCAACCGGCAGGTTTCGGTGAGAAAATGGTGGTAATGAGTCGTCTCTTACCGTAGACATGAGCGGAGAGCTTGCATCGTTCCTCCTGCCCCTGTCAAAGAGGCAGCTGTGGACTCTCTTGCCTCTTCCCACCGGCCGCCCCCGATCGTCGGATGCTTCCAACGTGGAGAAAGCATCGGCTGCCTTCGCCTCGTCGAGAAACGTGGCTCCCCACGGAGACACTGGCGGTCACCACACCCATGGCCACACGCCTCCGACCTTCAGGTTGTACAGGTACAACCATATAATCTCACCAAAACACTAGTAACACAATAATCAGATAGGGGATTTTTCAGAATTATCCTAGTAAATTTGTCTTTTAATATCTGAATCGTTCTGCCGTCTAGTTTTTATTTTTTTATTTTTTTTAGTCCTTCACTCTCACTTTCCTCATCCACAAATCTTTCATCCTCGCTCAAATTAATGGGGAAATCGTCACTCTCTCGGTCCGAATCGCTCCTGCTGCTGGTGGCCATGATTGTAAACAATGTGAGGATGTGAGGAGCTCCACAACCCGTGACGTCACGCGCACATCGTCTGCTACTTCCGGTACAGGCAAGGCTTTTTTATTAGCGACCAAAAGTTGCGAACTTTATCGTCGATGTTCTCTACTAAATCTTTTCAGCAAAAATATGGCAATATCGCAAAATGATCAAGTATGACACATAGAATGGACCTGCTATCCCCGTCTAAATAAGAAAATCTCATTTCAGTAGGCCTTTAAGTGCAATCTGGACAGCAGAACCTACTTTTGGCACGATGAAGGTGTGCTCTAAGAGGCACTTCAGTGTTGTGATGGTGCGTCTGGATAATTTCATAAAATGAAAATTGCATCTGTTTTTTTTTTTTATAAAGGAAATATTTCACGAAAAACTTACACCATGAAAAAAAACAAAAAACAAAAAAACATACCAAAACAAATCAATTGAATGTCCGTATTTTTCGGACCATCGGGCGCACCGGATTATAAACTGCACTGCCGATGTGCGGGTCTATTCAGGTCTATTTTGATACAAAAGACATTCTGGTTTATTTGGCGCATTAAAGCCACATTAAATCTCTTATTTGTGGTCTACATAACAGGTAATGGTGGTTCTTTAATCAAAATGTTGCATAGATTATGTTTTACAGGTCATCTTCAAGCCGCTTTCTGACCGTCTCTCTTCCAAATTCGCCGTTTTGTGGGCGGCCCTATATATGTGGCTCCACTTGTATTGTATTATTGTATCATATATTGTATATATATATTGTATATGTATAGGGGTGGGACCTAATAGGTTTACTTCTTCCCACTCCCTTTTGAGCCAATCTTGACATCTACAAAAGATTAGTCACATGTAATGTTTACAATGTAGGTGTAAATATAATGTATATATATTTATATTTCTTTTGTATTTTATGTCATTCTTTTGTTTTGTTTGTTTGCATGGCTCAAAATAAACCATTCATTCATTCATTCATTCATTCATTCATTCACTTCGACAGCATCTTCTCCACTTAATTTTTGTTGCATCTGTAGTTTTTAGCACTTCTATTGAGAGTTTACGGACAGATATAAGTTAGAACTGCACAGTACTTTATACTAAAAATGGCAACATCGGAGGATGATTGCCCCACAACGTGGACTAAAATAGAAGACAAGGCCAAATTTACCGTAATATGCATCAGCAGGTGACAATAGGTAAGAAAAGTTGGTTTTGCATAATAGGGTAAAACAAAACATTATATAAAGTCTCCCAATGGGTGCCTTTTTAGGGTCTTCATACACAGACCATAATACCACCCTTATGTTAAGCACAGTATGTATGACTACAGTGTGGAGGTGTGGCTTCATAGCTAACAAATGTCGTACTTAAACATTTTTACATATTTTTGAGCGCCTTGTGTAATGTTCTATATTCTCGATGAAACATCAAAGTTTTGGGCTTGCATGTTAACCTGCACTTCTTAGCATCATTCATTTAACAGGCATCAGTCAACCTGCAATCCACACATATCTCTTACAGTGGGGCAAAAAAGTATTTAGTCAGCCACCGTTTGTGCAAGTTCTCCCACTTAAAATGATGACACAGGTCTGTAATTTTCATCATAGGTACACTTCAACTGTGAGAGACAGAATGTGAAAAACAAATCCAAGGAATTCACATTGTAGGAATTTTAAAGAATTTATTTGTAAATTATGGTGGAAAATAAGTATTTGGTCAACCATTCAAAGCTCTCACTGATGGAAGGAGGTTTTGGCTCAAAATCTCACAATACATGGCCCCATTCATTCTTTCCTTAGCAGAAAAACAGCCCAAAAACATGCAGTTTCCACCCCCATGCTTCACAGTAGGTATGGTGTTCTTGGGATGCAACTCAGTATTCTTCTTCCTCCAAACACGACAAGTTGAGTTTATACCAAATAATTCTGTTTTGGTTTCATCTGACCACATGACATTCTCCCATGTGCTCTCAGGCAAATTTCAGACGGGCCTGGACATGCATTGGCTTAAGCAGGGGACACGTCTGGCACTGCAGGATTTGATTCCCTGTCGGCGTAGTGTGGTACTGATGGTAACCTTTGTTACTTTGGTCCCAGCTCTCTGCAGGTCATTCACCAGGTCCTCCGTGTGGTTCTGGGATTTTTGCTTACCGTTCTCATGATCATTTTGACCCCACGGGATGAGATCTTGTGTGGAGCCCCAGATCGAGGGAGATTATCAGTGGTCTTGTATGTCTTCCATTTTCTGATAATTGCTCCCACAGTGGGCTTCACGGTGGCAGAGGGGTTAGTGCGTCTGCCTCACAATACGAAGGTCCTGCAATCCTGGGTTCAAATCCAGGCTCTGGATCTTTCTGTGTGGAGTTTGCATGTTCTCCCCGTGAATGCGTGGGTTCCCTCCGGGTACTCCGGCTTCCTCCCACTTCCAAAGACATGCACCTGGGGATAGGTTGATTGGCAACACTAAATTGCCCCTAGTGTGTGAATGTGAGTGTGAATGTTGTCAGTCTATCTGTGTTGGCCCTGCGATGAGGTGGCGACTTGTCCAGGGTGTACACCGCCTTCCGCCCGATTGTAGCTGAGATAGGCGCCAGCGCCCCCCGTGACCGCAAAAGGGAATAAGCGGTAGAAAATGGATGGGATGGATTCTTCCACAGTTGATTTTTTCACACCATTGTAGATTCACTCTTCCCAGTCTGGTGCAGGTCTGCAATTATTTTCCTGGTGTCCTCCAACAGCTCTTCGGTCTTGGCCATAGTGGAGTTTGGAGTCTGACTGTTTGAGGCTGTGGACAGGTGTCTTTTGTACAGATAACGAGTTCAAACAAGTGCCATTAATACAGGTAACGAGTGGAGGACAAAAGAGCTTCCTAAAGAAGAAGTTACAGGTCTCTGAGAGCCAGAGATCTTCCTTGTTTGAAGTGACCAAATACTTATTTTCCAATTAATTTACAAATAAATTATTTAAAGTTATAACACTCTGTCTCTCACAGTTGAAGTGTACCTGGGATGAAAATTACAGACCTCTGTCATCATTTTAAGTGGGAGAACTTCCACAATCGGTGGCCGACTAAATACTTTGTTGCCCCACTGTGTGTCTGACTGACATCTAATGATCACATTTATTACACCGTGTACCTAATAAAATTAGAATTAGAATTGATACGTCGGCGCACCGGATTATAAGGCGCAGTGTCGATTTTTGAGAAAATGAAATGATTTTAAGTGCGCCTTTTAGTCCGATAAACATGGTGGTTTTAATCAGCCTCTTAAGTCATCCAGCAGCTATAAAACAATATGTCTAATAGTTTTTATTTCTGACAGTCCAAATATATCGACTCACACACGTAAAAAGGGGGATTTTCCCTCCATCGTCTTGTCTTTGCAGAGCGTAGAGGCAAAACAGCGGCAACAGAACAGTTTCACTCTTGATAAATCACATAGTAAGTGCTAAATTATTATATTTGCATCTCCTTCTAATATTGTGGGCATTCTAATGATTATCATATAGTCTGCATATTTATGATGTTTGACGCTTTAAACGGATGGCACTCTTTTAAGAGATACATTCTTATGCACATGAGCTTAGTGGATCAGCTTTGTGTGCGCTATCAAGTTTGCACTGCTTTTAATAACGCAAAACTTTAGTCAATCAGGCTACAAATGTATTATTATAATTGCAGGCTTGAACTTAGGTAGTTCTTTAGTTGTTTCTAAAATCCTGACTAATGGTTTTTCATTTGAGGGGGGCATTTAGGGTCTTCTTGGTTCAATGGTTCAAATAAATCATTAAAGGCCAACAATGAATAATGCGTGTATATCAACCTCTGACCGCAACTGTGTGTCCACTAATCCTCAAATTGTCATGGCAAAATGGGTTTTTTTGAACGGTGAGTGTGCAAAAAAACAAAAACTATGTCGATTCCCAGGAAACCTTGAAAAGGGGTGGTTATATTTGCAGAGTAAAAACCTAAATGTTACGTTCGGGTCACGTATTTGCGGCGGTCCTTTCCTGAAGATCCAGAACAACGTCAGGAAGCAGCATGAAGGTAAGACGCTGATTTATTTTCAATAGGCAAAATATAAAAATGGACTGCACCGCTGAAAAAAGTGCACAAAGCTGAGTATAGCTTTGTGAAATAGCAAAATAGACCAATACTATGGATCAGGGGTCACCAACCTTTTTGAAAACAAGAGCTACTTCTTGGGTACTGATTAATGCGAAGGGCTACCAGTTTGATACACACTTAAATACATTGCCAGAAATAGCCAATTTGCTCAATTAACCTTTAATAAATAAATCTATATGTATATTAAAAAAATGGGTATTTCCGTCTGTCATTCCGTCGGAACATTTTTTTTCCTTTTACGTAAGGTTTTTTGAAGAGAATAAATGATGAAAAAACACTTAATTGAACGGTTTAAATGAGGAGAAAACAGGAACAAAATGAAAATTGAATTTTGAAACATAGTTTATCTTCAATTTTGACTCTTTAAAATTCAAAATTCAACCAAAAAAAAGAAGAGAAAAAGTAGCTAATTCGAATCTTTTTGAAAAAATTAAAAAAATAGATTTATGGAACATCATTAGAACATTTTCCTGATTAAGATTCATTTTGATGACATGTTTTAAATAGGTTAAAATCCAATCTGCATTTTGTTAGACTATATAACCAATCAGATAAAGCTTTATTTCTAACAAAGAAAAATCATTATTTCTTCTAAATTTTCCAGAACAAAAATTTTTAAATAAATTCAAAAGACTTTGAAATAAGAATTAAATTTGATTCTAAAGATTTTCTAGATTTGACGGAATAATTTTTTGAATTTTAATCATAATAAGTTTGAAGAAATATTTCACAAATATTCTTCGTCGAAAAAAAAGAGAAGCTAAAATGAAGAATAAATTAAAATGTATTTTTAATTCTTTACAATAAAAAAAAATAAATGTACCTGAACATTGATTTAAATTTTCAGCAAAGAAGAGGTAGGAATTTAAAAGGTAAAAAGGTATATGTGTTTAAAAATCCTAAAATCATTTTTAAGGTTGCATTTTTTCTCTAACATTGTCTTTCTGAAAGTTATAAGAAGCAAAGTAAAAAAAATTAATGAATTTGTTTAAACAAGTGAAGACCAAGTCTTTAAGATATTTTCTTGGATTTTAAAATTCTATTTGAGTTTTGTCTCTCTTAGAATTAAGAATGTCGAGCAGAGCGAGACCAGCTTGCTAGTAAATAAATAACATTTAAAAAATAGAGGCAGCTCACTGGTAAGTGCTGTTATTTGAGATATTTTTAGAAGAGGCCAGCGGGCTACTCATCTGGTCCTTACGGGCGACCTGGTGCCCGCGGGCACCGCGTTGGTGACCCCTGCTATAGATAGTGTAGCATACAGCTAATAAAGAACGTGATGGAAGTAACAAGCAACACCAGAAACGTAACTGTCGCGTAAGTAAACAAGACTGTCAGGCTAAGTGGAGATCGAGGCAGGTGTAAATAGCTCGCTGATTAGTGATCAGGAGCAGGTTTGTCCTGACCACTAATCAGAGGCAGGTGAGAACAATCAGTGCCCATGGCAACTATGAAAACTTAAAGTGGGCGCTAAAATAGAAATAGACACTTAACTAAGAATAATACTCAACAAACAAAACTTAATATGACCTGGTTGACGGATCAGGACCATAAACACTACATTTGTCTGGCAATTTCTATCCTATGGTAACTGTACCCCTTTATCTGAGAATCTTTTTTTTTTTTCACTTTACTGTACTAATTTTAATACCTTAATTGAGGGGTGTCGGCCCGAATGGACGAGAATCATATCAAGTCAAAACGTATTCATGCAGCAATCTTCTTACTCAGACAAGTGGCACACACAAAGTGATTTACACAAAAAAGAAGAGTGAAAAGAAGAAAACGAAGAGAAGAAAACACATACATACAAACTCACACATGGCACTATTGACAATAACAACACGTGGCATGGCCCTGAGGACTGGGGAAAAACGGCAGTATCTAAAACAGACCTGGGAAAAGTGCGGCCCGTTAAGCTTTTCAATCCGGACATTCCCAAATATTTTTTTTTTTTTAGATCGTTAAGACTAAAGATCTAAAAAAGATCGATAAAACGAAAGATCGAAAAAAAGAGTATAGAGCTGGGGACCAGCTCTATACTGTCGGCAGGGTCATTGAGGGTGCATGGGAGTTTGCCCATGTGCTTTTTGGACTTGGAGAAATCATTCCACCGTGTCCCTCGGAAAGTCCTGTATGATCAGTGTCAGAGCTTGGTCCGCATCGCCAGAAGTAAGTCGGACACGTTTCCAGTGAGGGTTGGACTCCGCCAAGGCTGCCCTTTGTCACCGATTCGGTTCATAACTTTTATGGACAGAATTTCTAGGCGCAGTCAAGGCATTGAGGGTATCTGGTTTGGTGGCTGCAGGATTAGAGCTCTGCTATTTGCAGATGATGTGGTCCTGATGGCTTCATCTGGCCAAGATCTTCAGCTCTTATTGGATCGGTTCGCAACGGAGTGTGAAGCGACTGGGATGAGAATCAGCACCTCTAAGTCCGAGTCCATGGTTCTCGCCCGGAAAAGGGTGGAGAGTCATCTCCGGGTTGGGGAGGAGATCTTGCCCCAAGTGGAGGAGTTCAAGTACCTTGGAGTCTTGTTCACGAGTAAGGGATGAGCGGCTCGTGAGATCGATAGGCGGATCGGTGCGGCGTCTTCAGTAATGCGGATGCTGTATCGATCCGTTGTGGTGAAGAAGGAGCTGAGCCGGAAGGCAAAGCTCTCAATTTACCGGTCAATCTACGTTCCCATTCTCACCTATGGTCATGAGCTTTGGGTCATGACCGAAAGTACAAGATCACAGCTACAAGTGTCCGAAATGAGTTTCCTCTCCCTTAGACATAGGGTGAGAAGCTCTGCCATCCCGGAGGAGCTCAAAATAAAGCTGCTGCTCCTCCACATCGAGAGGAGCCAGTTGAGGTGGTTCGGCTATCTGGTCAGGATGCACGTCCGACCGGTAGGAGGCCACGGAAGACTAAGGACACATTGGGAAGACTATGTCTCCCGGCTGTCCTGGGAACGCCTCAGGATCCCCCAGGAGGAACTGGACGAAGTGGCTAAGGAGAGGGAAGTCTGGGCTTCCCTGCTTAGGCTGCTGCCCCTGCGACCCGACCTCGGATAAGCGGAAGAAAATGGATGGATGGAGAACTTTAAGATTGAAACTATAGCTGCCGTTATGGTGTGGAGTGATTTTTTCTAATGACCGTAAGTCTTCAACTGTACAAAGTATTTCAATGGTTGGAATCTGCGCTTTTGGATGATATACCAGTGACTATGGTAATCTAATTAGTTAATATGGTCATCTAATTAGTTACTATGCTAATCTACGTCACAGCAGCTCAGGCAAGCCTCCAAGCAGTGTGGGTGGGATGCGTCGAAAAACCAATGTCGAAGTTGATCATATCAGTGGGAAAGGGGCAAGCATCCAACAGTGATTGGCGGTCATACACAAGCAGTGAGCTGACAGAGACGAAAATAGACGCAAAAAACACACAAATGAACAGAGCTGACAGCGAGAGACGGCAGGTTAAAGCACATACTGGCGCCATCCTCTGGAAACTCGGAAGTGACGTTACTCAAATAGTAAAAGGTAAGGGTTGTTGTTTTTTTTTAGTACCCAGCAAGCACAGTACAGTTAGTAGAATAACTGTGTTTTTATTACTGTGTATTTGATAGGTGTCGTCTGAAATTCAACTATTTATTTTATTTATGTATATAATAAAATAAATATATGTAGCTAGAGTTCACTGAAAGTTAAGTATTTCATATACATCCATCCATCCATCCATCCATTTTCTTCCGCTTATTCCCTTTCGGGGTCGTGGGGGGCGCTGGCGCCTATCTCAGCTACAATCGGGCGGAAGGCAGGGTACACCCTGGACAAGTCGCCACCTCATCGCAGGAGGGTTGTGGGAAAAAATCGATTCAAATACGAATCAAATCGTTTACGTTGTGCGATTGAAAATCGATTCTCATTTTTAAAAAATCAAATTTTCTTTTTTTAATTTAAATCTTTTTTTTTTTATCAATCCAACAAACCACTACACAGCAATACCATAACAATGCAATCCAATTCCAAAACCAAACCTGACCCAGAAACACTCAGAACTGTAATAAACAGAGCAATTGAGAGGAGACACAAACACAACACAGAACAAACCAAAAGTAATGAAACAAAAATGAATATTATCAACAACTGTATCAATATTAATTATAATTTCAGCATAGCAGTGGTTAAAAATCCCTCATTGACATTATCATTAGACATTTATAAAAATAATAAAAACAACAATAGTGTCACAGTGGCTTTTTCTTGCATCGCATCTCATAAGCTTGACAACACACTTTGTCCAATGTTTTCACAAAGATAAAATAAGCCATATTTTTGGTTCGTTTAATAGTTAAAACAAATTTACATTATTGCAATCAGTTGATAAAACATTATCCTTTACAATTATAACAACTTTTTTTTTTTTTTAAATCTACTACTCTGCTAGCATGTCAGCAGACTGCGGGTAGATCCTGCTGAAATCCTAGGTATTGAATGAATACAGAATCGTTTTGAATCGTAAAAATATCGTTTTTGAATTGAGAATTGAATCGAATTGAAAAAATCGATATATTATCGAATCGTGACCCCAAGAATCGATATTGAATCGAATCGTGGGACACCCAAAGATTCACAGCCCTCATATATATATATATATATATATATATATATATATATATATATATATATATATATATATATATATATATATATATATATATATATATATATATATATGTAGGTGTGGGAAAAATCACAAGACTACTTCATCTCTACAGAACTGTTTCATGAGGGGTTCCCTCAATCATCAATTCAAGCAAATCTTCATTCAGCACTCCAAATCTTCTGATGATTGAGGGAACCCCTCATGAAACAGTTCTGTGGAGATGAAGTAGTCTTGTGATTTTTCTTACACATACATATTGCGCTCTACCACGGTATCGAGCACTATTCTCTGGATAATCCAATCAAGACACACACATATATATATATATATATATATATATATATATATATATATATATATATATGAAATACTCGAGTTGGTGAATTGGCTGTAAATATACTCTCCTCTTAACCATGCCCCCCAAACCATGCCCCCAAACCACGCCGCTGCCCCACCCCCGACGACCCCCCCACCCCCCGAAATCGGAGGTCTCATGGATGGCAAGTATGGGCACAGCTGATGGAGCCAGCGAGTTGTCCATCAGCCAAAAAAAGAAGCTACAGAACCTGAAGTCTGGCTTGTGAGATCCTCTGCATGCCGGGCCTGATCTCAGCGTCAGCAGCAGCCCACCTGCCAGCCTGCCATGTCTCCCCCGCCAGAGACTGACACCATATTGTCAACGTCACAGATTGAGCGCTGATCTTTTTTACAATCCTTCCCGCCACCCCACCCTTCATGTCATTCCATCTGCACATCCACCTGTGTGTTTTTGCTCCCTGCCGTCTGCCTACCTGCCTTCGTTCACTCAGTCCCGCTTGTCACGGCTGACAGCGACTTGTCAAATGTTCTTGGAGCCGCGGGTTCATCCATCATTAAATGGCGACGGAGGATTGAAATCATCTCTATCAGTGCCTTAAGGTAGCATTGCCGCATTCTCAGAGGCGGGCATGTCAAACTAGGCGGCCTCGCTTGCGGAAAGGCACCATTACTTGCACACCTGTCAGATTTTTAGTGAAAGGTTACGTAGTTGGAGGGGGAAAAAACACGGGCAAATATAAGACAATAGAGTGAAGTCATGGAATTAATTTAAACTGTCCCTGGTGATATATCAAGTCCTTCCTGCGGAATGAACAGTCCTGTCACACAGTGTGCATGCATCTGTACCTCGTAGGCTTTTGCTCCTCAGAAACAAATTGTGGAAAAGCGAAAAGGCAAATGCAATCTCGCTTCTGGACAAAGTTTCCCAGGGGGAACTGCACGTTTTTTGGTAATGTTCCCATTATCTAAAACCCTTTCAAGAACACACGTCTTTGCTTTTTCTGTGCGTTCTAAACACGCAGTAGTACGAGGTGACTAACAATGCAAGTGATGATCGCCAAAATAAAGCCCTCTAAAACAGTGGTTCTCAAATGGGGGTACGCGTACCCCTAGGGGTACTTGAAGGTATGCCAAGGGGTACGAGTGATTTTGAAAAAGATATTCTAAAAATAGCAACAGTTCAAAAATCCTTTATAAACATATTTATTGAATAATACTTCAACAAAATATGAATGTAAGTTCATAAACTGTGAAAAGAAATGCAACAATGCAATATTCAGTATTGACAGCTAGATTTTTTGTGGACATGTTCCATAAATATTGATGTTAAAGATTTCTTTTTTTATAAAGAAACGTTTAAAATTAAGTTCATGAATCCAGATGGATCTCTATTACAATCCCCAAAGAGGTCACTTTAAGTTGATGATTACTTCTATGTGTAGAAATCTTTATTTATAATTGAATCACTTGTTTATTTTTCAACAAGTTTTTTGTTATTTTTATACCTTTTTTTTCCCAAATAGTTCAAGAAAGACCACTACAAATGAGCAATATTTTGCACTGTTATACAATTTAATAAATCCGAAACTGACGACATAGTGCTGTATTTTACTTCTTTATCTCTTTTTTTCAACCAAAAATGCTTTGCACTGATTAGGGGGTACTTGAATTAAAAAAAATGTTCACAGGGAGTACATCCCTAAAAAACATAAAACCTCAAGCATACCGTTTTTATACAGTCGTGGTCAAAAGTTTACATACACTTGTAAAGAACATAATGTCATGGCTGCCTTGAGTTTTCAATAATTTCTACAACTCTTATTTTTTTGCAAGTTTCACTGCAATAAGGCGCTTTTGGTAGCCATCCACAAGCTTCTGGTTGAATTTTTGATCACTCCTCTTGACATCACATGGAAACAGATAAGAGGTAGGTTCTGTCGTCAGATGAAATAAAAATTTAGCTGTTACATTCATCCATCCATCCATTTTCTACCATTTGTCCCTTTTTGGGGTTGCGGGGGGTTAGCTGGAGCCTATCTCAGCTGCATTCGGGCAAAAGGCGGGGTACACCCTTAACAAGTCGCCACCTCATCGCAGGGCCAACACAGATGGGGAGACAACATTCACACACTAGGGCCAATTTAGTGTTGCCAATCAACCTATCCCCAGGTGCATGTCGTTGGTTGTGGGAGGAAGCCGGAGTACCCGGAGGGAACCCACGCAGTCACGGGGAGAACATGCAAACTCCACACAGAAAGATCCTGAGCCCGGAATTGAACCCAGGACTGCTCAGGACCTTTGTATTGTGAGGCAGATGCACTAACCCCTCTCCTACCGTGCTGCCCTGTTTGGCTACAATACCCTGCAATATGTTTGGAGGAGAAAAGGTGAGGCCTTTAATCCCAGGAACACCACACCTACCGTCAAGCATGGGGGTGGTAGTATTATGCCCTGGGACTGTTTTGCTGCCAAAGGAAATGGTGCTTTACAGAGAGTAAATGGGACAGTAAAAAATTCTTCAGGACAACCTAAAATCATCAGCCCGGAGGTTGGGTCTTGGGCGCAGTTGGGTGTTCCAACAGGACAATGACCCCCAACACACATCAAAAGTGGCAAAGGAATGGCTAAATCAGGCTAGTATTAAGGTTTTAGAATTGTCTTCTCAAAGTCCTGTCTTAAACGTGTGGACAACGCTGAAGAAACAAGTCCATGTCAGAAAACCAACAAATTTAGCTGAACTGCAACAATTGTGTCAAAAGGAGTGGTCAAAAATTCAACCAGAAGCTTGTGGATGGCTACTAAAAGCGCCTTATTGCAGTGCAATTTGCCAAGGGACATGTAACCAAATATTAACATTGCTGTATGTATACTTTTGACCCAGCAGATTTGGTCACTGTAGAGGTTGCCCTCTAGTGGGTTCTTCAGACGGGGACGGCGTTGTCACGCTTCGCGGCGCACTTGCTGCGCGGAGTTGCCACTTTGTGAACGTACACACGACCAGTCAGCAGGAATTGCAGCTAGGAATAAGTTTTAATATAATAAAACAAAAGAACACTGGTGCAAAAAGGGGAAAAACAAAGCGGGTGCCAATGCACGGAAATCTAATGCTAAAACGTAGCAGGAAACAGAAAACATTAGACGACGTGCCACACGCACGTGAAGCTAAGGCGGAAGTTAGCACAAAATAATCGAGGACACAGGATACAAATTGTGACGTGTTGCAAAAAGCAAGTAATGAGCCGAGGACGAACTGAGGAATCAGGTGGGCTTGAATACACAAATAATAATCAAAAACAGGTGTGTGACAGGAGCCCGTGAGGAGGAGGACACTACGTTGCCATGGTGACTAAACAAACGGGGAAGTGCTCAAACACAAGGAATCGGCAGAGTCCAGAACTAAACATGAACAAAGACATATAAACGGCAAAACAATAAACGATCCGCTTAGCAGATCGTGTCAGGCGTGACACAGTTGGGGGAGTGGCCGTGCCAGCAATCTGAGGGTTACTGGTTCAATTCTCACCTCGTACCAACCTCGTCACGTCCGTTGTGTCCTTCAGCAAGACACTTCACCCTTGCTCCTGATGGGTCCTGGTTAGCGCCTTGCATGGCAGCTCCCGCCATCAGTGTGGGAATGGGTGAATGTGGAAGTAGTGTCAAAGCGCTTTGAGTTCCTTAAAAAGGTAGAAAGGCGCTATACAAGTACAACCCATTTACCATTTCAGACCACAACACACTGCCATGAGAGCCCAGAATTCTGGTTATAGTACTGTTTTATTTTCCTCAAAATTGTGCAAAGTCTTTTGCTTTTCAGCAAAGTGTCTTTTCTACGTCTGTGTCTCTCAGCAGCAACTCCAACAACTTGTCTCATCACTGCTGCTGCTAATAAAGGCGACAGGTGATGAGATAACAAAGCCCACCTGGGCCATCCACGCACATGTCGCTGTCTTCGAGGCCGGACCCGACACACCCCTTTCCGCGGCAGAACCGGAGGCCACGCCCCCCTTCCACAGTCACATTTTCAGTGGACCCATAATAAATTCATAAAAGAAACAAATTTCATGAATGTTTTCTGTGACCAAAAAATATGTGCTCCAATCACTCTATCACAAAAATATAAGAGTTTTAGAAATTATTGGAAACTCAAGACAGCCATGACTTTATGTCCTTTAAAAGTGTATGCAAACTTTGACTATGACTGTACATGCTGTAAGTATGTATGTATTTGTATAGGTTTTTTTTTTCTGCCATGGAGTTTTTCCCACTCCAGACCAGACCCCCTTAGGAGCCCAGTCTAGAATGTATCTTTTTTACTTATCCTCCCCCAGCGTTTACCTTTTTCCCAGCTTTTACGGGGCGCCTTGTGGCGACCCATCATCGTTCCTGTTCTGTAACACTTTGTTTATCTAATCCTGAACGGGTTTGTGCTGAAAACAATGTTTCGTTGTACTTGTGTAATGACGATAAAGTAGTAACAGGCATATTTTTGACAATATGTAATATTTAAGATATTTTGATCATGTTAAGCATTACCGTAAGTTTTTTCCTGAGCACAAAGACTTCCCAGAGCGCTATTCCACTTCTGTCAATAACAACATAGAGAACAACTTCTGTGTTTTCTACTTTTAATGGCAGACTATGCGATAGCCTTGGAGGAAACAAATGAACAAGAACACAAAATAAAGTGACCTACATTGTCCTCTCTCAGTGGGATGCTGACTGATGGGTCGTTGTATCTTTCAGCACTGTGCTCCCCTTATGATGTGTCCCGTTTGTTGAAAGCCATATATTCTTAAGTTGGTAGAGGGTGATTTTTTTTTTTTTAATTGACTAACTTCTCAACTAGGTGCCAGAATCTTCTACTATACAGGTGAGACACATGATTTATCATCTAGCAATAACTTTTTTACCCACTCAAAGACAATACAGCAGAAGTAGAAGCAGCTCAAGATATTTTTTCTTCTTCTTCTTCTTCTTGTCAGGGTTATTTGTTGACGAACCCCAAGATGCAGAGATGGAGGCAAGCATGGAGTGAGCAAACATGATTTTAATATAAATACTAAGACAAAACCAAACAAAGGGATCAAACCAAAAGCGCGCACATGGGCGGAATAACAAACTAAGGGAGCTAGCACTGGAAGCTAGAAAACAAAAAGGAACTTTAGCATGGAAGCTAGTGGATAGCAAACAGAAAAACTGGAAATAATTAATGGCTAACAAGAACAGCTTGCCGCTACGATGACCAGGACAAACTGTAGCATGACAGGTAATAGCTGAAAAGAATCACAGACACGACAAGAACAACATATGGCAACGACAAGTCCGAATGACAATACAATGATCCAGCAACTGACACAAGACAAAGGAGGTACAAATAGGAGCCGGCTGATTGGCAACGGGTGTGGCCAGATGCCAATCAGCCGCAGCTGAAGGGGAACACAGCACTCAGGGAACAAGACAGGAAGCTGACAAAATAAGAGCACTAGACAGGAACTAAGGACAGAAAATACTAAACACACTGAGGAGGAACACAGCACTCAGGGAAGACAGGAAGCTGACAAATTATGAGCAATTGACGAGAACTAAAAGACAGGAAATACTAAACACAGGAAACAGACAAATGCAGAGGAAAAAACTAAAACATAGACAAACTGTCAGGAGCAAGCCTGACACTTCTTCTTTTTTTTCTGTATTATTTTATGGCGAGTCGCAACCAACATTATTGGCAGCTCAAGCTGGCTCGTAGCTGGCTACTTGCAAGTGGTCAGAGGAACAGTGTGCATGAGCAAGACAATGAAAAGTAGTTCCTCCAAATTAGTTCTTACAATAATAATGTAGCTATAATTTGGTTAGCATCCAGGTCATGCCATGTTATTGGAGCGTTGTGAGCAATTTTTGGATGTGTTTTCAAAGTGCTTGCCAGCAGTTTTTCACAATTTAAAACACAATAAATGGGAAATATGTGTGCTCTTGTCTCACAAAGAGATTGTGGATGATGGGGGAAAAAAAGAGCAGTTTTCCTTTGTGGACAAAAAACAACTGTATGTTTGCGTGTGGACGAGAGATCAACACGTTTTTAAAACACAGTGATATTTTGTTGTTGATATTCCCCCGTCGGTTTTTGACAGAAGCTGATGTCCCAGTTTGCGAATGTTGTCTCTGTGCATAACAAATGTTCAATCCTTGCCAAATTGAGTGCCCAGACAAAGAATCTCATGTGTTGGTGACTCAGTCTCTGTGATTACCTCTACAAAATAACAACAAAAACACCTCACACACAAACTCAATGCCATTCATTCATCTATTTTTTACCGCTTGTCCCTCTCGGGGTGACTGGAGCCTGTCCTAGCTGCATTCGGGCGGAAGGCGGTGCACACCCTGGACAAGTTGACACTTCACCACAGGGCCAAAACAGATAGACAGACAACATTCACACTCACATTCACACACTAGGGACCATTTAGTGTTGCCAATCAACCTATCCCAAGGTGCATGTCTTTGGAAGTGGGAGGAAGCCGGAGTACCCAGAGGGAACCCACACAGTCACGGGGAGAACATCAAACCCAGGACCTTCTTATTGTGAGCACACGCACTAACCCCTGTTCCACCGTGCTGCCCACAAACACAATGGTGCAGGCCTTCTCCTCTCATCCCTCTTCTCTAATCGCGATCATTACCAACAAAGATAAAAATTAATCCTTTTCATTTTTCATTTACATTAGGGTTCTCAAACTCAATTTACCTGGGGGCCACTGGATGTAGAAACTGGGTGAGGCTGGGCCGCAGGAAAAGATTTATTAAGAAAATCTAACATGCACTTTTTAATAAATTCACCTTTTTTGAATGTCTTTCCCGCCCTAGCAACTCTCGCGATATTTCCGGGAAACACCCAAAAATCAGTGCACCTTCCGACAATTTCCCGGGGGAATCATTCTCCCGATTTTTACCGGGACAACAACATTAAGGGCGTGCAGTGTTGGTACTGCCTTTAGCGTCCTGTACAACCCGCCATGTCGTCCACTTTTACACCATGCAAACAGTGTGCCGGCCCAGTCAAATATTGTATGAGGCTTCTGCAGACCAACGGAAGTGACTGCAAGACATAATTGATCAACAGCCATACAGGTCACACTGAGGGTGGCCGTATAAACAACTTTACCACTGTTACAAAAATGCGCCACACTGTGAACCCACACCAAACAAGATTGACAAACACATTTCGGGAGAACATCCGGACCGTAACGCAACATAAACACAACAGAACAAATTCCCAGAATCCAATGCAGCCCTAACTCATCCGGGCTACAATAGGGGGCGGGGTGGGGGGCTGGGGCTGTATATTGTAGCCCGGAAGAGTTAGGGCTGCATGGCATTCTGGGTATTTGTTCCGTTGTGTTTATGTTGTGTTACGGTGCGGATGTTCTCCCAAAATGTGTTTGTCATTCTTGTTTGGTGTGGGTTCACAGTATGGCGCATATTTGTAGCTGCTTCAGAAGCCTTATTCAAAATGTGGCTGGGCTGGCACGCTGCTTGTACAGGTTGTAGAGACATTAAAGGTAGTGCCCCTTTAATATTGTTGATCGGGCGAAATTCAGGAGAATGATTACCCCTGGAGGGGCACTGAAAATTGAGAGTCTCCCAGAAAAATCGAGGGCATACAAGTGTAACGCTGTAAAGCGCCATTCGTATAAAATGTGCGGGCCTCACCAACATTAAATTTTCATTTTAAGGTGCGGGCCGAACAATAACGTCTTGCAGGCCGCAATTGGCCCTCGAGCCGCGTGTTTGAGACTCCTGATTTACATGTATTAAATATTGTGTTATGCATGTATAAGTCTCTTTAAAATTTGATGTTTATATTTGTGGTCACCTGGAACAAATTCATTGAATTTATGTTACATTTCGATGTGGCTTTGTTAGTCTGAATAAGACAGCAAGAAATGTGCACACTGCAAATTATTTGCCACTTGCCAAGATCTAAAGTCTTGTTCCTAGAAATGTCCCAATATTTAAATAAGATATTTTATTTGTAGTCATTGACTAATCTTAATTTTAGCACAAATACATTTTTTTTCTATTCTAGTTAAAAAATGTTCAAAAATGTTGTGTTTAAAAATCCTGCAACATCTCGAAGATGCGTTATTAAAGAAATGGGAATTCAATAATGCTTCTTTTCAGAAAAAAATGCTTTCTTAAAAATTATGTTGATTTCTAGATGTACACATCTTATTTCAAGATGTCTTATCAAGTATCAAATTCTGTCCATGCAGCCAGTTAATTTCACTATGTATTTTATATTTTGACAGCTTTCTTGACAGTGCAGGTAAAAAGTATTTAATAACAGAACAAAATAACACAACAGGGAAATACAAAATCCGATACAACAAGCATGGACGGGGCTGGCATAAAAAGCATCCTGATTGGCAACCAGGAACAGGTGTGTCCTCATTGCCAATCAGGGACAGGTGAGGTAGCCAGTGCTCGGAAAGGAGAAGTAAAAATTGGAAAATAGTAACAAAAATAAAAACGCCGCACAGGAAATAAATCAAAATATCAGAAAACAAAAAATTGCTTTATTGAGAGATTGTGACAGATTTGCATAATTTTTTGTGGGAAAAATCGCTTCGGTTTTACCAATATGTGGATTTTGTTGGACCTTTGGAACGGAGTACCAAAATTGACGTACCACTGTATCTGTGTGGACGTGACCTTAGAGCAGGGGTGTCAAACTCATTTTACAAACCACGTTTCCATACGAGTTGGGAAATTGTGTTAGATGTGAATATAAACAGAATACAATGATTTGCAAATAATTTTCATCCCATATTCAATTGAATGCACTACAGAGACAAGATATTTGATGTTCAAACTCATAAACCTATTTTTTTTTTTGCAAATAATAAATAACTTAGAATTTCATGGCTGCAACACGTGCCAAAGTAGTTGGGAAAGGGCATGTTCACCACTGTGTTACATTACCTTTTCTTTTAACAACACTCAATAAACGTTTGGGAACTGAAGAAACTAATTGTTGAAGCTTTGAAAGTGGAATTCTTTCCCATTCTTGTTTTATGTTAAGCTTCAGTTGTTCAACAGTCCAGGGTCTCTGTTGTCGTATTTTACACTTCATAATGCGCCACACATTTTTGTTGGGAGACAGGTGCTGACTGCAGGTGGGCCAGGAAAGTACCCGCACTCTTTTACTATGAAGCCACGCTGTTGTTACACGTGGTTTGGCATTGTCTTGCTAAAATAAGCAGGGGCGTCCATGGTAACGTTGCTTGGATGACAACATATGTTGCTCCAAAACCTGTATGGACCTTTCAGCATTAAGGTTGCCTTCACAGATGTGTAAGTTACCGATGCCTTGGGCACTAATACACCCCCATACCATCACAGATGATGGCTTTTGAACTTTGCGCCTATAACAATCCAAATGTTTTTTTTCCTCTTTGTTCTGGAGGACACCACGTCCTCTGTTTCCAAATTAAATTTGAAATGTGGACTCGTCAAACCACAAAACACTTTTCCACTTTGCATCAGTCCATCTTAGATGAGCTCGGGCCCAGCGAAGCCGGCGGCGTTTCAGGATATTGTTGATAAATGGGTTTGGCTTTGCATAGTAGAGTTTTAACTTGCACTTACAGATGTAGCGACCAACTGTAGTTACTGACAGTGGTTTTATGAAGTGGTCCTGAGCCCATGTGGTGATATCCTTTACACACTGATGTCGGTTTTTGATGCACTACCGCCTGAGGGATTTAAAGGTCCGTAATATCATCGCTTATGTGCAGTGATTTCCCCAGATTCTCTGAACCTTTTGATGATTTTACGGACCGTAGATGGTAAAATCCCTAAATTCTTTGCAGTAGCTCGTTGAGAAATCTTGTTGTAAAACTGTTCGACAATTTGCTTACAAAGTGATGACCTTCGCCCTATCATTGTTTGTGAATTACTTAGCATTTCATGGAAGCTGCGTTTATACCCAATCATGGCACCCACCTTTTCCCAATTAGCCTGCACACCTGTGGGATGTTCCAAATAAGCGTGTGGTGAGTATTCATCAACTTTATCAATATTTATTGCCACCTTTCCCAACTTCTTTGTCACGTGTTGCTGGAATCAAATTCTAATGTTAATGTGTAGCAAATTCAACTGAATATGGGTTGAAAATGATTTGCAAATCATTGTATTCCGTTTATATTTACATCTAACACAATTTCCCAACTCATATGGAAACGGGGTTTGTAGATCTGGGGCCACATGGAGAAAAATCTCCAAATGGGCTAAACTGGTGAAATCACAGCACAATAACTTAAAAATAAAGACAACTTCAGATTTTTTTCTTTGTTTGAAAATAGAACAAGCACATTCTGAAAATGCACAAATCATAACGTTGTAGTTTTTTTTTATACATTTACATGTTGGGATAAGTAGTGTTCTATCTTTATTTTTGTTATTTATACTTTTTGAATAAATTATGTGATAATGTTCATCAGTCAACGCATTTGTGTTAATTTTCAATCTATCAAGATGAAAAAATATCAAAATCAAATTACAGGATGTTATTTATGTAGTTTGTTCATTTTCCTTGAAGGCCTACTGAAATTAGATTTTCTTATTTAAACGGGGATAGCAGGTCCATTCTATGTGTCATACTTGATCATTTCGGGATATTGCCATAATTTTGCTGAAAGGATTTAGTAGAGAACATCCACGATAAAGTTCGCAACTTTTGGTCGCTAATAAAAAAGCCTTGCCTGTACCGGAAGCAGCAGACGATGTGCGCGTGACATCACAGGTTGTGGAGCTCCTCACATCCTCACATTGTTTTCAATCACAGCCACCAGTAGCGAGAGGGAGACGGACCGAGAAAACGACAATTTCCCCATTAATTTGAGCGAGGATGAAAGATTTCTGGATGAGGAAAGTGAGAGTGAAGGACTAGAAAGAAAAAAAAAAGTCGAGGGCAGTGGGAGCGATTCAGATGTTATTAGACACATTTACTTGGAGCGGCATGGCTTAGTGGGTAGAGCGGCCGTGCCAGAAACCTGAGGGTTGCAGGTTCCCTTCCCACCTATTGACATCCATATCGCTGCCGTTGTGTTCTTGGGCAGGACACTTCACCCTTGCCCCCGGTGCCGCTCACAGTGGTGAATGAATGATGAATGAATGATTGGTGGTGGTCAGAGGGGCTGTACGCGCGAACTGGCAGCCACGCTTTCGTCAGTCTACCCCAAGGCAGCTGTGGCTACAGATGTAGCTTACCACCACCAGGTGTGAATGAATGATGGGTTCCCACTTCTCTGTGAGTATTTGACAATAGAAAAGCGCGATATAAAGCTAATCCATTATTATTAGTATTATAATTCTGGAAAATCCCTTATTTGCTTATTGTTTTACTAGTTTTTTAGTGAGAATATATGGTACCTGAAAGTCGGAGGGGTGTGGCCACGGGTGTGGTGACCACCTGTGTCTCCGGTAGGAGGAGGTAAAGTTCGTAGCTGGAGGAGGATGGAAGCTCCGCTCATGTCTACGGTAAGAGCCGACTTATTACCAAAATTTTCTCACCGAAACCTGCCGGTTGACATGTTTGCTTGACCCCTCTGTTCCATAGTAAAGCTTCACCTTCGGGAATGTAAACAAGGAAACACCGGCTGGTGTTTGTGTTGCTGAAGGCAACTGCAATACACCGCTTCCCACCTACATCTTTCTTCTTTGACTTCTCCATTATTAATTGAACAAATTGCAAAAGATTCAGCAACACATATGGCCATAATACCGTGTAATTATGCGATTAAAGCAGACAACTTTTAGCCATGAGCGGTGCTGGAAGAACATGTCCGCTACAACCGGTGATCATACGCGTCATCATTCCGTGACGTTTTCAACAGGATACTTCGCGGGAAATTTAAAATTGCAATTTAGTAAACTAAACCGGCTGTATTGGCATGTGTTGCAATATTAATATTTCATCATTGATAAATAAACTATCAGACTGCATGGTCGGTAGTAGTGGGTTTCAGTAGGCCTTTAACATCATGTGGTTTATTTTGTTTTACATATGTAGCATTAGCTACAAAGATACAAAGAATTGCTATTGCGACATCTAGTGGACACATTTAGAACAGCAGTTTCTTTCATTCAAAAATTATGGCTCCATTTTTTCCCGCCGATTGGATAAAACCTGTTCACGGGCCTGATCCGGCTGTACATGTGACACCCCTGCCTCTGAGGTTCCTTTGTTTGTATATCAAAAAGACAACATGGCAGACAACCAAACAGTCCAACCCAGCCACTCACACATATGTTTTTGCAATCCCACGGGACCTTTTGGGGATAAATGGACCACAGGTGTTTTCTTCCACACCAGGGAAGAGATTTCACAGAAACATAGCTCTGACCTCTCGATGGGGATTAAGTGCAGGTAAAGCCGGCGTGTGTTGCCAGCGTGGTCTCGACAGCTTTAGGAGGCCATGTCAGACTCTCTCTAGTGAGTCACAGGGGCCCTGGGGCTGAGGGCTTAAACTAGGCAGACGGACCTTCACTCTGGAGGCCAGGCACACACACACACACACACACACACACACACACACAATTTTAACTACACGATAACAAGGGGACACACATACAGACTGCCACACAGGTGTGAAGCCAAGCAAAACAAATTATTCCAAATTAGTTTTTTTTCAATCTATAGTGGCAAGAAGCTTAATTACTTAGTGGTGTAAATAAAGACATTTCAATGTTTAAAGGCCTACTGAAACCCACTACTACCCACCACGCAGTCTGATAGTTTATATATCAATGATGAAATATTAACATTGCAACACATGCCAATACGGCCTTTTTTAGTTTACTAAATTACAATTTTAAAATTCCCGGGAGTTTCGTCTTGGAAACGTCGTGTAATGATGACGTGTACGCAAGACGTCACAAGGTTTATAGGAAGTATGAGCGCTGCACACACACACAGCTAAAAGTTGTCTGCTTTAACGGCATAATTATACAGTTTTTTGGACATCTGTGTTGCTGAATCTTTTGCAATTTGTTCAATTAATATTGGAGAAGTCACAGTAGAAAGATGGAGTTGGGAAGCTTTAGCCTTTAGCCACACAAACACACGGTGATTCCTTGTTTTAAAATTCCTGGAGGTGAAACTTTCCTATGGATCAGAGCGCGGTCAAACCAACATGGATCCCGACCAAATATCAACCAGCAGGTTTCGGTGAGAAAATTGTGGTTAAAAAGTCAGTTCTTACCGGAGAAATGCTGAGCTTGTGCCGTCCATAGCTGCCGTCGACTCCCCTAAGACACTGCGGGTCAAGACACCCGTGAAGACACCCTTCCGACTATCAGGTAATATTAAACTCACTCAAACTTTAGCAACACAATAGAAAGATAAGAGATTTCCCTGAATTAACCTAGTAAATGTGTCTAAAAACATTGGAATCCGTCCCAATGCATCCATCCATCCATTTTCTACCGCTTATTCCCTTTTGGGGTCGCGGGGGGCGCTGGCGCCTATCTCAGCTACAATCGGGCGGAAGGCAGGGTACACCCTGGACAAGTCGCCACCTCAACGCAGGGCCGTCCCATTGCAATCGCGTTTTTTTTTTTTCTAGTTCATCGCTATAAATATCTTCAGCCACAAATCTTTCATCCTCGCTCAAATTAATGGGGAAATTGTCGTTTTCTCGGTCCGAATAGCACTTTTTGTTGGAGGCTCCCATTAAAAACAATGTGAATATGTGAGGAGCCATCAAACATGTGACGTCATCGTCTGCGACTTCCGGTAGAGGCAGGGCTTTTCTCTTAGCACCGAAAGTTGCAAACTTTATCGTGGATGTTCTCTACTAAATCCTTTCAGCAAAAATATAGCAATATCGCGAAATGATCAAGTATGACACACAGAATGGACCTGCTATCCCCGTTCAAATAAGAAAATCTCATTTCAGTAGGCCTTCAAGGCTCAGGAAAGAGAGAGGGACTATAAACAGGGACATGTTAAACAACCTAAAAAAAAAACACTGACAGTAAGTAATAAACAAAGCATTCCGTTCTTGCTCATTGTGCTATCTGATCAATCTATTTTTGTTCCTCAGCAGCTCTAATCGTACTCCCACTCCCTCCCCGTGTAGTGCCGAGAAAACATTTTTTGCACTTCACAGATAAAGATCACAGTCTTCTCATCCACTCCTCTTCTTTTGTCTCCGTTTCACACAACATGGCGATAACACACCCACATGTGACAAGTCCACCCACATTCATCTAACTTTACACCGCCAGCCGCGGAAAAACAAAAGGATGACTCTTTTATCAGCGAGTGGACCAAAAGGCAGTCATTAGTCTCTAAGTGGCTAAACTTGGAGTGAGTACATTAAAAATTGTATAGGGTGGACGTGGACAGGCGTGCTCTTAACCACTTGTAATAATACATCATATGAGAGCCTCACTCACGTACATTAATACTTGGACATGTTGCAACGTTCTACAGCCACTACACACTGCAGGTCAATTATTACACTATTATTATTATGACTGTATTATGCTGATATTATATATTTGTACCATGAATTTGAGTTGAAAAACTTATTCGGGAGTTACCATTTAGTGGTCAATTGTACGGAATATGTACTGAACTGTGCAATCTACTAATAAAAGTATCAATCAATCTATCAAAACACCCCATTTTGCAGGTGGTAACAGGTAAACCAGGTAAGGCACTAATAACTTTAAATCAGGGATGTCAAAAATAACAAGGTAACTCATGTGATTAATCAGAAAAGAACATTACAGTAATCATGGGTATACGCTGAGTATCCATCAATCCATTCATTTTTTACCGCTTGTCCCTTTTGGGGTCACAGGGTGTCGCTGGCGTATTCTATTTTAATCATAAGGAACTAATTATTACAACCGTGTGTAGTGTTGTGTGGTATTAAAGTTAAAGGCCTACTGAAATGAAATTTTCTTATTTAAACGGGAATAGCAGGTCCATTCTATGTGTCATACTTGATCATTTCCCGATATTGCCATATTTTTGCTGAAAGGATTTAGTAAAGAATATCGACGATAAAGTTCGCAACTTTTGGTCGCTAATAGAAAAGCCCTGCCTTTACCAGAAGTACGTGCGAGTGACGTCACGAGTTGCAGGGCTCCACACATATTCACATTGTTTTTAATGGGAGCCACCAATATAAGAGCAATTCGGACCGAGAAAGCGACAATTTACTTGTTAATTTGAGCGAGGATGAAAGTTTCGTGAATTAGGATATTGGTAGTAAAGGACTAGAAAAAAAAAAAAAAAAAAAGCGCCGTCTCCGGGCGGCGTCAGTGTGAGCGTTTCAGATGTAGTTAGACACATTTACTAGGATAGTTCTGGAAGATCCCTTATCTGCTTATTGTTTTAATAGTGTTTTAGTGAGATTTTAAAGATTGTAAAGACATACCTCGAGGTCGGATGGCTGCGGTGAACACGAAGTGTCTCAGAGAGAAGCCGAGGAGCCAAGCTCACAGCTGCCTTTGAAACAGCTGCTGCAGGAAGACGAATAATCCAATGATTTCTCCGGTAAGATAAATATCACAATTTCCCCATTCAAAAACATGCTTGTTGACGTAGAGAAAAAATGTTCGCTTGACCGCTCTGCTTCACAACAAACAAAGAAACATCGGCTGTGTCTCGGTGCTGAAGACAGCTGCAATCCACCGATTTCCACCAACAGCATTGTTCTTTATAGTCTCCATTATTAAATGAACAAATTGCAAAAGATTCAGCAACACAGATGTCCAAAATACTGTGTAATTATGCGGTTAAAGCAGACGACTTCTAGCCGCAAGTGGTGCAGCTACTAATATTTCCTGACAGTCCGTGACGTCACGTGTACGCGTCATCATTCAGCGACGTTTTCAACAAAAAACTTGCGGGAAATTTAAAATTGCAATTTAGTAACTAAAAAGGTTGTATTGGCATGTGTTGCAATGTTAATATTTCATCACTGATATATAAACTATCAGACTGCGTGGTCGGTAGTAGTAGGCCTTTAAAGTACCACTGATAGTCACACACACTAGGTGTGTCTTTATTGTCAGTGCACTACGAAGTACAACAAAACTTTGTTTTTAGCAAAAACCCGTTCAAGATTAGACAAACAAACAGGGTTACGGAACAGGAACGCTGATGGGTCGCCACAAGGCGCACCGTAGAATATGGAAAACAGGTCAACGCTGGGGGAGGATGATTAAAAAAATACAATCTAGACTGGGTTGCTAAGGGGGCCCTGTTACGTGAGGGGTGTCGCAGCTTGCTGCAAGTTTCATTCCCCCGGGATGAACTACTCTGGACAGGACGTGCAGGTAGGAACATGATTTATTCTTAGAAATTAAACAAGTACCAAAAACAAAAAACAAGGCAGAGGAAAAATGTGCCGATCGCACTGGACGCTAGGGCTCCCGCTTAGCATAGGCTAGAAGACAAGGAATACTCACGTAACTGTAGCATGAAGCAAACAAAGAAGCCAGGCCTGCTGACAGGCAAAGCCAGGCTTAAATAATGCGTCTGATTAGTGCTCGGGCAACAGGTGAGTGTCCCGAATACCAATCAAGAGATAAGTGTAAATAATAAGTAACCATGGTAACTAAAAACAAACTCAACGGTGCACAAAAACAGGAACCAAGGAAGTCCAAAACTAACAGAAAATAACAAGACGTGATCCGGGCCACAGATCATGACAGGCCCAGTCTGGAGTGGGAAAAAATCTCCATAGCAAATACATATACATATTAAAACATACAACTTGAGACTTGCAACAGAGGGGAGGTAGGCAGGCTGCAGCTCATCAGGTGCTGCCCATTCGTCCATCACCCCTAAGGGATTGGCGTTGGATGAGGGGTTGGGTATGTGTGTGTGGCGTATATTTTTTGGGTGCATGTGTGTGTGTGTAAGCCTGCCGTGTGTTTATTTTCCACGGCCTTGATGTCGAGCAGTTGCTAGCCCAAAGTCAACAACAACAGGTGTGTGTCCATAAGAGACAAGAAGTTGAGTTTGTTGTGTCTTTGCCGCACAGTCCTTCGAGAGAGTCTCAAAGGCAGGGAAACAATCCAAGTTAGAATGATTTGTATGCGAGAAAAAAATAAAATTTACTTTTCACTCTAATTTGTCTTTGACTGATCCTCAAAATTCAAAAAGATTAGTAGCAGTGGCCGCGCTCGGGAATCATTTTGGTGATTTAACCCCCAATTCCAACCCTTGATGCTGAGTGCCAAGCAAGGAGGTAATGGGTCCCATTTTAATAGTCTTTGGTATGACTCGGCCGGGGTTTGAACTCACAACCTACCGATCTCAGGGCGGACAGTCTAACCACAAGGCCACTGAGCAAGTCAAATATATGGTATTGTGTTTTTATGTCCTTATGGACCTATGTTTCTGCAATACATTTTATAAATTATCACAACATGTTTATGTTCCTTTGCTTCAGGCCTGCCAAATATTAGAACATTATTAGGCAAAGATCTGTTTTGAGAATTGCCACAACAAAACTGATAATAGACTTCAACGCTTTGGCAAAAAACGGGCGATCAACAACACTGCTCCCACTGAAAGATAATGTAAGTGATAATCCTTTAGTACCGTTTCTTTGTTCCTTTGATGTTCTAATCCGATATTAGTGAAAAAAAGATGCATAGCCCATGTTTGAGAAGTCTACTCTTAGTTCCAAGAGATATGAAATGCTTTGAAATGCATCATGATTTCGTCCGCCCCCTCTGTCAAATTTCAAAGCCAATGTGGCCACTTAGCCAAAAAGTTTTGTTATCTGAAATGCGGCCTAGGTTGGTTTGGTATACAGCCAGTGATCAGGTCAATGATGTCTAAGGAGACTGCCTGTGGGCAAATTTGAACTTCAAAATATATCACGGCTGAACTTTTGATACAACTAATACCAAATAAACAATGTGCATTCTAATAAAACATTCAAATAGTAAAATTGCATGTGGCAAAATATATCTTTTTGCATTTGACTTGATGCTGACTCAGCTCACAAGTGGCACTGTTCAAGTAGTTCCACAAAGTGAAAAAAAGCAGCTGGTTTCCTTTGTGGAAAAAGATGGTGGCAACAAGCACCTCTTAACACATGGAGACTCACAATCTGGTGACTAAGGGCCTGATATACATCTTTTTTTTTATCTTGATAGATTGAAAATTAACACCAATGAGTTGACTGAAAATAGAAATAACGACAAATAAATGATAAACCGCAACATGTAAGTGTAAAAAAAAAACCTAACAACATTATGATTTTTTTATATGTGCTTGTTGTATTTTTAAAGAAAGAAAACAATCTGAAGTTGTGTTTATTTTTAAGTTGTTGTGCCGTGATTTTACCAGTCCGGCCCATTTAGGAGTAGATTGTTCTCCATGTCGCCCCCAATAAATGATAAATGGGTTGTACTTGTATAGCGCTTTTCTACCTTCAAGGTACTCAAAGCGCATTGACACTACTTCCACATTTACCCATTCACACACACATTCACACACTGATGGAGGGAGCTGCCATGCAAGGCGCCGACCAGCACCCATCAGGAGCAAGGGTGAAGTGTCTTGCTCAGGACACAACGGACGTGACGAGGTTGGTTCTAGGTGGGATTTGAACCAGTGACCCTCGGGTTGCGCACGGCCACTCTTCCCACTGCGCCACGCCGTCAATCTAAAATAAGTTTGACACCCCTGCTGTAAGAACTCTGTCCACCATTTACAAGCAGCAGAAACTCACCGTTAGCAGGTAGGATCTTGCAGGAACCTTTACACGCTCTCTTGGCAGCATTTGAGTGGCTCCCCTAAGGACGCCGGCTTTGCTGTCCCTACTGCAGAGGAAGAAGAGCAACCTTTGTCCTCAGGGCTGTTCAGCTTCTCAGCTCCTTTTCCTAACCCCTTAAAACATTTTTATTATGATTACAGTGGACTTCATGCACTAAAATCACTTTATTATTTCAGTATACCATTTATATAGCTCTAGTATGTTTTTAATATGTCGTTCTACTATGTTCCATGCACCACATTGACTTTATTATCTAGTGTCTGCCTATTTGCACATATCTCTGTATTTATGTGTGTGTGTATATATATGTATATACATATATATATGAATGTATCTATATATATATATATATATATATATATATATATATATATATATATATATATATATATATATATATATATATATATATATATATATATATATATATATATATACACACAAACTGTACATCAAATATATGATTTGCCTGAGAAGCTGGACAGGACAAAAATAAAAAAATAAGTAAGATAAGGCAAACTGCCGATGAGCTGGTCTATTCAGGTCTTTTTTTCATACGAAAGGCGCACCGGATTATAAGGCGCATTAAAAGGGTCATATTATGATTTTCTTCTAAATTCAAAACACAATCTTGTGGTGTACATAACATGTGATCGTGGTTCTTTTGTGAAAGTGTTGCATAAATTATGTTTTTCGGACCATTTTCAAGTAGCTTTTTGAGCGTCTCTTCAGGATGCACCGTTTTGCGGGCGGTCTTATTTACGGGACTTACCTTCGGCAGCGTTTTCTCCCCGTCATCTTTGCAGTAGCGTGTAGCGTGCAAGGACGGGTTTGGAAGAAGTGTCAAAACATGGAGCTAACTGTTTAAATCACATTCATACTTTACTTAAATCAACAACAGAGCAACATCATCTCATTTGTGGCCCTATAATGCAACGTCAACACCGGAAATGTGTCTCGTGAAAAAACCTTCTAACAACTAAAGTTCCGTGGGTGAATTATGTAAACCCACTACAATTTTTAGCGATTTGATAGCTAGATTAATGACAGATGTAAGTACAAACTTTACGCTACTTTGTATTGGTAATGGAAACAGCGGGAGATGAATGCCACATAAGAAGGTAGAGAAAAAGAAGAAGCTTTTGACTACGGCGTCGGCACGGACTACAATTGCAAACGCGCGCACATTTTGAGGACTTATGCAGATCCCAAATACACATCAGCAGGTACCAGAAGGTAAGAAAAGTTGGGTTTTCCATAATATTGCAAAAAAAATGCCAGGCAATATGTCTGCTAATGGGTGGCATTTTGCGATCCTTATACACACACCATAATAATACTCGTATGTTTAGCTCGTCGACAATCCATCGAGCAGTGCAGCTTCATAGCTTACCGAAGTCGTACTGAAAACATTTTGGACAGATTTTTGAGTGCCGTGTGTAATGTTCTATATTCTCAATGGAATATTTAAAGTTTTCGTGTTGTTTACTGCCATCCCATTGCAGTCTGAACATATCTCTTATGTATGACTGCCATTTACTGGTCACCCTTATCATTACACCATATACCAAATAAAATTGCTTTGAGGTCAGTAAGCGCAACCAGAATCATGCCGTACATTAGGCGCACTGGATTATAAGGCGCGCTGTCGATTTTTGAGAAAATTCAAGGATTTTAAGGTATACTTGTATGTGTGTATATATATATATATATATATATATATATATATATATATATATATATATATATATATATATATATATATATATATATATATATATATATATATATATATATATATACATGTATAACATATTTTTCTGACTATAAGGCACTCAGATACTATTTAAGTTATTTGCATACTAAAAAAAGGGAGGAACAATTTGTCACTGCTTTGCCTATTTTCTACCATTATTCATCTAGGGTAATCACGACTAAGTACAGTGCACTAATCTTAAATTCACCTGCTCACTAAGCAAAGCCTGTGACAGCCTCATATGAGCTTTTTTCCGCTTTCTATGATCGGGAAATGTGCACATTTGTGATATTTACTTAAGAAAAGGTTGACAAATGATTCTAAACAGAAGAAATACATTTCTAACAAAGTTTAATGCAAGTGAGGATCTCCCTCACGATCACATTTAGTTTTTTTTATTCTTTGGTATGAAATCATATTTAGTCCTCAAGATTTGTATTTCATTTTTGTGTAGCTAAACTCTCCTCATTGTTTGATCAACAACAGGCTCCTCCACTACTGCAGAGAGGAAAATCCAAAGCGCCAAATATTTTTTTACGGAGGGAAACTGAAGAGACAGCTGCATTTGTCAAGGGCAATGTAAAAGCTTTTATGTGTTGAACTGCTGATGAGGAACTAATTCATTGATTAATTGACAATACTGATTCAATTAAAAATCTGTGTGATTTATCACCTCTGCTTAGAAATGTTTATATATTCTTCATATGTACATGCAACTAAATATATATGTGTTTTTTTAGTATTGTGTTTATAAAAAGAGTAAAACCTGCAAGACTTTTCACAAAATAATGTTTTTGAAGACCAGAGGCTGATGAAAATAAAATAGAATAACAAAAAGCTGAGCGCACGGATTGAATGGCGGATGCATGACTGTCAGGCATAGGGAACTGAAAGTAAAACAACATGTACTGTACTGTATAACCACAATTGTTCTGAATATGTATATATTCATGGAAAAACAAATTGAATAACCAGTCTTTGCTGGGGTTGTGATGAGATTGGAACTTGACAATATTTATTTTTCGGAGAAAATAAATGCTGTCCTGCAGGCAGAATGCGGTTGATGTTTATTTTTTTAATTGAACCATATTCGTTTGTCCGTATACGCGAGGGTATGGAACCACACATTAGGTGCTTTGCACACACAACACGCGGCGTGACTCTGCTCTCCTTCATTTGAGTTCCACAGTAAGTAAATCCAAGTCAAAAAACAATCTAAAATACCATTTAAGCAAAACCATTTCATTTAGTGGCTTCACGGTGGCAGAGGGGTTAGTGCGTCTGCCTCACAATATGAAGTTCCTGCAGTCCTGGGTTCAAATTCAGGCTCGGGATCTTTCTGTGTGGAGTTTGCGTGTTCTCCCCGTGACTGCGTGGGTTCCCTCCCTTCATCCCACCTCCAAAGACATGCACCTGGGGATAGGTTGATTGGCAACACTAAATCGGCCCTAGGGTATGCATGTGAGTGTGAATGTTGTCTGTCTATCTGTGTTGGCCCTGCGAGGAGGTGGCGACTTGTCCAGGGTGTACACGTCTACCGCCCGAATGTAGTTGAGATAGGCGCCAGCGACCCCCCGCCTCTCCAAAAGGGACAAGCAGTATAAAATGGATGGATAGATGGAAGTTATATTGTCCACTAGATAAGAACAAACCAATTAAGAGTATGGTGTTCAGTATCACTGCCACTGATTGGCTCAGCCTTTGTCAGCATTACTTTTTTGTATTAAAAGGCGACTAAAAGGAGTTGCTTCATGTCTCGAAGGCTCTCATGATAGTAAAAAATATGTTTAGAAGGTAGTAAACAGGTTTTGTATGCTCTCGCTATGAAAATATAATATTTTTTATTATATTCATTCATCATGGTCATGTCAAAATAAATAAATCCTTTAAAATGTGGGCAGCACGGTGAAGAGATGGATAGATTTAAAATATTTATCCCCGGTTCCCCTTCTTAAAGAGAGGCACCTATGTCCACACAATGTTGCAGAGTCTTGTCAGACCCTTAACATCCAGGGCCTTGAGGAACCCTGGGTGGATCTCATCAGTCCCCGGGCCCTGCCACTGAGGAGTTTTTTAAATACTTCGGCAACCTCAGCCCCAGAAATAGGAGAGTCCACCACATATTTCCCGAGCAGTGCTTCTTCATAAGAAGACGTGTAGGTGCGATTGAGAAAGTCTTCAAAGTATTCCCTGCACCAATCCACAACATCCACAGTCGAGGTGAGTAGCACACTTACCCACCGTGCACAGTGTTGACTGCGCACTGCTTTCCCCTACTCTACAATCGCCGAAGCCGCTCACCACTTGGCCTGTCGGTACTTGTCTGCTGCCAGAATCCCACAAGCCAAAAGGACACGTTAAGGCTCCTTCTTCATCTTGACGGTATCCCTCCCCACTTACACCAGCGGGTTCTGGGAATAACACCACGACCAGCACCAACAACCTTGCGGCCACGGCTCCGATAGGCCGCCTCACCCATAGAGGCACTGAACATTGTCTACTCAAAATCAATGTCCAGCGCCTTCCTCGTGACATGTTCAAAGTTCTTCCGTAGGTCGGTATTGAAACTCTCTCTGACAGGACACTCTGCTGGAGGTTCCCAGCAGACCCTCACTATGCGTTTGAACCTGAGTGTCCAAAACATTCAACCGCAAATCCGATGAGATCATCAAACTGCGGCCTAGGTTGTGTTCCAACTATCGTGGGATCACACTCCTCAGCCTTCCCGTTAAGGTCTATTCAGGTGTACTGGAGAGGAGGCTACGCCTGATAGTCTAACCTCGGATTCAGAAGGAGCAGTGTGGTTTTTGCCCTGGTGGTGGAACTGCGGACCAGCTCTATACTCTTAGCAGGATCCTTGAGGGTGCATCCGAGTTTGCCCAACCAGAATACATGTGTTTTGAGGACTTGGAGAAGGCATTCGACCCCTCGGGAAGTCCTGTGGGGAGTGCTCTGAGAGTATGGGGTATCGGACTGCCTGTTTGTGATGGTCAGTTCCCCATATGATTGGTGTGAGAGCTTGGTGTGCATTGCCAGTAGTAAGTCGGACTCGTTTCCCGTGAGGGTTAGACCCCGCCAGGACTGCCCTTTGTCACCGATTATGTTTATAACTTTTATGGACATAATTTCCAGACGCTGTCAGGGCGTTGAGGTGATCCAGTTTGGTGGCTGCAGGATGAGGTCTCTGCTGTTTAAGTATGATACGGTCCTGCTGGCTTAATCTAGCCAGGATCTTCAGCTCTCATTTAAACAGTTCGTAGCTGATTGTGAAGCCACTGGGCTGAAAATCAGTCCTTTCAAGTCCAAGCCCTTGTTTCTCACTCTGAAAAGGCTGGAGTGCCATCTCCGGGTTAGGGAGGAGATCTTGCCCCAGGTGGAGGAAATCAAGTAACTCACAGTCTTGTTCACGGGTAAGGGTAGAATAGAAAGTGAGATCGACGGGCGGATCGTTGCAGCGTTTAAGTGATGCGGACCATGTGTGGTGAAGAAGGAGATGAGCTGGAAGGCAAAGTTCACAATTTACCGGTCGATCTACGTTCCTACCCTTACCTACGGTCATGGGCTTTGGGTTATTACCGAAAGGACAAGATCACGGGTACAAGCGGTCAAAACTAGTTTTCTCTGTCGGGTGGCGGAGCTCTCCCTTAGAGATTTGGTGAGAAGCTCTGTCATTCGTTAGGAGTTGGGAGTAAAGCTGCTGGTCCTCCACATCGAGAGGAGCCAGCTGAGGTGGTTCTTCCCACCAATAGGAGACCACACGGAAGACCCTCGACACATTGGGGCTAGTGGCTGGGGAGAAGAAAGTCTGGGATCTGCCTGACCTACTCAGTGGACAAGTGGTTAGAGCAGTGGTCCCCAACCTTTTTGTATCCGCGGACCGGTCAACGCTTAATAATTTGTCCCGCGGACCTGGTGGGGGTGGGTTGGTTTATTGGGGTCCTTTTTTTTTTTTTTTTCTTTTCTTCTTTGTCATGAAAAAGGGACGTTTTTGTGGTTGATGCACTAATTGTAAGTGTATATTGTGTTTTTTATGTTGATTTAATAAAAAATTATTCTGTGGCCCGGTACCTGGGTTAGAGTGTCCGCCCTGATATCGGTAGGTCGTGAGTTCAAATCCCGGCCGAGTCATACCAAAGACTATAAAAATGGGACCTGTTACCTCCCTGCTTGGCACTCAGCATTAAGGGTTGGAATTGGGGGTTAAATCACCAAAGTGATTCCCGCTGCTGCCCGCTGCTCCCCTCACCTCTCAGGGGGTGATCAAGGGTGATGGGTCAAATGCAGAGAATCATTTTGCCACATCTAGTATGTGTGTGACAATCATTGGTACTTTAACTTTACTCTAACTTTTTCCGTGACCCGACCTTGGATAAGCAGAAGAAGATGGATGGAAACATTTTTAAATTAATGAACATAGATATTATGTGTTTTTAAATGCATGTAATATATATCAATATATTTGAAAGAAATAATGCAAAAATATTTGTTACCAAATACAGTAATACATCTGCCAAATCAGAAATAAATACTATATATGAAAATATAAGAAACAGTATTTTAAACAATATTAGAAACCCCTCTTCACAGTTTTTATTGGACCCAGCCTCTCATGATATATACCAAAGTATGCAATAGGCCTTAGTTCTCCATATTGCCTCCATTCCTGACAACGGTGGCAGTAGATTAGGAAATAATGTAGCTTTGAGCAGACAGACTCATCGTCAATCAGACCTTGATGTGCGGAATCAGTGCACTGTCTCTAGATACTGGCACACCATTTCCACTACTGTAAGAGTTACTGGATGGGAGAAGACCACCTGAGGAGGCAGATAAAACATCTCCTGCTCTCATTTCAGTAAAAATAGTCCCACTATTAAATACATCTGAGGGTAAAGAG